>NC_064002.1:9797204-10107604 GCF_932276165.1 Plutella xylostella
TTAGTAACGTTTGGTCAAAGTCTCGTTTCGCCGAAAATCGTATGGCATAAATCTCTATTAGTAAAACGTTATTTCGCATTATCTTGTTTAGCATAATAATGGTATGGCCAAATCTTGAATAGCCTAATAATAGGTTTATACAAAGTAATAATATTTGTTTGGCTTTAACTTTGACGAAGCGTCTCTCTATAGCGCAAACTGGTGCCTTGTATTGTTTCCGCTGTTTGGAAAACGCTCCGCTTTGGTTTTGATGAACATGTGCACCTAACACGCCCCTCCTCGCTTTGCTCGTCGTCGCACCTATCTTTAGGTTTCAATCTCATGGGGTTTATAATAATTATATCGCTCGTTAACTTTCGATTTTTTAATCATTCATTGATGTCGATTCTGAAGGCAGAAATTCTAAATTTAGTGCTGTCAAAACCTTAATTTCTTTGTTTAAAATTCGACTCTATGATTGTTTCCTTAAATGTCATTTTATGCTAGCAATTTTTTTAGTTTGACAGCGTTAAAATTAGAATTTCTGCCTTCAGAATCGACATCAATATCGTGATTTTCGGGATGTATGAGAAAAATACCACAATTTGTACATTTACTACATACTTAATATATTATTTATTAAGATAACATTAGGAGAAACAAGATTATACATAGGTATAGACGATCATAAATTTGAGCTAACGAAACTTAGGTGTTTAAAGATTGTGCCTAAAGAGTTTTAGACGAAACGAGCCTTATGCCACATAAGTCTTGGCAAAGTTATGGTTCGGCAAAAAAATTTTAGACCATACGAGTTATGCGAAATGAGTTTTGGTCAATAAAGATTATGCGAGATGAGGGGAACCCAAAAAAAACATATGAGTGGGTGATCATCAAAGCATCAAAGACCACATTACAATGTACGGCTGAATGGCGTAGTGGTTAGTGACCCTGACTACTGAGCCGAAGGTCCCGGGTTCGATTCCCGGCTGGGGCAGATATTTGTTTAAACACAGATATTTGTTCTCGGGTCTTGGGTGTTGATATTTATCTTTAGTATCTATCTATCTATGTATTTGTGTAAGATATATCAGCTGTCCGACACCCATAACACAGGTTCTGCCTAGCTTGGGGTCGGATGGCCGTGTGTGAGATGTCCCCACATATTATTATATTATTATTATTATTATTAATGGTTGGTATCATGGATTGCCATATTAGTCTTTGGGGCAAAGAACAGAATAATTTTATCTTCCAATGAGCCTGAGTTAAGGTTCCCCACCACCCACCATGAAGCACCTCATGTTCGTAGGCATCGAAGTAGAAAAATATAGTAACGTTAGGGCGAGGCCTCATTGGTTCCGTCGTCGCTGCCATTATATTTTTTGAGCGTTCCTTTGCGACGACGCGATGCATCACAATGTAGCGAAATGCATCAATGGGGCCTCACCCTAAGTGGTGTACTCAAGGAAGTAATCAAGGTTTACTATACATGCTTTAACTAACGTAATGGAAAATTTGCGGATACACACTACAGTCATTTACAGCCCAAGGTTGTTATTATTCAGAGTGAAAACATTGTCTGTAGCCCGCTTCATAAAAGCCTGCAACTGTTTTTTTTTGTTTATGGCAACACACAAATTATATGTCAAAAATTATTGAAAAGGAGTGTCAAATCGTCAATAAATATTCCACGTTATCTTTCCTTGTTTATAAATTTAGTCAGAAAACCATCTAATGCTAAATTCCCAAGTGTAAATACACACCCATTCGACAGTTTCAAAGTATCCTAATGTTCAGTTAGTGCAAAAAATATCTAACCAAAAATGGCAAGGTCGCAAAAGGATGATCAACCTTTCAGTGATATGCAGCATCACACCTGGAACTATCGCGGGGAAGCACCGGACGGCAGCGCGCCCGGCGGGCTCGGGGAGCGGGCCGCACCGCCGCTGTTATCTAACAACCCCTTGATGAGTGACAACATGTATGTCAATACCAACTCGTTCGCCGCAAACGATGTTTACTTGAACAAACGTCCCTACAACATGACTTCGCAGATGGGAGACGGGGCCCATAAGGACGAAAATATCCCCATAAACAACATGCAGAACACCAACTGCCAGAACAATCTCCAAAACTATGCCATGGTGAACCTGAACAATGGGCAACTAGTGCGAGTGTTCTACGACGAAAACAACCGTCGTCTTATGATCCCCGTGACTGGGCAGTATGAGTTGTTCAGCCCGAGCCAGGGCGCGCGCGACCTGCCCCCGCCCCCGCCCCAGCCGCCACTCTCTCACATGTTCACTCTCAGCCAGGAGTACCTATCTGACAACATCCCCATGCCGCAGCCCTCTGCTCCTGCACCAACCACTGTGTTTGGCAATGATCACATCAACCAAGCAACTACGGTCCCAACTTCTAACTTTCTGAAGGAAGTTCTGGGCAATTGGGAGCCTAACTCCTCTGGCACCTATTCACCATTTGGGCAGAACTATCCACTGAACCATCCAGATGCTCCGGCTATGAATCTTCCTCAAAGCCACCCTGTGCCAGAGCCACAGTTCCAGGCTAACATTGCTAAACCAGAAAACCACTCTCCTAAGCGAAGTGATCCACTTGCTGACACAAGCAACAAGAAGAGGATTGTGGCAGAAGTTAAACCAATGCGTCCTTCCTATTCTGACGTTTTGGCTAAAAACAAAATCAATGCACCAGAACCAACCCGTAAAACTAAAGTACCCAATGTAGAGGCTAAAGTATCAAACAAATCCAATAGTGCCAAGACAGAGAAAATCTCCAATGTCAAACAAGTTTCTGATGACAATAAACAGAAGAATGATAAGAAACTGAACATGACATCATCTGGAAGTGAATCTGGAGACTTCACCAATGAAGACACGGACAAGCGCCAGAAGCCAAATAAAAAAACCAAGAACAAGAAAAGCAACATGCCTCGTAAATGGTCTTCCCTTGATGATATAACTAATGAAGAGGACAGTTACACCCACAGCAATGATAGCCAGTTTGTGTTCATTGAGAACCACACTGAGAAGCCAACTAAGAAGGATAAAAAGTACCATGACAAGAAAACAACTGACAAGAGTGCAAACCACTCTGAAGAGTACAAATTAGATGATGAGGATTCGCAGTTTGTCTTCCAAGAGAGTCCAGTGGAGGGTCTGAAGGCACGTAGGAAGAAAGAGAGCCGTAGTTACAAGCCACCAAAGCCCGTGGTGGAGAAGAAGAAGCCAGCGGTGAGCAAGTGGAGGCGGAACAAGCCGGGCTACGTGGGGCTGGTGCAGGGCTGGGCGGAGCGCTGGGGTGGCGCCTCCTGGAAGGCCCTGGTCTGGTTCCTGTACCTGCTCTCTGACATCTGCCGCATGAGCGCCCATCTCACCTTTGATTTGTAAGTATTTTACAGTTTGATTATGAGTGTAAATTAACAAGTGTGATATTTTTTGTTTCTTATAATAAATTTTTGACAAAGCCAATGCAAGTGTTTTTTGAGTAGATTTGTTTTTGTATTGTTTGCATTTTTATAAGTTTAAATGCAGATGTGGTCTATATTTGCTTGTGAAGTATATAATAACAAACTATTTATGTATTTATTTCTTATTAACTTTATCATGAACAAAGCAAAGAAACCAATTTAAAACAATCCAACATGATTCATGTGAAACCATAATGTTTTGCTCTTATTATTTATAGAGGCATAGTAGCTATATGGTATACATAATAAGAAATTAAAGTAAGAACTTAAATGAATTTAGACTACATATTGGCACTTTTTTTCAATAGTTGAAATCAACTTCAAATACAATTTTCTCATTCTCTAAACATCATTATTTTATTATGCTTTAGGTTACTATTTGCTTTTAATAATAACTCATAAACACGAGTCTCCCAGTCAACATTTGATGACACACACAAACATTGCATTGCATAATCTTGAAAAACCTTCCTAAAAGAACACAACATCAATTTCCAGATGCACCTCAGTGTTCACGCAGTCCTACGTGAGCGGGCAGGCGGTGTGGCGGAGCACCAGGGAGTATGTGCGCAAGCTAGCAGACAACAAGTACCTGCTGTACTTGGACAGGAAGTTCGGACATACGAGGTTCGGCTTCTGGAGGAAGCTCAAGTGGTTTAAGAAAGGTAATATTTGGGAAGGTTATAAATTAGTTATACTTAGGTGTAGGTTATTGTTTTATGTTTAAAAAAGCTATCCAAGTACATATTATTATAGTTGACGGGATTTCAAAGGATTGAATTTGATGTAGACATACCAAGCCTTGCTTTCCATCACAGACAGACATTGGTAGAAAACATTGAGAGAGAAAACAAGCATGAAACAAGTTTAGCAGCCAACTTTACAAATAAAGGTTTTGATGTGCACCATTCCAGTAATCCTATAAGTAGTAATCTACCTACATTACAACTGCAAAAACAAATCTTCTCTCTTCAGAAGCAGAGGCGGACAACGGAGACTCTAAGTTGGACAGCAACATACCGCTCCCGGCCACCGGCGAGGAAGCTATGAAGAGGCTCCTTGCGTGCAAGGGAAAAGACCCTTACAGGTTAGTCACATTATAATATGAGCTGTTATAACCTCACCTCAGTAGCTGGATGAAATATAATTTTATTTATATCGAAAAGAGATAGATAGATAGTTTTAAATCCACAAAAACTGTATGCCTATGGACTACCTAAACCTACATAATCTTATTATTGAAATACAGAAAATAGTATCTCCTGTTAAAAAATTTCATAACCGATTTTCCTACTTCATGCAACACATGTACATATTTTGTAAAAGTGTAAATCATCATTATCACACTAGCGAGTTGAAAGCGGGGCGAGTGCGCAGCGAGTTCACCGCAAGTTGGCAACGTGTGTCATGTGTGTGGCGAAGACGCTGCGGGAGCTTAGCGAGTTCGCGGCGAGCAGCGCTATCGACGCTATTTTGTACACTCGCATTCTGAAATCGCACAACGCTAGCTCGCTGCGCACCCGCGGCGTCTTCGCGCCAAACTTTCGCAGGGAGTTCGCTGCTCACTCGCCCCGCTTTCAACTCGCTTGCAAATCGCTAATGTTATAAGGCCCTTACAGTGTAAATCCGCTTCAATTCATTTTATATGAAATATGGAAAACCCCCGTCACCTTCCAGTATCCTCGGCGTATCCGTATCCTGTACAGACGAGCAGATCAAGCGGCACTACCGGCGGCAGGCGTTCCTGGTGCACCCCGACAAGAACCCGTGCGCCGGCGCCGAGGAGGCCTTCAAGATACTGCAGCACGCCTTCGACCTTATTGGGGAGCCGGTAAGAGCGGCTTTACATTGAACAGCTTCTAAATATTGCCGGTCCATACGTCTCTGGAACTTTTTCATTAATCGCGAGTATAGTAGGCCTTCGCCTTTGACCTTATCGGCGAGCCGGTAAGAGTGTTTTACAATAACGTGCACCATATTGCCGTTGGTAACACACATGCTCACATAGAACTCATCAACCTGCTACTGCTACTGGTCGTCGGTCCAGTAGGTCAGAAGGGCGACTCACATACATGTGTTCGCCGTTACCACTCAAGAACCCATCTTTGCCAACTTTACCGGTTTCTCCGCTGATATTGACAGTCAGCAGTCGTGCCACTTCAGATTGTACATTTTGGGAGCTAATTTGGTAAACCCGAACTAAACGTTTTTTTATATATGTATGTACCTATATTCCATCCTTTATTTGTATAAAATATCTAACTCATCCTTCCATTCTGCCACCAGGAGCGCAGAGAATCCTACGACCGTCGCGCGGTGGAGTCTCGCCACGTGGAGGCGGCGTGGGGCGAGCTGTCCCAGCTGCTGGCACAACTGCACCACAAGATGGAGCGCGCCGCCAACACCATCAGGTATGTGGGGACATCTGACACACGGCCATCTTGCTTAAGCTAGGCACCGCCTGTAATATGGGTTTCGGATAGCTGATATTACATCTACTCTTATTCTGTCTTCGGCCTTTATCGTCTATCTTTTGACGGTTATCTGCCTTTAGTCGTCGGTCCGACTAAAAAGAGTTACCTATTGCATTGACATATATATTACTAGCGTAAGGACAGGGCCTCCCACTCAAAAAAATGGCACCCGCGCGTTGGCCCTAAAATCGTAATTTTAGGGCCAACGCTCCTCAGTCGACAGTTGTCTGTGGCCGAGAGATGGTCTTTTCAATCTTGTGATAAATATGTAGTTGTGTTGTGAAAGGCTGCAAAAACCATTATACGAAGGTCAAAAAGAAACATCGAATATCGTATCATCGGTAATTACCATTAAATTAAGTAATAAACACATTATAAAGTGATAATTATTTTACTACCAAAGTCTACAATGGCCGCGCGCTGTAACCTTGTGCGGACGTCATTTTTTGTTGACTATCCTCCGAGAACATTTTCTTGTTGCACACACTTACGTTTTGGAGCGTGATTTTTAGTCCATTTGTACGGGACGCTCTACAGGTCTACAGCCCAAAACAGTTTTAATTTTAGTTGTTGGATTTGTCTTAAATTATTGATATGGCGCGTGCAAATAATAAAACAATGTCCGGGATGGTAAATTATTAACGCACGTACAAGGTTACGTCGTCAAGATAGTTGCTAGGCACTGACATAGTTCAAACAAATTATGACAGATAACAGTTATTTTGCTTGTATGAAGAAGGTTTGAGTAAAATCAAGTAAAATGTTCTGAAGGGCCTATCCTTCCTTTTGAAATCATTGACCTATTGTTTATAATCCATAGCCAATCAATAACAACTATTATCTACAATCCAGATGCACGAACTGCGGGCGGCGGCACAAGCGCGTGCTGACGGAGCGGCCGTGCTACGCGGCGCGCTACTGCGCCATGTGCAAGATACGACACTCCGCTAAAGAGGTACGTCCGAACACCCTGTATTATTATGTACAGTCAGCTGCATAATTAGGTGTACACTTCTGTACCTTGATATTTTTTGTACCTATTTAAATCTTGAATATATGTACATACAAGTCTTTATACAGTCCACTCTTTTATTTAAAGTTCCAACATTAGGGACCCTAGAACATCAAACTCACAAACTGCCTATTAAAACATTGTCAAACATTGTGTATAGCTACTTATGCAGCTGGCCGTACATAACGATGACGATGATTCTGTCCGACCGCGTTCGGTCACGGCGACTGTTACGGCTGTTGCGTCTCTCGTGTGCCCTCATATGACTTATGTAGCCGATCTTAGCTGTAAACGATTATTATGTATACTGGATAGGTGAATGTAGCAGTGAACGACCCGAAGGTCAATAGACTGAAGATACAGGTTGTCAAAAAAGGCATAGAAAGCTCAAACAGGGGTGACTAAACAAATTTGGGCTGTTCTTTATGTTACATTGCAAAGTTTTGCTGTAAAATTCGACTTGTTTATGAGTCGGTAATTTTTTGCCAGCCTATGTTACGTTTTCTCATGGTCTCCACTCGAGATTCCTAATAGTTAGAGCGACGCCACACAAGCGTTAATCGTACGTTATTGCGCTACATTTTCGTCAAATTAATTTTGTATGCATAACGACGGAGCGTATGTATGCCATGACTCTAACATTAAAACTAATAGTCATAAATATAACGTTTCCAGGGCGACATCTGGGCGGAGTCGAGCCTGCTGGGGCTGCTGGTGATGTACTACGCGTGCATGGACGGCGCCGTCTACCAGATCACGCAGTGGGCCAGCTGCCAGGTCAGAACTGTTCAACTATACCTGCATACCTATCATGGGGCGCAAAACGCGCACGTCATGATGTTACAAAAGTCATTTTTTGACATGCGCTTTATGCGCCCCGTGCTAGGCTAGCAGACTAAAAGTTTCACATTGCGCCTTGAAAGTGTTTTAAAATTTCTGGGAGATTTTCAACCATAGACAATAACCGATTATAGATGGCACTAGTAAAACTTCATACTCAACAGCACTGCATTTTTTTGCACTGCAAGAAAATCACCCATTGTTTTTGCGTTTATTGTTGCTTAGATTCTATAAGTAGGTATTTACGATTTGGTCGAAGTAGGACGGGTGTTTCTGTTTAAATATATACCTAGCATAGGGGCCAAAACGTATGAAAAATTTAACATCGCGCGCTTCAAAAGTATTTTCAAAATTTTGTTACACTTTTTTTGCGTTCATCGTGGTTTATATTGTTAGGTATTTAAGAGTTGGAGGAAGTATGGGGGGGTGTTTCTGTTTAAATTTATGTTTTTGGTTTCTATCTAAATACACTCACGAGCAATTAAAACGTTCCACCTGCCATTGCCGTTCCATATGTCACTGGAACTTCTTCATTACTCGCAAGTGTAATTCCCATACATTTCGTTTACTAAATAAACATATTACATTCCCAGAAGAAGAACCTGAAACAGCTGCGGCCGGACTGCCACCTGGTGCAGTACCGCATCGTGCTGGGGAACAAGGCGGCCGCCTGCGACCCCGCCACGCGACCCGCGCCCGGGTAAGAATCTGAAGGACTAGCACGGGACGCAAGACGTGCGGGTCAAGACGTGATAAGAAAATTGCATCGCATGGCATCAAGGGCGAGCGCGGCAGAGAACTTTTGTCACGTGTTGACGTGCGCGTCTTTCGGCCAGTGCTAGGCTAGCTGAACATATCGACGGTGGAAAGGCAAAATGTATTATCCGCCACTTTTGGCGAATATGAGTTATATATACCGTTGGAATCGCCTGATTTTTCTCTTTCGAATGGTGCGGGTCTCGTTTCGATCTGAGCACTTTTTGGCGCTTAAGACAACGGTGATTTTGGAAATCTTAATACTTTTTTCTTGTATTAAGAGCCACTTTTTTAGTCATTTGTATGTTCAAACATACTTGATCAAAACTAAAGTTATATAAAACATTGTACCCTCACTAAAACAGTAAAACATTGTGACTTAATCCATTTTGAACTAATGTGAATTTGTATCATTAGTTACTTAAGCGACCTACCTGATTGCGTAATTGATATAAAACAAAATGCCTTCTGGTCAAAAATAACATAAAATCACTTAATACATTTTACAATTTTGTAATTTGAAGCCATACTGGCACTTAAACCATTTTACCAGTCAGCCTTACTCGCGGCGTTTGGCGGTTAATACAACTTTACCTAAATCTGTTTAGTGGTACAATTGGCACTTAAGCAGCTTTTTGCGATTTGTAGATAATTGATATAAGTGATATAAAACAATTCAAAAGAATCGCAATGAAGCGGTCTATGGTGTTTAAGCTGCAATATCCAGAAGGATATTGTGTGAAAACGCCAATAATATAAATAGGACCGGTTGGAAAGGTGTCGCTTCAGCACCCCGCCGGGACGTTCATTGGGAGAGGACGTGCGTCTATGCGACAGTTGGCGCCGCGTGCGCAGCGTAATTACGTAGGTACAAACTCAGATTCGTTCGCCAGTATAAAACTGTAAATATTTTTTGATTATATCACCGATAACTACATTAAATTATGATATCTATTATATTACTCTTTACACAGGTTCTAAATAATAGTGTTGCTATAATTAATATTTATTGAGTTATAAATATGCACTTGGATCCTTTCGCCTAAATTGCTGTTTCTATGCAAGTAGGGAATTTTAACGTTTCTCTAAAAGGATCCAACCAAATATTTTTTTTTTATAAA
Source organism: Plutella xylostella (assembly GCF_932276165.1). Taxonomy (NCBI): domain Eukaryota; kingdom Metazoa; phylum Arthropoda; class Insecta; order Lepidoptera; family Plutellidae; genus Plutella; species Plutella xylostella. The sequence goes on from NC_064002.1 coordinate 9,806,880, forward strand.
ATATTTTTCTATGACAATATGGTTCTTAATGTAAAATATTTGTATTGTATTAACATGAAATTACTTTTTATACAAAATAATAATTATATATCATAAATAAACTTATTCATAAATAATTTATATCGAAATCTAGTCAGAAACAGGATTTCTTATCTATATAAAAATCTAACCGAAAATGTGTTCCCAAGCGCAAATCTCTGGATCAACTTAACCGATTTTGATAATTGTTAGGTAATTATACGAAATAGAAGACCAGTGACCACGAGTACCACGACCTGTTTGTATCCCATAATTTTCAGAATAAAGTATTTCAACGAAAAGCAAACCTTATAGGAAAAAGTTGGACATGAATTAAATTAACTTTTCTCTAACTTCACTTCATCATCCTCCATCGCTGAAGAGTGCAATATCTGGTATATTCCATCTATCCTGCTTTTTATGCCACCGTAGGAAATCCATCGTTCCCTGGTACTTTGCCACTCTTCAGCGATCGTATGGTCCGTATCCCGTCTTATTCGGGGGTTGGATATTTAAATTTCTGTCAAGATGCAGGATAGTCATAAATCTCATCACGAACCATTACGTCCCCACTCCTGGGGCACGGGTCTCCTTCCAATGAAGGAATGGTTTAGGTCTAGTCTACCACGTTGGCCTAGCGCGGGTTATTGGGCCCCAACACAAGCAATCTTGTGCTGAGAGAGTTTTCGGGTAAGTGGGCTACCCAACTGTCAGACGTTTTCAAGCCACCCGAAGGCCTCTGACTAGCCTGTAAGACCTGCCGATTTTATTAATCATAATGATTACGATTATGCATCAAGATACAAGATGCTCCTGGTATATTTGCATCTGCATCCAACTCCCCAGGTGGTGGTTAGGATCATTAAAAACTTCGGCAATGTGGCCATACCATCTTGAAAGTCAATCTTTCATAGTAACAAGGAGATATCCTGGGTTTTGTTGCAATGTTCTTCAAGATGCTTTGTATAGATCCTTCATGTTTCCTATGGCAGCCGATGAGACCATCGCTGGATATAGGGTTACCCCTAGCAGCGTTTGTCCTTTTATAAATTTCGTTTGATATTAAGTTCACAAAGAAAATACTCGTACGCAAGTGCTTCTTTAGAATGGTCGTCTTGTTCGACGTTAAGTCTTCCTTGATGGTTGATCATATCCCATGTTTCTTTAGACATCCATTCATTCTTTAAGTGTTCCTTGTGCCTTATTATTTCTTCGCAAATTTTTAACAACACGTCTTTGATGCCAGTTGTTGCCGATCTGGATACTAAGTTTTTTTCTAACTTGTGGGTCCTGCAGCTTATTTACACGACACCTTTGGCAGATCTTGTGGCCTGCTCCTAAACTCCCGCTATCTTCAAGCACATTTTTCCATCGACTAAGTGGTGATCACTATTGACATCAGCAACCCTCTTATTCCTAACATCCAGAAGTGTCTCCATTTTCGACTAATCGTCGGTCGATTTGGTTCTCGGTCCGGCTGAGACCCAACTCACATTGTGATAGTCCTTTGGGGTTACCACCACTAAAACTTAGCCATTAACAATCCTAAAGCATCGTCGCTTGCTTATCAAATCTAGCGTATCTTGTATGAATCTGACAGATAGTTTAAAGCGAGCGACGCTGCTTATGGATTGATAATTGCTTATGTGTCTTGCCCACACTAACATACGGTGCCGATACATGGACGCTGACCAAGGAAACTGTGCACCGAATCAGAGTTGCACAGAGAGCTATGGAGCGATCCATGTTAAGAATTTCGCTTACAGACCGTATTCCCAGCGTGGTAAATCACCAAAAGACAAAAGTCTTCGACGTCGGTATGCAGGTCACGGAACTGAAATGGGAGTCGGCAGGAAACTTGGCTCGAAGGCAGGACGGAAGGTGGACAAAGGCGGTGACAGAATGGTGGCATAGAGACGGACGAAGAAATGTCGGTTGGATTATGATTATTAATTAATGAATAAGTAAACCTGCTGATCACTTGGATCTCAATCTCAAAGTGATTTCGCGGTGAACAATATGTTAATAAAGTTTATAATAAAATAATGCTTCGAGAAAAGGTACGGCCATGCCGCTTCTTTGCTCGACTTGGTAAGATATTATGAATTTTTTGTTTTCAATCTAGCTGGTGTCGCGCTTATGAAAATGGCTAGCTAACGGAGAGGTAGAAATGAGAAGCCAGGGTTCAGCTTGACACAAATTTATTTAAAGGTCAACGTGGGTTAGGCCTACACTACACGATCAGTCAATTTTCAGTTGGCACGGATAGGGACTCCCCTGAGTCGAAGAGTATCGGCGTGGAATCCCGATAACGCGACCGGCGTGGAAGTCCTCTTCTCCAGTGCCCAGGTAGGTAGGCAGGCAGGTCACGTGGCCGTTGCGTGCGCGTGGCGTGTAGCTCGGCTGCGCGGCGTGGTCAGCAACACGAAGGCAGGGGGTTGCCGAACCAGCACGTAGAGGGCGAGCCGTAAAAGTAGGTAGAAGTTCCGTGCAGTAGGTAAACCGTACCGTGGACCCTGGAATAGATAGAAATCCAACGCATCAGTACACAGTTATCATCTAGGTTCCACATACCGTCATCAAAACCTACAGAAGAGCACCTAATCTAACTTGATTGAGGCGGCAGTGGAAACCAGAACGGAATACCTAACATTAATTAAATAAGAAATAGTAATAATAAGGAAAGGCCGAAAGCGGTACACTAGCTGCAGCATAATTTGGAATAAAACTACGTTAATGCATTTAGGCAAGCTAGCGTAATTAAAATAAAAGAAATATAAAAGCTGATGATGATGGAATGTCTAAAATAGTCTAAATGATAATGCGTAATTGCATGTCCGCCATCTTGGCTGCTATAAGTGCGCAGTTAGTAAGTAGTTACGTTAGCTATTTGCTAACTCGTAAGCGGCGTAAGCAGCGAATAAAATAAAATGGAAGCTAAGTTAGACACATTTAAATTAACAGTTTAAAACACAATAAGTAAACGTTTAAAGCACAAATAGATTCCTAAAATGAGCTAAGCAAGTCTGATCACACTTACCCGATATTGGGGAAGACACGCACAAGGCACCACTGGTAAGGTCTAGGTCATTCGACACTTTAGAGCGGGCTAGGCACCTAGAGGACTGCCGTGAGGTAGGGTCACGCGCAGTCGATGCCGTAGCCCGTGGACGAATGATCGAGAGCCAGTGGTCACCGAGTGGAGCTGCCGCGATAGTGGGGACACGAACAAAAGACCGCTTCGCTGACTAGGGATGGGAACGCGTCGATAATTTGAAGAATTATCGACGCGAAGATTAGGTTATCGATAAAGTCGATACTTAAAATTAATAAACTATGAAGATTATTTACTACTATGTAAGTTATTTATTTTGAAGAAATAAATAACGTTACACTGGCCCGCAGGTACCGCTTCTTACCCTACCCTACCCTATCCTACCCTACCCTACCCTACCCTACCCTACCCTACCCTACCCTACCCTACCTTACCCTACCCTACCCTACCTTACCCTACCCTACCCTACCCTACCCTACCCTACCCTACCCTACCCTACCCTACCCTACCCTTCTTACCTTTTATACCTTCCCTGGACTTCCACAAATGTTTCTAGACCAAAATCGGTTCAACCGTTCTCGAGTTCTGAGGTCCAATTATAAGTTCATTTATTCTTTAAGTCATTCATCTTAGATATAAATTGCCTTAGTCTGGCGGTTAATTCATTCTTATGGAATGTTTAAAGTAACATAAATTATTATAAAACATTATCCTGGTGTGATGGTTAAATCTCCTTGGTGTTTACATTGTTTTTACTTGTATTTAATTAAAATGTTAATGTCGTTTAAGCCAATTTTACCTGACTGAAATTTCAGATGCCTATGTCTTATGTCCCTTATTTCAGTAAATAGAATATGTACATTCATTTTATATACAGAATAACATAGAAAACTATTTCAATTTAACGTATTTTAATTTTCAAAGCCATAGCTAGAATAATTACAGAGATATGATTTTTTTTCGAAAATTTCAAACTTTAAATCGCTCTGGTGAACATTTTATGTCATGGCGCTTAAACCATTTTGCCTTTCCACCGTCGATTATGAGCATCTATAAACGGTGTATCATTGTACCTTGTATATTTATGTACATCCGGCGCACCCAGGGCAGTACTAACTGTAATCTGTCAAGTAACCTAGACGCGCCACACAACACGCTTTTCTCCTGGTCTATCGTCGTTGGCCTGTGCGTGGTCGCCAAAACGATAACTCTATGTTAATTGTAAATTAAAGCTCATTTTTTTCTACAGTCACGATCCCAACTTAGAAGAGTTCTTGAACAATCTGTACACGAAGTCCGGAGTCCCGAGCGGCGCCAACACCAAGCAGCCAACCAACGATGCGGCCGACAAGAAACGACGCAATAAAAAACCTAAAGCATGAAATACCTACCTGCCATAGACAACTAGACTCGGCGAAATATTACGCGAGACCGTTATTATTCTGAGGACTATGATTCAAACCAATACTATTGAGCTCTGCCTTCATATTAGTTTATAGTTGTAATTATAAATCAAACAAGATGCTATTTCGTAAAATTGTTCTCTTAGTTATAAAGCGAAGCAATCAATTAGTTATAATTAAAAGTTTAAAACTAAAATTAATGTAAGGTTGCTTCTAAATTCGCTATGTAAGGCAGTACAGTCGGCGGAGAGTATGAGTGAGTCCAGATTTTAGGAGTTATAATTACAATTGACTTGATTCATATCACTCTACCGTTGACTGTACGTTGCAATTTTTGAATTTATATTATTGATTAGTTCTATTTTAGTTTAATCCCTGAAGATTTTTGCGTTCTATATTTCATTTAAAAGTTTTAAATCATTGCACTATCCCTCTCAGATTCAATACAGTTACAATAGTTTTTTTGAATGACAAATCTAAATCTTCACTTATATTGCTCCAAGTTTTCATCTGCTGGGCGGAATATTTTTTTAACTTCATAGCTAGGTATTATTAGCTCGTGTACTGAAATCCTCCATTTCTATAAAACTCGAATCTAACACTTTGTTTAACCAATAATAATATACTTACGTTTTTCTGCTATTAAGCTAATTATTTTGAATTTAACAAAGGGTACAATGCAGTTTTTGTTATGTTACTTACAAAGTATAAATTCATATCAAAATGATAATAAAAAAGCTATTTTATTGTTATGCATTGATGATTCATAATGATTGTTTTCGAATTCTGAAATGATTATGTTCGGGACCAAATAAATCCATGTGGCGTAACAAAATGAGTACTAATATATCGCCCTATTTAAAAGTTTTAAAACTATGTATTTTTCATTGCAGCATAATGTGTGTGCGTTTTGCGTTGGATTAGTTCAAAATTGTACCCTAAAAAAACTAATAGTACAACTAATTGCATTCGTGAACATGTAGGATATGTAAAGTAATAATACTAATCTCACTGCCTTCTACTGAGATTTTAGTCAAGAGATGTGTTTTAGGTTTAATCGAAGAGATTACGCTGTGTTCTGAGTTATAAATAATAACGTACTACCTGTTAGCGTAGTAGCATTGCGCTTCATGTGTCGATCAATAAATGATGTGAAAACTAAACCCGTATTGTTTATATCCTTTAAAAATTCTGAATCTTCCCTCGAGTAGGTACCTAAAAAAATTAGGTGGAGGCCCCATTGGTACGTTGCGTTGCGTCGACCCAAAGAAACGGACTTAAAACATATTATGTTAGCAATGACGCAACGCACCAATGGGTCCTCGCCCTTACGCGATTTCTACATAGGTACAGTGGCCTGCGCCTAAAAGTATGCAGGCACGGTCCGCACAGTGATGCCATCTAGTAAAAACCTTGTAACTACAACGTATTGGACGTGTGTTTTGATAAGTGCATGTTGTTGTTCTATAAGTAAGAGTGTTTGAGCAGTACGATATTGTTTGTATTCGCTGTTTTTACTACTGTGTATATTAGGTAGTTAATTTCTTACAATTTCGTCATAGTGACTGTGGCGTAGTTGTTAAGGCGTGGCGCGGCGGTGCCGCATGAGTTATTACGAATTTGTTGATACTTACTTCGCATCCTGTTATTGTTTTTTGTGACTTTAAAGATCATAATATGATAGAAGTTTCCTTTACTTTCTTTTTTTAATTTTTTAATTCGATTAAGGGTTTGTTAGTATTTAAAAAACTAAATTAAAATTGATTGTTAATCAATAACACACTTGATGGGATCAATAATCTACAATAGTTAGTAGCAGTCAGGTGCAATGTAGCGGACGACTAACTAAAACTTGCTTCTTTTTATTTATTGAGTTGTTCTCATAAGATTGAGGGTAGAACTATATATTATTATTATTATATATTAAGTATATGTGATCATGAATCCCAAAGTTCTTTGAGACAATACAACACTTGCGTTCCACTCAACGTTTTATAAATCGCTTTGGCTTCTAAATATTACTTATCGGTGCTTACTACTGATATCAAGAATGTTAAAAGGCATTTAAAAATAAAAACCAATAGTTTTACTATTTAGTGGAGGACTTGAACACAGGGACCTCATGCCGCCGCATCAATTCATGAATGCTTAACCACTCAGACTATCACCGACCATGATAGCGTTCTCGAAATATGCTATCATTATGCTGTTATTATTACCGCCACCGCCCCGTAACTTATATTTACAAGCTGGTTACTAGATGGCATTACTGTTTCCAATTCGCCTGATTACTTTTAGGCGCAGGCCACCGTACGTCCATGGTTCCCTTCCTACCCTTGACCCTTCCATTATGTCACTATCACCAAATAAATTAAAATGAAACAAGCAGCTAACATAATACAACTCTATTTATTAACCACTACTCTCCACTCCTCACTCCATAGTGTCGTCTTCACCACTAGTGTGCACTATGCACGGCTCGTAAGTCCACTTCGGGAATACCCTCTTGTAGAGGTTGAGAAGGATCGTGTCTTGAGACTTGAGCTGCCCGTCGAACACGCACTTCATGTGGCCGTGGGTTCCTGCGAATGTGCATTATGTTAAGTATTTACTTAGACTATAGTGCACGTGGCACGCGGAACTAGCTGGCCGCGCCTTAGGTATGTGAGCGGTGGGACGGGGAGGCGGGGGCGCTTGTTGTCAATGTCAGTTACTACTAAGTCCAAGCGCCCCCGCCTCCCCGTTCCACCGCTCACATACCTAAGGCGCGGCCAGCTAGTTCCGCGTGCACTATAACACCGAGCACGACAAACAATAATGCATGAAAGTGGTGACATGATGGTCCTAACGGCGACATAGTAAAAAAATGTTACATGTGCTGCTAGAGTTCTGCTTGCACTTGTTAAAATAGTCTGCTAAAACGCACTCGATACTTTTTGTACAATGTCATTTACCAAAATGAGTTATTACTTGGTTATTACTAGTGGACCTTTAGCCTGTCACTTCGCTGAAAATCTTTGCTAACTAATGGGTCGCCGCCGGGAAATGAGTTGTCAAGGAGCAATTATTTTTTATAACTGTAAGTACATACCGAGCGGTTCCTTGATGTGGCCGGAGCGGCCGTACTTGGTCCTGAGCTTGCAGGGGCGGAAGTACTGCACGTCCTCGCGGTTGAAGAACATGAAGCGGATCACCGCCGACCGTTTGTTCACCTGTAGCCAAACATTGTAAGTATCTTTTTTTTTAAGTAGCTATAGAAGTGTCCCACTGCGGGGTAAAGTCCTCCCCATGTTTACTCCACACGTCTGTGTTATCGACAACCTGACGCCAATACGGCAAAAATCTGTCCAGGTCTATACGCCTAGGTCTAAGGTGGTAAGTATCAGTTATTATTATTATTAGGATGCTGGCCCGCAGCATGGGTCCGTTATCGATAAACTTGTTTAGCCAATCAGAGCGTCGTATTTAAGACGAAATACGAAATAGTGGCCGTGTGTGAGATGTCCCCACATATTTATTTTATTATTTATTTATTTATTTATCTGCGTCGATAACAGACTTGTGTTACGGACCTTCTCACTAGACTCCTTGCAAAATTTGTCCAGGTGATAAGGTCATTTGCTAGACCTGTGGCCGTTACTGCAGAGCACTCATCGGTTGGCATTTTTCTCTCCCAAGCCCAAGCCAAGGCCTACTTTCCAGCCTTCACGCCTAACACCCAAACCACATCGACTATTTGAACTTAGAACCGCAAGTCGATGTTTTGAATACGTTACGTTAACTCCTAAATGCTTTACCTTGTATGGGTGTCCGGAGAGCACTATTCTCTTGATGATGAGTCGGTCGGGGTTGCAGGATAGCAGCACTCCTGAAGCTACTAGCTGGAGCTTTGAGTTCTTCTTCTCCTGAAATAGAACCATATTTTATGAATGATTGATTAAAACACCCAATAAAAGTCTAAAAATTATCCATCAAAATATTCGCAGTATTAATTGCAATTTATCTAGTTTAATGACACTGCTTGATAGATCTAATACAGATTGGGACATCATTGCTCTTAGTGAATGTTGGCTTCCGCATACGTCTTTCATTCCCGCCATAAATGGTTACCACTATGTTAAAACGGAGAAGAACCTATCGCAAAACGAAGGAGTTGTAGTTTACTTTAAAAATCATATGCATTTGTCAATATCAGAGCCTAACATACAGGATGCTAACTGCCTAACCTTGGAAATAGACAACAACACACTAGTTATTGCCTTATATAGACCTTCAAGATATAAAAACGCTGATCCATTTTTACAATCACCAAACGATTTTTTAACTGGCATAAATTATCATAACATTATTGTGGTGGGTGACATTAATATTGACATATTGCCTGGAACAAACGACCCACACTCACTAACTTATTTAAACCTATTAGCATATCAGACCATCTTACCTGCACATACAATTGTCACTCATGGAAAAACGTGCCTCGACCACTTCATGCTCAAAAGTAAACGGCCTGCTCATTGTTATGTTGCAAAAACCTCAATTACAGATCATGACTCTATAATCCTCATACTAGAGGAACATACCCGCTCTCCCTTTAAATCAACTATTGTAAAAAAAATCGACTATGTTGGTCTAGATAACGCTATGAAAAACCTAAATGTACACTCAATTTATAAAACGTCCGATACAAATGCAGCGATGTCTATATTTGTCGGAGAGTTGAACAATATAATAAATTCTAATACAAAAGTAATAAAAATCTCAAATCGTCAGAAGATAAAAAAACCATGGATAACTAAAGGACTATTAAAATGCATGAAAAATCGTGATAAACTTCACCAAAAAAGTAGCAAAAATCCAGATGATGAAATTATAAAAATTACATACAAAAGGTACAGAAATTTCTGTAACTCGTTACTAAAAAAGATTAAAAGAGAATATGAAAAAAATACATTACAAAAAGCTGCAACAACAAACAACAAGGTACTTTGGGACACAATAAAAGATATAACGCATTCAAAAAGAATTCATAGTTCTGCTTCCGATTTAATATCTAAATTGAACCCAACCTCAGCTGTTAATGATGTAAATGACTACTTTGCTTCAATCGGTAGGAACCTAGCCGAAAAGATCTTGAAAGACACCGACAGCAAAAAATCTACTTTACCTCCCTGCCCATACTCATTTGTTTTGAATCCTACTGATGAAGAAGAAGTTAGTAGCTGCATACTCAACCTTAAAAAGCTCCATTCCACAGGACGTGACAGTATTTCTGCTGGTTTCCTTGTAAGATATATTCATATTTTGGCTTCTCCTCTTACATACTTAATTAACTTAATGTTCTCCACAGGTATCTTTCCCTCAGAACTAAAGCTTGCAGAGGTGATTCCCATTCATAAGGGTGGGGCCAGAGACTGTGTCAATAATTATAGGCCAATTTCAATGCTTCCTACTCTATCAAAAGTTGCAGAAAAATTGATAAACAAAAGATTAGTAAACTATTTAGACAGTAAAACGCTGTTGTCGAAGTCACAGTTTGGTTTTAGAGCTGGTGTTTCAACAAGTGATGCTGTTCATGAGCTCGTGGATCATATTGTGACTAAACTTGACAACGGTAAGAAAGTTATAGGAATATTTCTAGATCTAGCCAAGGCATTTGACACAGTCTCTGCCCCACTTCTAATGGATAAACTAGAAAAACTTGGAATCCGTGGGATACAACATAACTTGTTTCAAGATTATCTCTCGAATAGACAACAAAGAGTTAAAATAGATGAGAACGTAAGTGAGGACTTACCAATAACTTATGGTGTGCCTCAAGGAAGTGTACTCGGACCTACCCTATTTTTAACTTACATCAATGATTTGTGCAACCTCCAATTACCAAATGGCAAAGTTATAACTTATGCTGATGACACCGCTTTGATTTTTCATGGAGATACTTGGGAACAAGCTTACGATTTTGCGCAGTCAGGTTTTAATACTGTCACTTCTTGGCTTACTGATAATGTTCTCACGCTGAACGTTGATAAAACAAAATTTATACCTTTTTCAATACGAAGGTCGGCGGTGTCAGTACATAATAAATACTCCATTAAAGCTCATTTTTGTAAATCTAACCAAGTTTGTCAATGTGACGATTTAACTCTAGCATTCAATATAAAGTATCTGGGTGTAATGATTGATAGCACTCTAAGTTTTAATCGTCACATTGACCTACTGTCATCTAGGACTCGTAAACTTATATTTATCTTCAAAACCCTGCGGCATGTTTCTGATAAAAACATCATCAACATGGTGTACTTAGCACTATGTCAATCAATCCTGTGTTACTGCATTACTGTTTGGGGGGGTTCATGCAAATCTAGAATAATAAAATTAGAAAGGGCGCAAAGAGCCGTCCTAAAAGTCAGTCACTCTTTACCATTTTTCTTCCCTACGAAAGATCTCTACTCTTTGTCGAATGTTCTCTCTATCCGTAAACTATTCGTTCTTAATACCATACTAAAGCAACACTCTAGCCTCAAATATGACCCATCTATTATGCAAAATAGACGCGTGAAACATATGATCTGCCGCTCAAATACAGTTATGAATACAGTGTTCTCGAATAGATTCTTTGAATTCTTGGGAGGTTACCTTTATAATAAGGCAAATAAAATGCTTCAAATATACTCGTTAACCAAAGCAAACGTCAAAAAAGTTGTATCGGAATGGCTTAGATCACTTGATTATGAAGAAACCGAAAATCTTTTACACATCGTCTCATAATACCTATTATTTCATATTATTACCTAAATATGTCAACTATACTTATTCGTCGCCACAAAAGTATTTATTTCTTTCACTTACACACACACACACACACACACACACACACACACACACACACACACACGCACACACATACACACACACACACACACACACACACACACACACGCACACACATACACACACACACACACACACACACACACACACACACACACACACACACACACACACACACACACACACACACACACATATACGCATACATATACCCTCACACCCTACTTTATGTAAAACTAATTGTTTAATGTTCATTGTTATCAGTTAAGACGCATTGTATCCATTGTCCACATGGTTCAGAGTAGGAGAGGCTGGTAATCCGTCATACAGGTCTCCTAGTACGGACACCAGTCTCTCACATAGATCAAAACTAATGTACAATCTAATCTTAGCATAACAACCTATACATTTTCTGTAAACATCTGTGTGAGAAAAAAATTAAGATTTTTATTTTTTATTATTATATTAATGACTTATCGCAGATTCAGTAACAAAATTTATGTGATGTTTTATATTAGAACAGCTTCTTTTTTATTGTCCTATTCTATTCTATTCTATTCTCATAGGGGGTGAAGTTCCTGTACGTGGCTCTCTCGAGTGGAACCTTTGTACATATCCCCTTGATTTCAGCTCAGCCAGCCTAGCTCCCGAGTAAACTGGAGTAGCAGGCCTGGGTGTTGTAATAGCTGAGGTAGGCGCTCTGTTGGTCCAAGAATAGATAATCTTGTTTCTGTAGTAGGTGGACAAGCTAACAAAATATGTTCAACCGTCTCATCTACTTCTTTACATGTCCTACATAAGGGACTAGTTGAGTTACCTATGGTATATAAGTGTTTATTCACGCAACAATGTCCTGTTATTAATCCTACCATTAATGATATATTACTACGGGACAGGTTGAGTAAGTAGCGTGTAAGTTTATGGTTGTATGATACAATAAACGCTTTACTTTGTCTGCAATCTACACGATTTATCCACTCCTGATTGTGTTCAGATAGTGTTTTATCGGTGAGACATTGCCTTATTGCCTTTGATGACAAACTAATAAATGGTTCTGGCCCTACTGGTAGGGTATTTGATCCCATTCTTGCTAGTCGGTCAGCCTCGCAATTTCCTATGTTGTCGTTATGACTTTTAATCCATTGTACTGTTACATTATTTGAAATGCTTAGGTTTTCAAGTGTTCTGTGACATTCTAAAATTAATTTAGATTTTGTTACAGTTCTGCCTAAGGCACCTAAAATTGCCATACTGTCTGTGTAGAAGCAGATATTGCAATTTTTTGTGTCTTTTATTTGTGTAGCTCCGTCAAGTAGGCTGGCAGCTTCTGCCTGAAAAACAGTAGCTTTGTTCCCGAAGCTGACAGAGTATTGTAAATTAAGTTCCGGGCAGAAGACACCTCCACCGCTGCCCTTCTTGTTCTTGGCTCCGTCAATGTAGATATTGATGTCGTAATTGTTTTCGTCTGATGTGCCACACTGATCTCGCTGGATAGTGTAGCTTCGGTTGAAGATAAACGTCTTTATAGTAGTGTCGCTGCATTCAGTGGACCCGGGAGCCGACAACTTGGCAATGTCAAGTATGCGACTGTGTCCCTGTGCAGTAGTATTCGTTGACCATAGTCCCATGTTACTTAGCCTTATCGCCGCCGCTTTAGCTTCCTGCTTGATGATAATATCGAGTGGTGGAAGTCCTAGAATTATTTCTAGGGCGGCTGTTGGGGTTGACTTCATACATCCGGTGATTGAAACGCATGCAAGCCTTTGAAACTGTCGTAGTTTGTTTTTCACAGTAATGAGGTTCGATCTTTGCCACCAAACCACTGCTCCATATGTTATTATAGGTCTGACCACCGCTGTGTACAACCATTTACACAGCTTTGGCTTGAGTCCCCATTTGGATCCAACAAGTTTCCTAGTTTGGTATAGGGATATTGTTGCTTTACTTAGGGTTTTCTCCACATGTTTAGACCAGCTTAGGCGGTGGTCTAGCCATATGCCGAGATACTTTACCTCATTTGTTAACTTTAAGGTTGTATTAAAAAGTTTAGGTAGCTTTAAATTACCTATCTTAGTCTTTTTGGTAAATAGAACCATTTCCGTTTTGGTTGGGTTCACTGACAATTCATGTTTGTGACACCATTCCTCTATGATGTTCAGTGCAAGTTGCATCCTTTCACATAAGGTATTTACAAACAGACCGCCAATGAGAATCGTAACGTCATCGGCGTAGGCTATTGTTGTAAAACCTTTATTATTTAGATCGCAAAGTAGATCATTCACAACTAAAACCCACAGCAATGGAGATAACACTCCACCCTGCGGACATCCCTTTGCTACTTTGCATCTTATTGTATTTGTTGAAGTAAAAGATACTGTTCTTGATTTAAGCATATTTGTTATCCAGGCACTGATGACCGGGTCTACATCATGATTTTTAAGGTTATTACTTATGCTATTGAACATAGTTTTATCAAAAGCTCCTTCAATATCGATAAAAACTGCAAGGCAGGATTGTTGTAACAATATTGAATTTTCAATTTTGCTTACCACTGCGTGTAAGGCCGACTCTGTTGACTTACCCGGTTGGTATGCATGTTGGTTAGGATGGACAGGTTTCACGGAAAGTGCACCGTCACGTATATATCTGTCACACAGTCGTTGTAAAGTTTTAAGAAGAAATGATGACAGACTAATGGGTCTTTAGGCTTTCGGAGAGGTGTAGTCATCTTTACCCGCTTTAGGCAAAAATACTACTTTCACCTCCCTCCATCCCTTAGGTATATACCCGAGGGCTATACAGGCTCTGAAGATACCTACTATCCGTGGTGAGATAATATCTACCTCCCACTGTAGGAGAGCCGGCACTATACCGTCTGCTCCCGGCGATTTGAAGGGAAGGAAAGAGGTGATAGCCCATCTTACTTTTTCTTCATTTATTACGGCGGCCGCAATAGATTCAGCGTAACTAGAAGAATTAATTATTGGTGACAGCTGATCTTGATCACACGACTCTTCTGCTAGCATTTCACAGCCAGGGAAGTGCGTGAGCAACAAGAGGCTGTTCCTTTCGGTTTCGTTTTTTGTGTAGGTACCATCTGGTTTTTTTTAGTGAATCTAGCTGATTTTGAGAGTCATTTGACATGCATTTTTTTACCCTCGCAGCTTTAGTTTCACTTTGAATTGACCCGCAAAAATTCCTCCAGGATTCCCTAGTTTTTGCTCTAGTCTCTTTTTTGAATTTATTTCTTGCTAATTGAAATGCTTTCCAATCTTCCTCTTTTTTCGTATTTTTGGCGCGATTGAAAAGTTTTCTTACATTTGTTCTCATTTTCTCCAGTGAATTGCACCACCACTTGCGAGGTGACGCACTCACGGTCACTAAAGGACATGATTCTTCGTAGCTTTTAACGATAATGTTAGTAAATTCGTCAACAGCTTCGTCTATCAACTTATAGGTGTTTAAGTTATCATACGGCTGAGTGTCGCTCAGTCCCTTAAGTAAACGATCGTGAAACTCGACTCTGTTTGTTTTCCTCGGATTTCTATATTGCCTAGGTTTGGGTGTTATTGAGGTTAGCTTAAAAGATATCCATCTGTGATCCGCACAGGACACGTCTGGAAGCACCCTCCAGCCTACCACCATGTCCCTCGCCTGACTGTTAGTAATAGTGACATCTGGAATTGTTTGAGCACGAGCCGTGACAAACGTAGGCTCGGACCCTCTATTCAGAACACTTAGATTATTAGATAATAGGAACTCGAGTAAATCCCTACCCCTTTTATTAGTTTCCCTACAGCCCCATAGACTGCTATGCGCATTTGCATCGCAACCTATAATGAGTGGGATATTGTTTATCTTACATTCCGTGACCAGAGAGATAAGCTCGGGCGGGGGCATTGACCCGTCCCCAGGTAGGTATGCCGAGGCGATATACAACACCCGCCTCGCGTGCGACTCGTCCAATGTGAGTCCCACCACGGTTAAGTCCGGAGTGCAAAGATTTGTAATTTTATTAGCAGTGTAACATTTAGGTATAAGTATTAGACTTCTTATTTTACTACAATCTACAGTGGAGAAAGAGTTACAATAAAAAGTATTACCTTGATGAAGTTCGAGCGGCTTACCCCTCCTAAGTAAAGGCTCCGTGACCAGCGCAATGGTGGTCGGGTTTTCTTCTAGTTTACGTCGCAGAGCCGCGGCCCCAGTGTACGAATGTTGAATATTCGCTTGTATCACTTTAATCGACGTCATTTTTGTTTTATTGTTTTTTTTTTTTTTTATATAGATGTAATATTATATATTATAAATATATTTAATATTATATGTGTAAGTGTATACATATTTAATAAAGTTTATGTTGGTGTGGTCGCCCGGTCGTCGTCCCGCCCCAACATATATTCCTCGGTGGCCGAGGACAAGCTCAGAGCCGAGGGCGACCGAATGCCAAGGGCACCGAGGCCCAACCATTCGCCCGCACTCGACCCCGAAGACCTGCGCTCGCGACCGGACTCCGGCTTGTCCGCCACCGCCGTCACCGCGTCACACGTGTCCCCGGGGGGGGCACTTGGGGCTGCGGTCGCAAGCACGTCAGCTGTTTCAGCTGCCTGACCGCCGCCCTGTGACACTCTGACGTGTATTGTGCCCACCTTGTAGCTCAGCTTCCTCTCCCTCAGCTCAAGGCGCTCTACTTCGGGCTGCGGAATGCCAAAAATAAGCAGGGCACACCGCACCCCCTCGACCTCCCTAATATCGGAGGAGAACAGCCGCCAACTGTTGAGGTCGACCCAGCGTCGGTTAACCCTCGAAAGGTGGAACCGCAGGGCTTCTACTGACTCCTCAGTGTAGTCAGGCACCCACACGGCCCCCTTAATAAAGGAGGGCATCTCCGACGCCGCGACGACCTTCAACTGGCAGCCTCCATCCCATAAGGGGGGGAGGCTGCTGACGGTCTCCTTCAGCCAGTCCAGGGTGTAGTCGTCGCAGCACCTCAATTTAAGTCCCCCGCGAGCAAGTTGCTGGGGGAAATGGTCAAAAGCGGGGACTACATCCCTGGTGAGGTCATTCACAGCCTCACTGTGTTTCAGCTCAACTGCCCGCCGGATGATCGTCATCTGGTCCGGGGACAGTTCTCGCCAATCAGCTGCCACGATTACTGCGTTCAAGTGCGCTTTTAGAGCGCCCGCGTAATTGAGGCTGGCTGATTGGGGGTCCTTGGGCCGAGCGAGACAGGCCCTCTTTGGGGGACCTCTCGTTCCCCCCTCCGCTGGAGACACCTTCTCGTCGGACCGCATGCGTTTGACCCGTGCGCTGGTGTTCGCCGGGGTCTTCGGTTGCCCACCACCCGGCACTAACCTGGGGCATCCCTTTTGGGACGCACCCGGGTGTGCAGCAGAGGTGGGGGCTTTGTGTGTAGCCGTGGAGGAGGCGGGAATCGGCCTGGCCGGTGTTGGGAGGGGTCGCCCCCCTGCCGGCATCGAACTCCCCGTGTGCCCCCGAGTCACGGTAGCACTGCCACGGTCATACTCATTGGAGCGACCCGCAGCAGCACTGGACGGCGTGACTCGAGCGGCGATGTCGGCCAGGGGCACCGCCGCCAGTCTGGCTGCCTCCTCCCGCATCCTCCTCCTGTGTAGCCTCCTCCTCGCCGAGCCGCTCATGCGGTGGCGGGTGCGTGTTGCGCCATCGACGGCCGGGTCCCCGGGGCCCCCGGGGGCGCCGCGGTCGGGCCCCGCCGGCGCCGGCGAGCCGGAACAGGCGGGGACCGCGGCGCTTGCCCCATGTGTGGTGTCAATGGTGTGGTGTGTGTGTTGTGTAGAATAAACTAAAAACACTTAATAAAGTAACGACCTGCAATAAATGAAATATGGCGGGTAGTTTTGTGTCACTGATTCACTAAACTATTAACTATCACTGTAATACGTTTCCGCGGTTTTCACGCCGAGATAACAATATCACAGGACTATCAACACTTTAGCTTCACTTTAAAACTTTAATCACTCACGATTTTAAAATATTAGGTCGGCTTTCGATTTTTTATCGGCGGAGCGCGCGTTCGCCTGACAAGAAAGATGGCCGACCCCCCTGACAAGAAAGATGGCCGACCCCCTTTTTTATTGTCATGACACGATGGAAATTTGATTCGATGCAGGTACTTTCAAAAGACGTAAATAAACTGTGGATGTTCATGCAAAAATAGATCGCATTACCTTGAAGCACAAGACCGAGGATGGACTGAACTGTATGGGCGCGAAGAATGTGGCCACACACGTTGAGGAAGGCTGGAAGAATCTCTCGTACTGAAATATAAGGATTCGATGTATTAAATTAACAGAAATATAAGTGAAAATATGTTTAAAGACAAAGAAAAAAAAGAAAATTCGCTCGCTTATATCGTATGATGTATATGAGCGAATGATGATCACAAATCATGTTTGAAAATATCGTACATAACCACGTATCGTACAGCTGTTTTTAAAAAACATTAATTTTGAAACCTTTCTAAGAATCCAGCAAAGAAATCAATACTATATATTTGTTTAGAAATAGTTGTTCAGTAGTCGTCAGTTTCTAAAAGTTAGATATTTCCATACATTCGCTCTCAATATTCCGATAACTTTTAGTGATCGAAAACTACCACGCAATTGCACCAGTTGACCTTATGATTTATGAAATACAAAACTAACCTTATGTTTCCCGCCATTAGTGTGTTGGCTGAACACCGGGTTCACGATCATACGCCGATATCCGACCTGAAAATATACATTATTCTTTCAGAAACCACTATTTACATTAATTTACAGGAATCAAGTCTGTATCTTGAAGCTATATAGTAAATGGAAAGTGATACAATTTTATCATAATTTCATAATTTTCAGGACCTATATAGCTAAAACTAATATGTCCCTACCTGCAAAATAAGCTTCTCCTTGCTCTGTATCGGCTCATCCGAAGCACCCGTCCTCTTCAAGACCACGTTCATGACCGACATCTTGTTCTCGTGGGGCAGGAGACCGAACAGTGCTAGAGGGGCGTTGGTGGAGCCGCTCTGGTAGGCTTTCCACAGGTCTTGGCGCACGCCCTTGATGTGGACTGTGATGTAGGCGCCGCAGTGCTGGGAAAAAGTTTTGCTGTTTAGAGTGTCATAAAGGCACCAACTCAGCATGTTCTATAAATATTAAGGCCACAGTGCTGGTTTTCAGCTGGCCCGTGTAAGGTATTAGCATAGGCAAAAAATAGTAATATTATCAGCAGTATCATCACACTGAAATTTCAAAGGCGAAAATTTGTGGAAGTATATGAATTTTGCCTGAAAGGGCTTTCAGGTGAAATTTTATAAACGGTTTTATTTTATTTTTTCTACATACTCGTAGTACTCGTAGTAATATTGCTACCCAATACATCAAAATAACACATAGGCAACTTTTTGTTCCCGGGTCCTACTGGCAAAAAGTTTGTTTGAAAAATCTACTACTGTTCTAGAATCTAACCGCTAAGTTAGAAAACGGCCGTTTCTAGAAGTTTAGGTTTTAAGTGGTTTTAATTTATGAAATTAACTTCTAGATTTAATAAACCATAATGTTGTCAACTCACGACATTAGTAAACGTATCCTCAGCCTCCTTGAAGACGCGTCGGCGCGAGCGCTCGTAGTTCTCGAACTGAAAGATACGCGCGTAGTCCGAGGGAAGGTTCTCCTTCACATCCCATGGGGAGGTCCTGGAAGGGAGGTGAGGGGGGTTTAAGCATGCCGTGGTGTAGTGTACAAAGAGTACTATTTAACAACGGAAGGTAGTGTAGTGCTGGAATGCCGCGGTATCTAAGCGGCCAGTGTGCGCTGACTCACGGCAACATGACTTAATGCCATGCCGTCCCGGTCTGCGTAGGTGTTTATTGACCTTTAACTTTTACATTTAACTGAAAGAGGGTGTTGCAAAGGTTTTACAATGAACATAAAGTTCATCCACCTGTGCATAGAAATAAGTGTATAGAATTCGATGATGATGTTTGAACACAGTACAATAATGATACATACTAATACATAGTAAACCAAATACGGCTCGCGACCTGTCACGGGCCTACAAAACGGGATGCTCGCTTTCTAATCACCTCTGAGTATCCCTTCAGGTTATACAGTCGTGAACATTATGTATTTAGTAAACCTAAGTACCTGAAAGACTCGATTCCCCGATACTTGCTGAACCGGTCCTTGGCCGCGGCATCCTGCGGCGTGTCCACTTCATCCGGGAACTGCCGGTCCTCGCGAGCCGCTTGCAGCTTCTGCAGCTGCGAGTGCTCTTCGAACAAGTCTATTGTTGCTACAAGTTACAACATACTTACCTGAAGGACTCGAGTCCTGTATACTTGCTGAACATGTCCTTAGTCACTCTATCCTGAGATGTATCCAGTTCGTCAGGAAAATAACAGTAACAGTTTGTAAATAGTGTTTTAATAGCGTGCGGATTTCATCAAGCATGCACGATCGCACGCCATTTTCCCGCGTCCCGCGTGCGTATTCCAACTGGCGTCGGCAATCCCGCGTGCGTGATGGAATCCTCACGATATTAAACACTCTAACACAGTATAACATTATAAACCTACCTGAAAGACTCCAGTCCCCTATACTTGCTGAATCTGTCCTTGGCCGCGGCATCCTGCGGCGTGTCCACTTCATCCGGGAACTGCCGGTCCTCGCGAGCCGCTTGCAGCTTCTGCAGTTGGGAGTGCTCTTCGAAAGCGTCTATTGTTGCGTCGTATCTGTGGGGGGGATGAGGTAAAGTTGTAGTGGTCAAACAAACTTTCATAAACAACACGGGCGCACGCACGGAACTGTAATCCAGTATGTTGTAGTTATAAGCTAGTTACTAGGAGGCATCACTGTTTGCCTAGCCTGTACACTAAAAGTGAATATTGGAATCTGTTCCAGGCAACTTCTGGTTGTGGGAGAGCCGTTATATGTTAAGTTTTATAGATAAAGGCATAGGAGTGGAATAGTTCGCGTATAATAAGCAAGCCGATACCCAATATTAGGAGATAGAGAGTTATTGATGATGAAACATTTTTTAAAAGGAAAGGATGAATGTTGCACAGTATACTAAAGGCACATAAAAATGGTTCAACAATACATAATGTATTTCATTCGTTATGTAGTTATTTCTAGGTACTGTTTTACTTTACTTACTCCGTTAACATACCTTTCATCAGTGGGTTCAACAGCGGACTCGGCGACGGACTCGCTGTCGTCCACGCGCTCGTCATCGCCGCCGTCCGAGTCGGACTCCTCGCACGACATGAACTCAGCGTCACCATCCTCCTGTGGTTACAGTTATTGTTATTGAAAAGGGGAGAGCAGCCACTGCCTATACGTAACTGCGCCATTGCAGACATACGGATGCGGGTAGCTCCACACAAATGGTTTAACGATTATACAGGGTGTGGGGTTGCCGAAGGCAAAGGAGATTCGCCAAGTGTCGTATAAACTGTACTTTTTATATGTGTCATGCACCCTGGGCAGTCAGCAACTGCTTTGCATGACTTTCTATCTGGCTAATTCGTTTACCATGCTCTAGTGTTTGCCACCAACAAAAGGTATATCAAGCTGAAGAGAGATGGCTCAGGGGTTTATTTTAAACAACTAGGAGTTTCCAAAGAGAAACAAAAGATAAATTCGAATATTACCTCACTCTCGTCGTCAGCGGGCTCATCATCCCCCTCCGCGTCGGACTCCACGATCCACGCCGCCTGGTACTCCGACCAGCCCTTCGGAACCTTCTTGACTTTCTTCGTCTTAGTCTGCAATACAATATTCAACATTCATCATCACCAACACGTCCACACTGCTGGGGCACGGGTAGGATACTACAATGAAGGAAGGGCCTAGCTAGTATATCAAACTTCAATACTAACAAACAAATTCATATTAGGAATTATCTTATGGGTTTAGACAGAGCATCACAAGAAAGTTAATTCTTTTATCTCTGTTTTTTAGGTAAGGGTAACAGTTGAATCATGATTTTATATTCTTATTTTATTGTGATGTGAATGATATTAATATTTAAGTGATTATGGTTTTTATGTGGACCCTGTCGTATCAATGTAAATAAATTATTATTATTTTTATTAAGCTTGAAAGCTGCTTTTTTCTATGTGAGTGGTGAGGCTCAAATATGAATGGAAGAGATGTTTAGCAGTAGCAAACTATGGGCTTATGACTCGAAGTTCTCACCTCTTGGTTAGCCATTTCTATTTCCTCCTCGGTGGGCCAGGTCTGCTCAGCGTCCATCGGGTTGGGGATGTTCTCACAGACCAGACTCTCTTGCTTCGAGGGATCAGCCACTTGCAGGACCGATACTTGATTGAACTCCGCGTCCATTGAGTCAGATTTGGAGTTTTCCCTAAAATTCACAAGTATAATTTTTATGTAGTAAGTTCTTTTGGTACAAAAGCTATGAGCAGTTGTGTTGAGAAACATTTGACCATGCTTTTCTTAAAAAAAAGTAATACAATAATAGCGGTTTTTACTTACTTTACTGAACTCAATGGGTGAGGATCATCATGCCCATCAATCTGTGAAATTTGAAAATCTCCCAAACCACTGATGTGAATTAAACTGTTGACACTCAGACCCGCGCCTCGTGAGTAGCCCTTCACTTTCAGAATACCACTGTCACCTTCTGCATCAGGCACATATTCCACCTCCTCCGCTAACATGTATGGCCTTCTTTCTCTGTGGTGTAACACATTGCGTCTCATGTTTCCAATCCTGCGTAGGACATTCAAGCCATCAGAGCTCTTGTCTAGCTGCATCACCTTTTCATCTGGCAGCCATTTTGAGACTAGCTTCTGAACGTTCTGCTTCTCTGTTGTGCGTTTCTTTGGATGGACACCTTCTATGTCCATAGCCACGACTACTGGTGTAGGCATTCCCTGGGCCATAGATAAGGCTAGTACTTTCTCTCCCCATTCGTCAACCGGTTCGTCCAGGGCCGAGCTCACATACAATACTGTATCTGCCACTTTTAAAGCGTCAAGGAGGCCAAACTCATCATGTGTTTCTGGGCATATGAAGGAGTAACGGTATTTGAAACTGGAAACCCTGGAAATTAGGTGTTTGATGTTTGAATGATGATAATCTATATAAATAAATAATACACTTAAAGTTATTTCAAATACTTACCCTATATGAACAACTCCATTTGGGGACTTGGAAACATTAGCATTTTCGGAACATGTGGTGAGTATAGATATGGCTGACTGTACATCGAGCCGGGCGTTCAGCGCCACGACACACACCAGGAAGGGAGGGCTCCTGCACCCTCCAACGGCGCGTTTCGTTGCGATAACCTCTTCGCGTTTGTTTTTGCGTATTTGCAAAGCCTGATGTCTACGTTCTTCCTTTTTGAGCACATGTTTGTTACGGCGGACGAATTCCTTAACGTTTACCTTGCCTGTAAAACGAAATTAAAGTGAGTAAGACACTGAAATCCGAAAGTTTAATAATCGAGTTGAGAATTTGAGAACTTTATTTATCACTTACCTTTTACGGCTGCTGCAACGCCGCGTTTGGATTTATGCCGTGATTTATGAACTTTGTTACTTTGCTTCAGAGTACCAGCTCGATGGCCTTGCTGCTGCATATTTATTTACAATAATTCACAAAATAAAATTGTAAACAAATCCCCACATGGTATCACGAAAAGGCATGTGCAAATTTTGACGTTGTCACATTCATAAATTGATTTCATAATCTGTGCGTCTACAGAGTAACTTTTGAATAAATGGAACTCAGAATAATAATTTCTAGAAATTTCTTTTTCGCTTGTTTAATACATTACATTTTTTGAAAATCTAGTTGGACATAATAAATAATAATATAAAAATAACTAAAAAGTTTATACAGCTTCTTCAAATTTTGAACTACTGTCCACATTAAGAAGCAACGAAGCTCATGCGTAGATTGGCCAGCTTTAGATTAGGGCAATATGAGAAAGTTGCAGTACCTGGGACATATTATGCGCAACAGTAAATACGGTTTATTGCAACTTCTCCTACAAGGGAAAATTCAAGGCCGTCGAAGACCCGGTCGAAAAAGAACATCTTGGGTCCAAAATCTGAAAGACTGGTACAACACCGACACCACATCCTTGTTCCGAGCAGCAGTCTCGAAGGAAAGAATAAGCCAGATGATTGCCGACCTCCGATAGGAGATGGTACCCAAAGAAGAAGAATATGAGATATAGTAACATATTTTTACAGACTTTCTTGAGATTTTTCTATGAAAACATTGCATACCAATGGTCGTTGTATTTCTTTGATATACTTCATTTAATTTGAACACAGTTATATCATTGAATGAAGTTCTAAAATTAAATATTTAAAAAGGCAACATTTGGAACGCCAACATCACAGGTCACGTGACGTGACGTTGTGGACGTGTCATTTGAAGACGGCTCGCTGGCGGCTTTGCGCACGTTCATTTTCGTAAAAGTCCAGTTGGAGTGGTATTATTGAAGAAAAGTTGAATGGTTTCGGTCGATTTATTAAGTTAATATTATAGTTAGGATAGTTAAATCTCAATAAATCAAAATGGGAAGTGAGTATACCGCTTATTTATTATCAAAAAGTGCTATTTGTGCCTTTGAACTAAACTTCTATATTTGTGATAATCCTGGTGTTAATTCGTGGTTCCTGTGTTAAAATGTGTTTGTTAACGCTGTTTCTTTACCTTTACAGTCAAATTCCTCGAAGTTATAAAGCCCTTCTGCAGTATACTGCCAGAAATAGCGAAACCCGAAAGAAAGGTAAGTGTGGCAACAATTATAACTTTCTGAACCGTATATCTCTTCCTTCAGGCTATAATCCCTGCTTAGACAAAGCCCTTATCACCTAGAATCTTATTGTTAAACTTCTTGTCTTCAAATAAGTGAAAGTAAAAGTGCCAACAATACACTTTCAAACAGGTAGAAGGTACCAAATTATAACTGTAAATTTCGGCCTCAATGACCTATTAAAGTGTAAATATCTAAATTGCAAACGTTTTTGTTTCAGATCCAATTCCGAGAGAAAGTATTATGGACTGCCATCACTCTATTCATTTTCTTAGTATGCTGTCAGGTAAGTTTCTATTGAAAACTGCAATATAACCTATAAAAATATCTACTTGCACCCCCCAAAGTATACAAATGCCTAAAAAAACAAACAGATGCTAAACGGACACTATGTCAACTTTCAGATCCCCCTGTTCGGTATCATGTCGTCAGACAGTGCGGATCCCTTCTACTGGATCCGTGTGATCCTGGCGTCCAACAGAGGAACCCTCATGGAACTCGGTATCTCCCCGATCGTGACATCTGGACTGATCATGCAACTGCTGGCTGGAGCCAAAATCATTGAAGTCGGTGACACACCCAAGGACCGAGCCCTCTTCAATGGTGCACAAAAATGTGAGTACATAATTATTTCGCTTGTTTTAGAATATGTATCAAAAATCTTTTTTATGGGTTTTAAAGGTTATGTCAACATTGGCCACATCACCATTATCAGTTGTTAAATGTATTATTTGATAACATTATCATTCAGGATTGAATTTTTTTCAGACATTATATTTCTAAGTGTACGTAACCGACCTATAATTTGCATTTAAATTGTATAATAATAAGTCAATGAACCTTAAGAAATCGAATTACTTTGTGTATCAGTTTAATGGCAATTATTATTTAATATCATAATTAACTAACAATACTTGGTTATTACTTATTAGACTTTTTACATTAGTTAATTATTAATTAGAAATATCTTTCTCATTAGAACTCTTAAGAATTTTACTACAAATGAAATAGAAAGTCATGTGCTATGAATTTTGCACTACAATATGTGGGGCAAATTGCCAATTTGAAAATATCAACACAAGGCAAGCCGGGCGCTCTGCCAGCACTCATTCATTTATTTACATTTCCTATAATATTGATGCTGAGACACAATTATATGTATACTTTTATAAATATATAAATCCAAGCCATGTAAATCCCAACAGTGCTGATATGCAGGATGTCTATAATTCTGTGTGAAGACATTATCATCTCTTAAAATGTTTCTTATATGGGCATATATGTATTATGTTACAATAACTGGCATAAGAAGTTAGCTGATAATACCATCTTCCCACTTTGATTGAACTACAAAGGAAAAGGAGATAAGATGTCTAAACTCTGAAGTACCCAAACCTGCTGAAGTAACTCTGCTACTCACTTGTTAAAATATTTTTTATTGTTTATTTTGCAACTTAGTGCCCTTTCAAATCTAATCAAGATCACAAAGATGATTTCCAGAAGTATTCAACCATATAACTTACACAACAGATAGTAACAATCCTAATCTATTCCAGTGTTCGGCATGGTGATCACGGTGGGTCAGGCCATCGTGTACGTGATGACTGGCATGTACGGAGAGCCGGCCGAGATCGGAGCCGGAGTCTGTCTGCTCATCATCATCCAACTGTTTGTCGCTGGTCTCATTGTGTTGCTGCTTGATGAGTTGCTGCAAAAAGGTTGGTTTTGTTGTTTTAGATAACTTTTCAATCTATTAAAGAAGGCAATAAACTCACGGTTGGTAATGACAAGAATATCATTCAAAATGATGCAGTATAGAGACTATTGACACATCATCATCCCATAATCATCCACTGACACAGGTGTTTCTCAAGATTCTCAACAGCAAATATGTTTGTTGCTATACATGCAATCAAATTCATAGGATATATCCTACGTCCTAGCGATTCCGGGAGAAATACTAGAGCTTGACTAGAGTTTCAGTAGTGATAGTAGATTTACCAAACAGATTAGTGACATTCACTACACGGGGTGCGCCGGATATAAGGCATAGATAGGTGATACGTCATTCGAAGATGCTCTTTGTGTTTCGTGAACCTCAATTATACCACCACTATTCCTTTCAATGGTTTTACGTAGTACTAAATATTAATGAAGTATGTGTTATATTCCAGGATACGGTCTGGGCTCGGGTATCTCGCTGTTCATCGCCACCAACATCTGCGAGACCATCGTGTGGAAGGCGTTCTCCCCCGCCACCGTCAACACTGGTGAGATATACTATTTATATCTATCTCTTTATTTACTTATATGTGCAAAGAATCAGATAATAGAGGAAAAAGCACACATCACTCTTCAAGCAAGCCGGCGACGGCGGTTGGATTTACTTACACGGTTTGAAACAGTTATTGTCAATAGGGGTTTAAAAGTGGTGAAAATTTTGTTTTCAATTAATGTGATTTCAGTTAAGGTCATGGCAGATCCATATAAGAGAAAGGATTGACCTTATGTATTGTTGTGTTGGCAGCAACCATGTTGGAAAGCAAAAGTTTAAATATAATTGATAGTTATTTGCACTGTCGATCGGCGTGTATGCCGGTGCGTATGTCGCCTTTGCACCAGTGCCAGAGCGACGCGAGGAACCAGCTAGCCCCAGCTCATGCTGAAGGCTTTCCTAGATACCTCGCTACATTTGTAAAACAAAAGTTTCAACTGCGAAATTTTCTATAAAAAAACTACTTTCACTTCATACTTGGGTTACATTGCATCTCTCAGTAACCAACTGGGTCAAGGATAAAATCTAGAGTTAGGTACTCTTATAACTAACAAATTTCACTTACTAACTATAATAGTGAACAAAAAAATCATCATCGCCACCAATCGTTACTACTTTTACTAGCTGTTGTCGTTATAAGTTTTTTCTTTAGATTTTCCGTTATAAAATATATTGACCTTCGTTTTCCAAAAAGAATTTCGTCAAAACATATTATTAGCTAAACTGATTCAGCCAACAATTTGCAATGTATTGATATCATGTAAACTATTAGGGTCCATAAATCCTTTCCAACCTTTCGACTTTTTCTTACAATAAAATTAGACTTCATCATCAGCCAATAATCATTCACTGCTGGACATAGGCCTCTCCCAAGGAGCGCCACAACACTCGGTCCTCGGCCTCCTCAACTAGACTTAACCCCAACCCTCCCCCCCAGGTCGCGGCACAGAGTTCGAAGGGGCCGTCATCGCTCTGTTCCACCTACTAGCCACGCGCCCGGACAAGGTGCGCGCTCTCCGCGAGGCCTTCTACCGACAGAACCTGCCCAACCTGATGAATCTGCTGGCCACTGTGCTGGTGTTCGCGATAGTGATATACTTCCAGGTTTGTGCTGGTTTACTCTGTTTAACCCAAAGTAAAGAGGGGTGTTATTTATAAGTTAAAAAAGGTGTCTGTCTGTTATAGCTTAACAACCAAAAAGATGAAACGATTTTCGTTTTTTCTACATTATTGTAGGGAGGTTTCTGGTGCGGATTTCTTTACCCACGCAAGGATGTCCGAGATTTGGTTGCGACTAGCATATTTTTAACACGCTTTACGAATTAGACAAATGCTGAGCAATCTTGCCTGAAATCCGCACTATGTTAACTCCCTTAGCTCTAAGTATTTTCATAGGGTGAAATATTATTCGACTTTTTTACTGGAGCTGAATTTTTTTAGCTTGTAAGAGTGGGGATATGTTAAATATTGATGCACTGACGATCGGCGTATATGCCGGTGCGTATATCGCCTTTGCACCAGTGCCATAGCGACGCGAGGAACCAGCTAGCCCCAGCTCATGCTGAAGGCTTTCCTAGATACCTCGCTACATTTTAATATAATCGTTTATTTACTTCAATGCCAATATCACTACCGTTTTTGGTGGAACTAATAACAAGACACCATAAATTCGGGTCAATATTATATTGAAAGATTTTTTTTTTACAAAAACAAGGAAACTATTTATTTTTATAATTGTTTCACACAAATATCACTGAAATTATTGTTACCTAATATACTTACTAAATACCAGTATGTTAGACCCCATGTTGCATTATTTTTGTAAAAACCTTTCAATAATAAAATTGAGATTGCCTATTACTTTTACCCCCTTATTCATAGGCAAGCTTTAGGACGTTTTAGCTATTGAACTGTTTTGTCCTTCTCTGTCAAAGAACAAGAGAGGGACAAAACAGTTCAATAGGTAAAACGTCATAACATTTCTATGAAACAATACCTAACCCTTCTTTACCATACTAACCTGACATTCTTTTCCAGGGCTTCCGCGTGGACCTGCCCATCAAGTCGGCTCGCTACCGCGGCCAGTACTCGTCCTACCCGATCAAGCTGTTCTACACCTCCAACATCCCCATCATCCTGCAGTCGGCGCTCGTGTCTAACCTCTACGTCATCTCTCAGGTACGTTTACTGTTTTTTGCCGTGGATGTGAAATAGATGTGTTATGAGTTTGTTGTTTGTAGCTGTCTGTGTCTCTACGTCATCTCTCGAGTACATAAGAGGTGCATTTACACACCTACTTGGCTACGGTTTTTAAATACAGCTGTTATAAATTTGTTGTTTGTATTTGTGTGTCGGTGACAATGGAGCTACGGAAACACAGGCGGTAATGCGGGTTTTCTTTGTTTGATTAAAGGCGTGATAGAGAATTTAATTTTGGAAATAACAGTAGATATCATAATTTCGTTCGTCGAGGTTGTTATGCTATGTCAGAAAAACTAAACATACTATTTATATGCATCTAATTCCTAATTTGTCAACCTATAGAGGCTTTTTTTAGTTTATGTATATTTTATGCACTGTCGATCGGCGTGTATGCCGGTGCGTATGTCGCCTTTGCACCAGTGCCAGAGCGACGCGAGGAACCAGCTAGCCACAGCTCATGCTGCAGGCTTTCCTAGATACCTCTCTACATTATAATTTTAAAACGTAAAATACTACGATTCCTAAACTACTCGTATAATCACTATATCGTGCAAAGATAAAGGTCAATATAATAAATCATTGATGACGGTTATTTATTGTCTTGCAGTAATTTGATCTCTGATGATTACATTACCTGCACATAACTATTCTTACTGGTACTTCGATGATATTTATGATAAAAATAATTATCCTCCTAACCTGTAAGTCCTATGACGCACATAAAACATCAAATTCAATGAACTAAAGAGGACGACCGCATACACAAAAAACCTTCATATTCATAACTGTAAAATGAAACTTAGCAAAAAACAATTTATCGTTTCTCCCACCAACAAACCTAACGCTCCCCTTTCCCAACAGATGTTAGCCGTGAAATTCAGCGGCAACTTCCTCGTCAACCTCTTGGGCGTGTGGGCGGACGTCGGCGGCGGCGGCCCGGCCCGAGCCTACCCCGTGGGCGGTCTCTGCTACTACTTCAGCCCCCCCGAGTCTCTAGCCCACATAGCCCACGACCCCTTCCACGCTGTGTTGTATATCTTCTTCATGCTCGGCTCCTGCGCTTTCTTCTCTAAGACCTGGATCGATGTGTCCGGGTCTTCGGCTAAGGATGTAAGTTGAACTTTTTTTGTGGCAAATATTTTGTTCGCGCGACATTTGAGGGGTTAAGCTGTGTACCTGCCGAATTGCTTATCAGTTTGATAGTGATTATAATACTGTCTAAATAGATGGGGAAACCCTTTTTTTAGTTCGAAGGTAATCTTATAGTGAAGGAAAACATCGTAATCATTTGGGTGAATTGTACTCATTTAGTTAGCAAATACTATTGTACAGTGAAAAGCGAACCTGACTGCACTGACCTTCAGGAATTTCACTGCGAACCCATTATTAGTTCATCCACCTTCAAGAAACAGTTGCAAAATCTTTTATTCATTCAATCAAATTTGCTATACAGCTGATAGTGGGGTCAACAAACTTAGACCAATTAAATTATCGGTTGATGACCTCTTCATAAAACCAAAATTTCTAACGGTAGACCAATTATTTAACTTTGATATCACTATGACAGCATGGACTAAAATGCTGTAAGTATACTCAGTATACTATACAAGTATACATAAATCACTGCTATAAATTCCGTTTTCAACTGTTTGACAAATGCTACACAGAACAATCCAATGCTAACCCTTCCCTCTCCTGCCAGGTGGCGAAACAACTGAAGGAGCAGCAGATGGTGATGCGCGGCCACCGAGACAACTCGATGATCCACGAGTTGAACCGGTACATCCCCACGGCGGCGGCCTTCGGAGGC
Source organism: Plutella xylostella (assembly GCF_932276165.1). Classification (NCBI taxonomy): domain Eukaryota; kingdom Metazoa; phylum Arthropoda; class Insecta; order Lepidoptera; family Plutellidae; genus Plutella; species Plutella xylostella. The sequence goes on from NC_064002.1 coordinate 9,837,302, forward strand.
CTCTGCATCGGAGCCCTGTCAGTCCTAGCTGACTTCCTCGGGGCCATCGGCTCAGGCACCGGTATCCTCCTCGCCGTCACCATCATATACCAGTACTTCGAGATCTTCGTCAAGGAACAGGCGGAAATGGGCGGCATGAGCACACTCTTATTCTAAGCTCGATAATCTCTAGGCTGTATTTGTTGTGTATCTGGGTACCTACAATGAATATGTACTGGAAGGTGTAGAGTGTGTTAGATGTTTAGTGTTGTGTACGTTCTGTGGAGCGAGTGGGTTATGTGCTATTTATATGAGATGAACTTTATAATAAAATAATTTAAAATAAAGTACAGTTTTTCGTTTTCCTCATGCCCCGCTGTGGCCTTAGCTCACCCGTTGTTGATTTTCCAAGTATCCATCCATATTTCTAAGTTAAATCTTTTAATTAAATCTTTAGTTTGTTATTAGTCTCTAAGCTTCTTTGGTAGTACGCTTCTCTCCAACTTTGTTAAGATGGCGGTTCTTGCAAAACTTAAGTTTGTATTTAAGTTGACGTTGGATACGTATTTTTGGCTCACATCTAAATAGGTACAACTGTTGTATCGAACTGAATTATTTTGTAAATACGTAATCATATCAAATTATCACATGTTCTGTATTAATTCGTCAGGCAGAATCGTTTAGTGATAACCAGTAACAAACATTTAATTACATACATGACAGATTTTTTATTACATAGTTTTTAAATTAAAAGTTTTATAAACTTACAGCGGTTTTCTTATTTCAAATCACATACCACTACATTAGCTAAGATACAGGGTGAAGCAAGAACAAGCCTATAGTTAGTTAAATGTAACTTTATTCTCCGCATTAGACAGACATGCAAGTACAAGGGCGAAAACAACTTATTAACTTTCAAACCTGAGCGCAGAACCACGACTGAACCAACTGAAGAGCTTATAATTATAACTGCAAGTGAAATGAGAAGTGTGTCAGCCGTGACCGCTAGCTCAGCACAATGGAACTGCGCTCTCATACAACAATAAAAACATTTCACCATTAGAATACACGATTGGTAACAAACTTATTTACAAAACAAAAAAGGGGAATACACAACTAATTTTATATATACCTAGGCTTTTTACAAATGTACGGGAAAACGTAAGCTGGGTGTTTAGAATGAGATCTCATTGGAATAGCCCAAGAATGGTAAGAGATAACGTTATACCGATACCGTTACATGTTAATTTACAATACAATTGCCATAACTGGTGTTTAACTTATGGCACAGCACTTACGTGTACCTAACATTGATACAGGCACTTTTTTCTAAGTCTTAAATACAATAGGGTTGCAATTTATTGCTTTACATTTAAATAGAAATTAAAAGTTTGTATGTTGACCAGCAAGTAAGGTGTTGGCTGTTTGGTCCCTTACCAATTGGATAGAGAAGCTTTCTCACGGTGACATTGCAACTGTATTTGATGGAAGACCATCGTCCACCCTCTGGTGGAAACAGTAGGATACATGATGCCTCAATGTAGGAGACCTATTTAAAATTCCTATATTTTATATAAACCAATAAATGGAGGGATAACAAACGGTGCAAGAACCTCTCCACTATAGAGTATTTCAATCCAATCGATTGGCTAAGTTTAAGAGCAGTCTTTCTGTAATAGTTTTCAATCGAAATTCTAACTCACGATTTGTTACTCCACCGTCTAGATATTGCATTAAAAATAAAATTATAAACGTACATTTCATTATAGATCACTGTTATGCAGTATTAGTCCTCGCAATTTTATAATTCGTTATATTCACAATATATTTTTACATTACATCTAAATTAGTCCTATTTCTAGGCATCCCACCGGCATTACATTTCCTAATGATGAGGTATATCTTTAAAAGCACTAAATAAGTTTGCACATTTACAAAGCTATATATTGGTGTTATAATGATAAATACCACTATTATTGCAGAGTAAAACTTGATTTTCTTAACATTGCATACTGTAAAGTTGATAATGATTACATAAAAAAACATAAAAACAAATGAAAAACATAAAGTTATGAATATTAAAATATTTATTGAAAACATGTCTGAGAAAAGGGAGATTCTTTTAACAAACAAAAATAAGTAAGTATAATAAGAATAGTATAACAGTGCCGATTGAGTGCTGAACAAACTATGAAGAGCGAATGTGTGGCGACAAACTAACGTTCAACCACCACAAGGGAAAAATATGTGTCCGACCGGTAAATTTAAGAGTTACATACATCTAAAAAATTAAAACTAATATAATAATCTGCCCTAAAAGTTGACTGAATCGATAAAATATAAATCTAAAAAAACAACAACGAAGGTCAAATTTTGAGCTGCGCTAATCGTGGAGTGTATTTACTACGGGGGCGTCTGTACAGTGGGGTTGGCGGCTGGCTAGGCGGCCGTGTCGATCTCGTCCTGTATGCCAGCCGGGTTGTCTGTGGCGAGCTTGGCGGGCGAGGGGTAGGGCATGGTCTTCATCTTGCGCGCCTCCCGCCGCTGCTTCTTCTGCTGCATGACGAGACGCAGCTGCTCGAGCTTGCACTTGGTCTTGTTGTTCTCCAGCGCCAGGGTCTTGGCGGTGTCGCACTGCTTGCAGGCGGCGTCCCGGCCGGCGCACGCCGCGCACGGCTCGCACCCCCCCCCGCACGCCGCCTGGCTGCACCCCCCGCACTTTGCCTCCTCCTTAGTCTCTTTCTAAAAACGAAAATGTTATCGTCAGCACGTGGACTGATAAAGAGTGGCGTGTTAGATAAGACGCGGAGAAAATAGTGTTACGATGCGACGTGACAAAATCGCGTTCGTTTTGTAACTTTGCGTTTGGTTAGTAAATTGTTTATGAATTAAAGATTGCGTGTATAATTTTTGTTGCTATGGACGGCGTTAGGTTGGACGGTCACGGCGCATTAACATGGGAACGGTGGAAAAACAGCTGGTTTAAAATTGGCAGTTTTTACGTATAACAACGGATAAAGGGAATGAATGAAAACAGCTGGCTCGCATTGTGACCTTCCGAAAAGTGTAAGTTTGCTAAACACAATGGCGGATATCACAGTGTGAGAAAAAAAAGGGAATTTACCTGCGACAAGGCGATAGGTGGAGTGGCGCAGAGCAAGTCGTTCAATATGTGTATGATTGTCGAGATGTCGCGCTTCGGCCGCCCGTATCTGCAAATATACACGTAACACATTCAGTACATGGCTATCAATCACATTCAACAATATTTAACTTCAGATAGGTACACATGCCTAAGTTAATTGGGAAAAATGTTTAACTAGCTGCCAATATTGAAGGCCAAAGTATATTCTTACAGTTTTCCAATAGAACAAAAACAAGAACTATGTGAAAACCTTCAACTTACTTTCTCTCTTTTATAGCAGTAAATACGCAATAGTTTTCAGGCATAAAAAGTTGAAGTCCACTGAACCTGGTCAGCCACTTGAACTTTGTCTCTGATAATAGAGCTGATAAAATGTTAGAATTAGTATCGCCTTGTGCTCACCTGTCTTGCAGCGCGGGGTTCAGAGTGCCAGAGAACGTCCCGGAATATATTCCTTTGCCATGATGCTTCATGGACTCTATCACAGCACCGGGACCGACTTTGGTGCGAACTGCTGGCTCCTCTGTATTTCTGAGATCAATCTTGTTTGTCAACACTTCCTTTGATAGCTTCTTCAGTTTCTGTGTTAGATTCTTGGAGGCTTCAATGATGTCTTTTGCTTCGACGTGGCGGGGGGGTACTCTGTATCGGCGGGGGGTCTCGGGGGTGCGGAAGGTCTCCTTGGCGGTGGAGGTGGAGGGCGCGGGGTCGCCGGCGGCGCCGCTCGGCTGCAGGATCAGCTTGCGCGGGTTGATGAAGTAGGGCTCCGTGCGCGACGTGGACGGTTGCGCCTGCGTAGTATCCTGTCGAATCTGCATCTTTTTCTTATGTTTATTAACCACTGACTGCATGAACGCCTTCTGCTTGTTCTGGCCAATGGGATGCTTGAACTTCGACGTTTTGTGAAGCAAGTACTGAAAGCGTTTAGTCTTTAAAGGCTCATTTATACTTTGGAAGGAAGGCAGTGCTCCGGAGGCGGTGGACTCCTGCGTCCCGTGACTCATTGTGGCAAGGTTGGAGATCTCTCTGTCCATCATCGACTCGTCCTGCTCCTCAAACAGTCCCTTGTCTACAGCACTGTTGAACAGATTCTCCATGGGGTACTCATCGATGGTGCTCTCAGCCAGAAATGAACTCTGGTCGGTGAAGCTCTCTCCGTCATCACTGAGAGAGCTGTCCGGGGTAAGGGAAGACACTGGTGGCTGACTCGGCTTCTTACTGCTTTTTATTGGTGTTTTGTGTTCACTATTCATTTTATTTGATAGGAGATCTATCAAGCTAGTCCTTACAGAATTTGCGATAGACTCCTTAGTTTCTGAGGTAGTTGCATCTAAGGGGCTGGAAACTAAATTTGATAGAGATTTAATAGGCGACTGGTCATTTTCTACTGAAGTGTCTGATAAGTCTGAGACTGTACAGTTGGAAGTGTCCAGTAGTTCTTCTTTGTCTATGTCGAGGGAGGCTGATGCTTCTTTGTCAGTATCTTCTGTCATGTTACGATAAATATCAAAAGCATTTTTTAGCATTTCTAAGTCTTGTTTTAAAAACATCCTCTCTTTTTTTGGGGGTGTAGCGCTGCTTGTAGAAGTGGAAGGTTCAGAATCACTGCTGGTGGTCTTTTCAGGGGTTGTCTGTGGGGTGGAGGTCTCAGGCTCCTGCTTGGAGAAGCGCAGCGGCGGGGCGGCGGCGGCCTTGCTGGCGCCCTGCCCGCGCAGCGCGCGCGCCGCACTCAGGGTCGACAGCTGCAGCTGGATCAGCATCATGTGGTCGCCGAGCCGCATCGTCAGGTTCAGGGGAGACTTGCCACTCAGGAAGTCATTCACTTGTGTCTCATTGAGGGATTCTAGAGCTTGCATCACCGAGTTCTCAGGTCTCTGGCTCTGGAAAGGAATGTGGAGTTTTAGGCTAAGCACAGTGCAGGCTTATCTGAGTGTGTCATGCGAATGGTAAGTTATCTAAGGTGATTAGCGTTTGACGCGAGTGGAGGTGGGTGGACACGTGATACTGACCAGCAGCCCCGTCTCGACGCTGGGCAGCAGCACCACGCGCGCGCCGTCCCGCAGCCCGTTCTCCTCCAGCGTGCCCTCCCGCAGTTGTCTGCAACAAACAACGCACGCTCGATACACTAGTCAAAGGACGCGGATGCGTCATCGAAGCGACGCAACATTTCCGTAATCTGTTTGACAATAGAACCTGACGCGGACTCACCTTTCGCGATGCAGCAGGCATATTCGGTCCTTCGACACCTTCAGTTTCTTAGACACGAGCTTTTTAAGGTATTCCACAGTATTTTTAACACTCAGGCTGATAGTGAAACTACCACCAGTCGTAGTTTGTATATTCAGCGTTATGTCCGTCGTTTGGGGCGAGCCACACCCGTACACTTCAGTTCCTGTAGCACGCTCCATATTTTGCACATAAAGACACTAGAATTTCAGTTCTATCACTATTTTAACGGTGCACGACCTTTCTTAGATTACACAGCTCTTTTATTGTAGAATAGAAATAACAGGGTCACACGCCAGACCCCCGATTTGATGTGGCTGCGGTGTGACCAGTCGATGATATCCCGTTAATTTCTTTTTCGCAACAGCTGATGCGAAGCGCTGCTACACTTTTTCGTTCCGTTCCAGGTACTCGAAATCATATGGTGGCCCTTTGTTAGGTGATTTATTGCTCAATCTATATTAAACATTACTTTTTAAATAAAGACGCTATTAATACAATATATTTATGTGCAAACACAATTTATTAAAGCAAATATACAACGCTTTATGTTATGAAAATCATTTTGTTAAATCGATAGCACATTACCAATCTGATGAAACGGGTCGTAAACGTCATTGATTCGTGACGTCATATGACGCTGCTTGAAGCTTTGTGCGGGAAATTCGAATGACAAAAACAAGATGCTTGCTACTCGTTGGGGACACCCTAATTTCCTGTTTCTTTACAGCGCGTGCTCGAAAAACATGGGAGGGAGGCCTAGTATTTCAATAATTACACACTTACACACATTAAACATCTTTATTTGTAAACTTTCCTCTATTCCTAATAAGATAAACTCAGTGCTTCTCAATCGAGAGGTCACGGGGTCAAACTCCAACATGTGCAAGGAACTGAGGTATTAGTTGTACTCCTCAGACATGTGTATATTGCGGCGCGTGCACACTCATGATGACGCGACAAGCAGGGGGCGTCATCGATTCTATTCACGACTCAGATTTCGCTTTGGAAATATAGCAGTCACAGGTTATTATTCTAAGTAATTGTGATTAGGTCTGCACGGGATTCGAACTCGGGACTGAGCACGAGATCTACTATTGTCACTGGACTACAGTATATCCCTAACATCCAAAGACCAATATAAATACCTACCTACTACGCTATTATGGAGACTGATGACGTGATGAGGAATGAGAAGTTGAGGACCACATTGAAGACGACTGTTTAATGGTTCTAAACGGGTCATGTTTCTAGGTAGAGTTGATACCTAGTTATAAATTCAAATATTTCAAATTGACTGCTACAGGATGAAAATGTACACGCCTAACGTAATTATTAAGGAATTAAACAACACCATAAACCGAAACCCCATATATTTCAGCACCGATAAAAACAACAAACTTAACAGGGTTATCACAGCAACATTCAAATGTACAAATGTCACGTATTCACTGAAAAATAGGCACATCATAGGACATAATACTCGTATCGAGTATATATTACTCGTATAGGTAGTCAACGTAATTTGTCCAGGATAATAGGTACATTGTATAAAACACGTTTTTTTTATAATAGTTAAGTAGATCACTTTACTTTGTTTGGCACGTTGGCACAATGTGATTTTAAATAGTTTTGGGAATGTAGTTATTATAGGGATTAAAATTTAACCTAACATATGCCGTGAAAATACAAAATTCATATATTTTTTATCTCCTATGTACGGTGAACAATTTTAGTGCATTGTATGAATAATTATTTCATTAAATATTTGAACATTACAGATAATAATCATTGACTCTACACATTCAGTATACATAATCAAAAATTTCATTATACAATAAAAATATGTATCCAGGTTCTGTGATCCAGGTACTAATTTCTGTTGATACAATTTCTACCTACAGTTACAGTAGGTACTTACACATTTTAGTGATGAGTATATAAAAATTACCCTCATGTAATAATTTGTAAAACAATGTCTCAATGGGATTTAATTGAAAATGCAGAAAATATGTAAAATTAAGTAAATAGGTGATCACTTTCAAGCATAGTAAGAAGGTAAAAAGACAAAATATAAACTAAAATACACCAGTCGTAATTTATGGTTAAAATAAATCCCAATAAAATATAAAAAGTACATATAGACATTACAATAACTTCTAGCTTAAATATAAATATTTGTGATAGTGCGATAATTTATATGTATAGAGGCATTTTCGATAAAAGAAACTTATGGATGCATTAATATATTTTTAGTTTTATATGTTTCATATTATACATTTTTTTCTTTATTACGTGCGTCCAGCGCCGTATTTTACGATTTTTAAACCAAGGAGAGCAAACTTTTAGTATGTAACAATGCGAGCCTAAATGTAGGTATATAAATATTATAAATAAAGTATTTTGGATTTAAAAATGACCATATACACACACAACATGGTCGTCTTATAAATGAAACCCTACAAAACGTACGGCTATAGTTAGCACTTTATCAGTATAAAAAATCTAGATCACAAATAAATAATACGAGGCATATTATTGGCCTTCAGTGTTTTGTTGTTCATACATTTCATTATTTAAAATAATAAAAAATACAAACGACATTAAACATCTATTTTTATAGATTTACTTAGATATACCACAAATACACTCTACAACATATGCTTAAAGTTTACATTGATCTAAATGTATTTATTCTAACAAAGGGTCGAATTGAGAACAGATAAGATGTCGTATAAAAGAACCCCTTATACAGTTAAAGAAATTTTATTGCTAATAGATCATACCCTATATGAACAATTTATATCAATAGGGAAAATGTCTCTATAATTTTTCTCAAGACAACCCGTCTGTGGCAATACGCCGCGTCAGTGACGCTTCGCTCGAAAGGCTAAGCACACAGAGTACACTTCATACAGTGTGAGATTGTATTGTACTATTGCTGTTAGGCTGTTTAAAAGCATGCGGATTTGATCACACACGCAGAATTGCCCCGTACGCGTTCTTACAATTCAATGTAACACGTGGAATATGCACGCGAGACGCGGAAAAATGGAGTGCCATCCCGCGTGCATGATGAAATCCGCATGCTACTAAAGCCAAGCCTTAGGGTAAACGTGTCTATTACCGTCCATTTATTCTTTCCTCAACTTATCATATTTTTTTCTCAAGTCCACCCTCCTCCTGTCTGCCTCGCGTGGATCACGACCCAAACTCCTGCGTCTCTCCGTCGATCTCGCCGAACACGTAGCCGCCGAGACCGTCCATCTGCAGGAAGTGGTCGTGGTGCTTCCACAGGGACTTCCGGTGGGAGACCGTGAACAGGGATATGCCCATCTGGTGAGGGTTGAAGAAGAATTAATTATATAGCATGGTAATTTAGGGCGGCTTGCACCAAAAAAAAATACGCCATTAAATCAATGGCTGTCTTGCTTGGGCAGTATAATGTGATTAAGAGCAAGAGATCATAGATTTAATTTTGCTTTTTGGTGCAAGCCACCCTTAGTGTACGGTAAACGGTTTTTTTTGGGTTAGCAGCCCTACTCACCATGCAAAAGCTACTTGGGTAGCTTAAGAATTAAGAAAAGTGGAGTACCTATTAATTTCTACTCTCCCTTTCCGCGCTCTAGTGTGTATTTTCAACAAGATATTCATATAAACACGAAAGTTAGCGATTAAGTATGTATGTTGTCTGAACTGATTTGTACAAAACTTTACAGTATTTATATAAAAAAACGTATAAAAAATAAAGGTAAAAATACATTAGAATAACATACAAGCTACTTTTCATACCGGAATTCCTAAACGAAAATCTTTTTTGGCGAAGGATCTCATAGGATAATCACTAGCTTTACTAAGAGTATAGAATGTAAGTGGTATAGGTTACCTCCCGACAGTACTGGTACATCTGTCCCTCCACATCGACGGACACGGCGCTCGTGCACTCGTCCAGGATCGCGAACTGCGGCTCGTGGTAGAACAGACGCGCCATCTGCGGGACAAACATGGTGATGATGTACCACAAACGCCAAGTAAGTATTGTATAGGTATGACCAAATTCAATGGTAATCAAAAAGGTAAGTAGGCGAACTTAAGAACAGATGCGCGATCTGGTGGATGAAGACGAAGTATGAAGTTTAAATGGGAGTGCCGCAAGGAATCGTCTTGGGCCCAGTGCTTTTTCTTCAAATTATGTGTTAGAATAAGTAGGCAAACTGCGTCTCAAGGCTTCTACAAAGAGTCAGAGATAAAGAGTGCATTGTTGATCTAAATCAAACTGTTTATGAAAATAAAATTAAAACTATAAACCCGTCTGTAAAGCGCCTGTAAGGTTAAGACACAGTATAAATACGGCGACCCGCTGCTTCTCGCCGCCCTCGCTGCGACAGGTAGCTCAGCTGCATACAGAGACATGGCGACAGGTAGACACAGTATACATACAGAGACATGGCGACAGGTAGACACAGTATACATACAGAGACATGGCGACAGGTAGACACAGTATACATACAGAGACATGGCGACAGGTAGACACAGTATACATACGGCGACCCTCTGCTTCTCACCGCCCTCGCGCGACAAGTAGCTCAGCTGCATACAGAGACATGGCGACAGGTAGCTCAGCTGCATACAGAGACATGGCGACAGGTAGACACAGTATACATACGGCGACCCGCTGCTTCTCGCCGCCAGTAGCTGCGACAGGTAGCTCAGCTGCATACAGAGACATGGCGACAGGTAGCTCAGCTGCATACAGAGACATGGCGACAGGTAGCTCAGCTGCATACAGAGACATGGCGACAGGTAGCTCAGCTGCATACAGAGACATGGCGACAGGTAGACACAGTATACATACAGCGACCCTCTGCTTCTCGCCGCCAGTAGCTGCGACAGGTAGCTCAGCTGCATACAGAGACATGGCGACAGGTAGACACAGTATACATACGGCGACCCGCTGCTTCTCGCCGCCGGACAACACGTCCATCCAGTCCTCGACGGCATCCCAGCCGCCGTCGCGCTGCGACAGGTAGCTCAGCTGCACGATGTCAAGGAACTTGGTCAGCTCGGCGTCCGAGCGCCCGCGCCGGAGCATCTCTTCGCGCGTTTGCGGGTAGATTATCTGGACGAAGATAAAGATAAGTACATTATTTATGGGTTCTTGGGATACATCAGTGGCAGTGGTGAAATACATGTCAAATGGCTCTGCATCTTCTACGCAGAAACCTAAAACAAGCAAAGGAGTTTTGCAAGAAGCAGGGTAGATTTTGTAGTTTTGCAAAGCTCAAGACGCTTGCTATTGAGTCATTGTGGTTCACTCCCGCCCTATCTAAGCTACATAGCTGACGGTCCTAGAATGTACCGAAGGTTATGTTGTTAAATGAGAGTCACGCTGGGCTATGCTATGACTATAATTATCTATGTATTGGTTTAGTCGACATTTTGGAATTATCTAAAAAGTCGATGTGCATTAGCACATAAATAAACCCATTTTTTCTTCTTTGAATCGTTATTTTTTACTTTTTCATTCATCTCTGCTAGACATAATTATTTACCTGGTCCCTGAAGGTGCCCAGCGTCATGTAGGGGCGCTGCGGCACGTAGAACAGCTTGCCGCGCGGCGGCTTGGTCAGCGCGCCTCCGAACACGGGCCACAGCTCGCCCAGAGTCCGGAACATGGAGGATTTGCCGCAGCCGTTGGGGCCGCACACTAGCACGTTTATACCGGACCTGGGGAAGGGATTCTTGTTGTTTAGGGGTATTAGAAAAGGGGATTTATAGTTTCAGCTGGGGTGTTAGGCTGCGGGTATGAAGCTTGCGACGAGCGAAGCGACTGAATGCATTTGATTACATCGCCATCGCGCCGGCCTGCCGTCGCTCCACCCGTAGCAAGTTTTGTAACCGCGGCCATAGGGCTTGCTCACTAGAATGGAGTATTTATGTTTAAGTAAAGTATCCATTAAGGTCTAAACTTTCTAGCTTGGACTTTAGACCGCTCCCCTGTAATGTAAGGCCGTTTTTCAGATATAGACAAAGTAGAACTAAACTTGCATAGAATGAGCACAATTTATTTTTTGTTTTACGGTAATTTTCCGTACAAATGTGACCTGAAGAAAATTTGAAAAAAATACTTACTTGACTTCGAAACAGAGCTCCTTTATGAGAACGTCTCCATTGGGAGTCACTAATGGAACCTTGTCAAACTTGATAATGTTGTCCTGATAGATGATTCTGCCTGCTCCTGGTGCTAGGATCATTGGTGGTCCTGAGGACAACGCAAAATGCGTTTTACTATTGTTAAAGGTTTTTCTATGTGTTAATGAGAGTGTAGATTGGTTAAGGGATCCATTGGCTTGTGACTCCGCTTGTCATTTATCATTTTCGCTCTTGTAGGAGAACTAATTAAATAGTCTATTAGATACGATGATAATAATAATACTGCTTTTGTTACAGACATAGTCGACTAAATAAAGAAGTGGATTTTTTTGTAAACTCATTAATTCTGCACTGCTTGCAACACAGGCTGGAATTTTATTTTTCATTTTTGCAAATTGTTTATTCTTGTAACTAACCGTAAGTTAACCTACTCAAGTTATTAACCAAATCTTACCATTCCCATGTCCATTAGCCGTACTGTTATCCAGCATAGTCCTTGTGTACTTCCCCTTATTAACCTCATCCAACACCACCCTCAGCTGGGTGACTCGCGAGGTGAGTCCCGCCAGTTTAGTCAACTCGCGCCCGGAGAGCACTAGCCGGCCTATAGCTTCCGCCATCTTGACCAGCATGCGCCCGTATGTGTAGTAGTGCTGGAATAGAGACGTATGGGTTATAAATAATACTTATAATATAACCCCCTTTCATCCATTCATGGAAAAGTTATAGGACGTTATAAATATTGAACTGTTTTGTGTCTCTGACTGACTATGTCAAAACACAAATTGAATAGCTAAACGTCCTATAAACTTGTTTATGAAATAATGATAAGGGGGTTACGATATACCTCATATACCTAAAGTTATAAGTGAATTTTAGGTATAATTATGTAAACTACAAGTTTGTTTGCGCGAGATCCAATAAAAGATGCCTATAGGTACTACTCATAAACGGTCGCTAAACCTAGTATGGCTGATGTGCATATTACTGGCACGATAAGAGAGGTAACTTAAGTATTAGCCAGTCAGATAACATGTCAGTCGCTGACTGCCCAAAGTGCACTGGATGTTCAATATGGTACAGTAGATACGTCACTCGGGGAGGCCCCTTTCATGACTGTCATATAATATGACGGTAAGTATAAGTAAAATGTGCTTACCTTAAACCTATCGTTATCGCTGCCAGTGGTGAGTAGATTGTGGTCCTTCACAAAGAACGGCCGGGACACCGCGAAGAAACCCACCGTGATAGCAATGTCTGAAACACAGGAAACATAATATAAGCACGATGTAACTACAGATGTAGAGTTCATTATTTATTAATAGAGCGATCTTTATCAGCTAGGAATCGACATAGACCTCTTCCAAGGAGCGCAAAAATGACTTTATCCTCGGCCTTTATTATCATACTACCGTTAACGTTGTCGGTCCAGCAGACTAGAGCGCTGTATTGTTGCAAAAAAATCCTCTTACATTTCCCAAAAAGGTTATGAAAAAATATATTCCAAAATTGATCTTAATTAACTTATGGCTTTAAAAGTTCGAGGATTAGATTTATTTTCCAAACTTCAGATTATAATGTGATTTTAATAACTTACATTTAGCGATGATGTTGTCGACGAAGCCCATGCCCACCCTGAAGTTGAGGAAGCGGCGCAGGTGCCGCGTCAGCTTGTAGAAGCTCGCCAGCAGAGTCAGCTGCTCTCTGTGGTTACCCTGTGAAAAGATTACACTTATTTATTTATAATCAATGCAATTTTTATAGACCTTTGTGTTAAATTACTCGAGATATTTAAAGAAAGACATAAAAATCCTTGAGTTGTTAGGTCTAAGCGTACGTATGGACCGTACATACTTGTTGTTTTATACTTTGTGTCTCTTCTTACGAATTGGCTGCACCTTATACGACCGGCGTACTCTAAGCATGTCAGTTCCATGGGATTACCTATGCTGACTTAGCTAAAGTCTTTCACACTGATAACAAACCCTATTCGTCCATGAAGGTCTGGTTTGCATCGAAATAACCTTTTGAAATGCTGAATCCATTTAGTTCTTACATCTAGTATATTACTTTGGTTATATCCACTGGTATGTACTGAGTGAACCATGTAGGAAAATACAGTGTTTATAAGAAATTGTAAAGGATAAACAAACCTGGTAGAAAGCGATTTCCTCAGAGTTGGTGATGAGTCGTGAGTTCACGTATCTGAATTCACCCTCCAGCTTCTGCTCTTCGACCGTGAGGCGCGCTGTGGGAAGACATAATATCAAAATAATACAATGTGTGGTGTAATTAACAACATAACATTTTATCCAGACATGGTGAAACAGGTAATATGTAAATCGAGATCTGTATGTTTTTGCAACTACGTATTTCAAGTAGGTAGCCGGTCTAGGTCTTTAAATATAATATACAACATAATATGTATAATTATAACGAAATATAGACCTCAGATAACAAACAATACATAAATTCACATGACCAAGGTTTACAGTTATCTTGCACGCTAATTAGTTAATTGAATTTATACTATTGTTTTTGTGTTTCTTATTTCTTAATAGCCGATGCAATGGCTCTGACGTCAATGACACGGGTTTATCAAGATTTGTCTCACTTTAAATGCTTTTCGCCGTGGGAATTATGGGATAAAATGACCCTATCACATACGCATAAATAATCATTTTATTATGAAACTGTCAGTCGCTCAGTGATGACGTAAAAGAAGGACACAAACTTTCACACAGCGAACTGTAATAAGCAGAGTTCGTTCCTTTCACACTTATTAAGTAATGTTTATGGAATTGGTACCACAGCCTCATATATCCAATCATAACATGCCTTTTTTCTGTCGATTGTCCGTAGATTTTTATTTTATTTATATCATTCTCGCTTTGCTTGTTTAAAAACTACAGTATGTTTGACCTGAATGCAGTGTTGTCACTGTCACTACGAAATTGTTGATTTATGATAATGACGATGATGTTCATCTTCTAATCGAATAGGTGACAAGCACATACGCGTTAAATGAATGTTTGTCACCGTAGAGTAAAGATGGGATAGTCAGGTTAGTCTCAGTCGTTGGCTGCCAGGAACCAGGCGATACTCAAGAAAGAAAAACTTTTTCCGTTCGCCCCATGATCTTTATCTTGGTGATGATGATAGTAATTACTCACCGGTCGGTTTCCTGAGGTGTGTGAGCAGCACTCCAGACAGGAATAGATACGCCATCATTATGCCGGGAGTCTGAAATTTAGACAGATTTTAGTTAGAATCCGTATTAAATAATGTGTTTATGGGAAATATAGGTAAGTACATCGAGCTTCGTTGCATATATTTTTTTACCGTATCGATTTAGCTTTTCGCACACCAAATGGTCAGCATTCCTAGTTCTAACGAGACTATAGTTAACCAAATATGTAAATAAAACATCATCATAACAAAACAACCGCTTACCGTAGCGCCCAGATTCATAGTCAGCCTGTTCAGATATATCCCTATATCCAGCATCGGCTTGCTGATGTTGCTGTACAGGTCGACCACGGTCTCGCAGAACTTCTCCACATCTCAATTATTCCGCCATGAGTGTACCAAACAAATAAAACAAAAGCATCCGTCTACTTACCGTAGCGCCCAGATTCATAGTCAGCCTGTACAGATAGATCCCTATATCCAGCATCGGCTTGCTGATGTTGCTGTACAGGTCTACGACGGTCTCGCAGAACTTCTCCACGTCGGTGGTGAGCAGCTGATCCGCGTTGGAGATGCGGTTGTCAAGGTTCGTCACCTGGTAGTATGTGAAGCCTCTGGTGGGAGGAAACGGGGGGTTTAGAATAGTTGGGGAAAAGGCTACTTGGCAGTACGGTCTGGCAAGGTAGTGTATTTCATCACCATCACGTCCCCTCTGCTGGGGCTCGGGTCTCCTTTCAATGAATGAAGGGTTTTAGGCTAATGCGGGATGGTGAACCCCAACAAGCAAGCTTGTGCTGAGTGAGTTGTCGGATAAGTGGGCAACCCGACTGTCAAGCTGCCCGAAGGCCTCTGACTAGGTTTAACATTGAGTATGAATGGTCTGGAGACGAAATAGGCAGACGTTCCCCTCTGGCGGGGTGGTAGGCCAGAAAGGCCCACCGATTTATAAAAACTAGTTGCAGTCTCAATTTTCACTAGACTCAATCTAGTTGACAAAGCGTTCGTTTCAGAGAAAATGATTTGTTTACATACTAAAATGACAGCTTCAATTCATAGAATATCCGGATTCCGGATTTGGTCACAGATTTGGTCATGGTCTATTGTTATTAGCTGTTTTCTAACAACCAATGTCAAAAAAATGCAATAGTGATGTACCGGTATATAGATATGTATTAATCGACAAAAAATTACAAAGTTGGGAAGCGTCCGTAGTCGAATTGGCTTCAGTAATCGTAACTGATCACTGAGGTTAAGCAACAACTGACACGGTCAGCCATTGGTAGGTACAGCATGAGTTACCGATTTCAAATGGTTCTTTTCTGGACGCTTCCGTGCTTCGGAAGGGACGTTAAGCCGTGGGTCCCGGTTGCTGCTTCGGCAGCAGTCGTTAAGCCTAGTCAGAGGCCGCCCGAAGGGGCGGCTTGAAAGCATCTGACCGTCGGGTTGCCCACTTACTCGACAACTTCAGTGCATTGTACTCATTAAAAAACGGCGATACGGCTCGCGACCTATCACGTGAGTATAAATGTACAGCGAAAAGCGGGTGACTTCGTTTATTAATCATTCCTAATTAAATTTAACTATACCTTATTAATTTGAAATGGCTTGTATTTAAACCTCCACCAGAAATTATATGATACTGCCGCCAATAAATTCGAAATCTCCGCCAAAACGGATAAATCATCACCAAATCATGCTTCCCAAATAATTTTTGAAATGAACCAAATAATTTTTTACTGCATACTGTAAAACTATATTGACACCATTAAAATTTATTTCAAACCCAATAAAGTATATCATCGCTATATAGATGTAACCAATATATTCTTTTATCAGTATCATTTTAATAATCCTTTCTAACCAAAAAAAGTAAAAGTAAATATTAAAAATTAAGTTTATACCAAATAATAAATAGCTTATCCCAAAACAAAGTCACTTGTTAAATTGCTTTATGAATTAATTAAATAATTAGTATGTGCCTAGTAAAATCTATCCGTTACGCCATCTCGACTCCCATTCGTGTGGCCGAGGGTTTGAATTTTGCCATGTACCAATAAATTCTATAGAAATAAGGAATTGAAATACAATTTATTATAGTTAAGTGCTTGGTGCTTGGGGTTTCTCTGATGGATCGTATCAGAAATGAGGTTATCTGTCAGAGGACTAAGGTTATTGACATAGCTGTCAAAATATGCAAGCTGAAATGGCAGTGGGCTGGTCATATCTGCCAAAGAACCGATAACTGTTGGGGTAGACTAGTTCTCGAGTGGAGACCTCGAACAGGCAAACGCAGCGTGGGACGCCCTCCTGCCCGCTGGACTGACGACCTTAGGCGGGTTGTGGTTGGATGAGGAAGGCCGAGGACCGAGTGTTGTGGCGCTCCTTGGGAGAGGCCTATGTCCAGCAGTGGATGATCATTGGCTGGTGATCATGATGATGATAGGTAAATGTATGTATATGAGTATGCGGGCGCGGGGGGATGGCGCCGCTCAAATTTGACCTTGTCCAGAAGGGGTGAATTTGCCGCGATGTATTGAGGTCGATGTACTAGACATCAATTCATTGCGTCCACAAGCATCGCGCAAATTCAAAATTCATGCCGCACCACTCTTAAAGCCGCAAATGCCTACATATTAAAATTAACAGTTAAATCGATTACCTTTATACTATATTTTATATTGTTTTTGGGTAGGATAATTTGGTGATATAAAAAAAATTGAACACTTAGTTTTGGTGTCAATGTTTATATTTTTGTATAGCATAATTTGGTGATAATTTATCCGTTTTGGCGACGAAAAAGATTTTCTATTGTAAACTTGCAATTATTTGGAGGCGTGTTTATTTATTTTGGAACGTAAACGTTTTTTTTTGGGGTTTCGATTTTGGAGTTGATTTAATTAATTTGGTTTTAATAAAATTTTTTGGTGCAATGTATTAGCGTACAATTATTTTTTTTGGTGATGATTTAAATTGTACCCATTTGAAATTAGTATTTGTAACCCATGTTCTCGAATTCATCGATAACACTTATCGATAATTGTTACATCCATTGGCAAGAAAAATGAAGACACTGTGTTCATTATTAAATGTCACGTCACGTAACCCTTATTGCTGGGAATTAAAACTCATAATGATATGTCCCATGAGACATAATCATGGTAAACGGTAAAATTTCTCCCCGCAAAAAATGGCAGACTTTTTTGTATCAAGAAAGGTCGCTATGACGCTTCCCGAGGGTACACCCGAGTCCGCGTTGTTCTATGAGGTTTAAAGACTAGTATATATAGGCTAGCAGAATTAATCGAATGAATAATTAAAAATCTGCACAGGTCATTTCGTAATTTTCAACTTTTACACTCGTTGGTTGCTGAAAACTTAACTAATTTAATTTGTACTCTAGTCGTTTTATATGGAGGTAAACTTAATAATACATAATTTTAGCATACATTTGCGGAAAATATAGCGACTGCGCCATATTGGCGTTTTCTCACAATCCGTGTTACTTTTACGATTGTGATAATGTTGTTACTCGTTGCCTTGTTTATGAATAGTTTTCGTTTTCAAGCTTTACAGCTAAGAAAAACCCAATGGTAGAAGAGGTATTTCAATTTACGCTTAGATTTATGTAAATATGACCCGTTTGACCCAATCTATGTATGCAAATTAATATTTAACTTGTAGTTAAAAAATAATACCTACTAATTAGTGTCGATACTGCACCTACATACGAGTACTTATCATTTCGTATGAGTTTCATTATCCTAGTCGAAGATTATTTCTAGTCAGTTTCGGAGCGCTGCATTTTTCGTCAGTCTAAAGTGACCCTGTGGCTTCATAAAGGAAAAATTTCGCACGTTATTCACGTGTGCACAGATAGCTGTTGTTTATACAAACTCATAGATCACGCTTTTATTCACTAAGTACTTATTATGACTTATCGATATCACTCGATAAGTTTAAGGTCAAGTCAGGTATAGACGTATCCAGTTACTATGAAATATGCATAGAATCTTTAATAATTCATTCTACTCGTAACTAGCTAGCTGACTGATTGGCTAATTAATATATCGGATATTGCCATGCCGGTAATACACTCGCGAGTGATCAAAAAGTTCCATTTACAATAGCACCAAATTAGTAGTAAACGGAAAAATTTGGTGTCGACATTTTGGAGGTAGTTTCATTTTCATTGCTGATAGAGTCCGACAAAGCTAACTTTGCAACGGATGAGTAAAAGATGGGAGATATTTTTTTCTAAATAAAGAAAACCAATCCTAATCCTAACTAATATTATAAATGCGAAAGTAACTGTGTCTATCTGTTACTCTTTCACGCCAAAACTACTGAACGGATTTGAATGAAATTTGGTATACATACGGTCTTGACCTTGGGAAAGAACATAGGCTACTTTTTATCCCGGAATTCCCACGGGAAAACTTTTTAAGGCGAAGCGAAGCGCGCGGGAACAGCTAGTGCTATATAATTTTGCACCAGTGAGCGATATAGATTTGATGATGATGAAAATAAGAATCGAGCCAGGAAATAGTATTGAACGAATGTGCGACATGCGTAGGTAAGGTAATGAAGGTCGACTAAGTGGAAATTCGTAATGTTTACCTACTATTGGCAGAAATAGCTTGTTGAACATCCAAGTGTAGACACGAATTCATAAGAAGGTATAACAGGGGAAATCCATGCTGGCCCGATTTCAGGTGGTTTCATGGTAGGACACAGAAATATTCAGGTCTTGAATGAATCTACTCTCTTATCAGAGACTGAATTGCTGACCAATAGCCATCTTTCTGGCACAAAGACCGGAGAAAATAACCGAATTAAATAAGTAAGTACCTATGCAAATAGTCATTACTCAACACTCCACAGCAATCAATAACATTACTGTACACATAACATCGTGTGAAACAAATAATAATAAAATTATGACGTGTATTTTTTAGACAAAACATAACATTATCTGATAACCAGTCGCACAAATTAAATAATAGCCGCATGTGTTTATTTTCGTAGCAGACTAACTTCGGAGGTGTAATTTTGGATTGATACACGAAATCCGGTTTGTATGACGAGTCATTAGCAACATTAGGTACGGTCGGTTTCATAAGTACATAGGTTCATACACTTTTGTACCTTGTTAAACTAATACTGTAATTTTAAAGAGGGATGTTATATGTTTAACGTGTCTTTGTATCTGTCTGTAGTAGCGTAGCCCCCAAAAGGCTGAACCGATTTTTGATTAATTATTTTAGGGTCGTAGTCGTAGGTAATACCCATGTTATTAGTATCACAAGTGTTCTTAGCTGTGCTTCATGAAAATCTGTGCAGCAGTTCGATAATTATGCGACTTGTAGTGTTGAATGTCGGTCCGCAAACAAAAAAAAACTTTACGTAATGGTGAACTCAGTATGAACGGACAAAGTCCAAGTAATTCCCAGAAATATGTTCGTATTTATATTAACTACCGACAGCAAAAAAGGGTTCGTATACTTTCATTTGTCTTGGTATCTCTCTGTTTCTGTCAAGGATGCTTCGAGATGATTTGTCATAGATTTCAGCTAGCAAGCGTATAATATACCGATTGCATTGCTCTCGTTCGTTCGTTCGACTTTCGTAGTGACCGCCTGATATCCTGGATTGCAGGCAATGACAGTGGACTAGTAGCATCAATGCATTATTGATACAAATGCAATAATCTTATAATTTTTTTTTTTTTTTACACGCACTCACGCCTTGTACTAATGTACTCCCTTGCGGGGTAGGCAGAGGTGCATTGCTGCACCCACTTTTCGCCAGAGTGTTATGTTAGTCCCAATGTAATAGGGGGCGGGCCTATTGCCATTTTTACGGGCACATCCAAGACCCGAGAACAAATATCTGTGTTTAAACAAATATCTGCCCCAGCCGGGAATCGAACCCGGGACCATCGGCTCAGTAGTCAGGTCACTAACCACTACGCCATTCGGTCGTCTCTTATAATCTGTCATAAAAATATGCTATCTATCGACCTGTATGCTGATAGCATTATCTGATACAACTCTTACTACCCAGAAGGTACATAAAACCAGGAAGCGATGATATGAATATCGCAAGAGGTATTTAGAATAGAATATTAGTCATAAAAACTTGGACTTTAGTCTTAGGTCTTCTGGTAGGTATAACTTTCTTTTATTTATTTCCTATTTTAATACAGTTTAACGACCTTTTCAAATTAACATTGTTTGACTTCAAAGCAGGTATTTAATGTTAATGGACATTAGACACATACGTACTGAAAAACCACTAAAACACGTATTAGATGCATAAAGTAGATAGGGCTATAGTTGTGCTTAATGTGTGTCTAGCTAGATTCTAGATACTGAAGTTATCTGAGTTAGCTATATATGGATTAATTGATTAACACCTACTTATAGTCAGTGATTATATCCGATAGGGAGCTATTATAATATTGCTGTGAGATATAGATTTTTTTATTTAATTAATATGACCAACTATTCAATAAGACTAATAAGTAAATAAATAAGACAGAATAAGGCCCATAGTCTGTTGCCATCTTCTACAATTCGAAATAACATTAACCCTTTTCGTACAACTTTCCCAACCCGAGAACCGAACCCAAGACTACACAGTTCAGGCTCGCCATTCACAGACGGATCGTGGTTTACCACGCGGCAGTGAAAGTATTACTAAACGTGTTTACAGTGAAGGTAGTATTGCGTTTGCGTGGAGTGGTGCGTTGCGTCATGATGTCAGGTGCTCTATTGATGTTCATTGTCTGAGAATTTGCATTGCTTTGTGAATCTCTCAAGTTAGAGGAATTCCTATGTGAGAAGATATGTTGGCTTATGGCTTATAGGTAAAGTTATTGGAAGAATTGCCGTTTTATTAAAAAACGTATTAATGTAAACTAGGTTCTGTAACTGAATCGTAGGTATGATCTTTCGTCATTGAAATATAATTATCTACAGACGGACAGAGAATATCGTCAATCTTATTTATAAATCTCTTCTCTTATCGGTCAGGTGTACATAAAATACTAGTTATAACACTACTTATTATAATATTATAAATAAAGTGAGAATTCAAGTTAATAATTGAGTATTCCTGTATGAAACAATAGAACTCTCACGAAAGCCGCGCTCGGTCTGACCCTGGCCGATGCAAGGTAAACTCATAAATTACAATACATTTGGCGGGCATTAGGCCTAGACCTGGGCATAGTGACTAAAATATTGCTTCCGCTGTGCGACAGATCAGTTTAATTAAACCATAGGTAGATGATGAAAAGCTTGCTTTTCTCTATATATCTACAAATTATGACACTATATAATTATATAATTCGTGTAAGTTTGATATTGCAGATGATTCGAAAAAAATAGCATAATATTTTTACAGAAGCCTTAATAATTTAATTTCAGATTTGGAAAGGTCTAAATGTATATTATTTTCAAAGTGCATAACGAATGAGTTTGTATGAATTAAGATGAAGCAACGATGCTGTCTAGTGCCTACCCATCTGAGGGATAGGCATGAGCGCGTATGTATGTTATTATAGGTACATATAATTATGTAGTGCAGATACATAATACTATTTTGTGTATAAATGTAGGTGTACTCACTTCATGTAGTTTTCATACAGGTGCATGGTCAGATTCGTTCGGATATTCAGTTTCATCTCCCCTATGCTCCATTTTAGTATGTTGTTCACTAACGATATCTGTAAAGTAAAATATTCATTGTAAATGGATAAAGATTATAAGCAAAAATAGTTTTTAATACTCATGGTATACTGACTCTTTCATTGTAGGTCCCTATTAATATCCCATTCCACAGAGAATGACATCAGATAAAATAAAAACTATCCTTATTCGAAGGTTCTGTCTGATGTCTTTCGCTGTGGAAGGGATATAGAAAATATATTTTATAAATGTTGCCTCTTTTGCATTTACTGCCTTATTTAATAAAATTCCACCTGCTTTCTGCTACTAACAAAAGATACACTAGTATAAGGACACAGAATTCAGGTCACATCATCATTATCAGCCAGCAATATTGGTAGCGTAGCCATAGGCATCTCCCAAGTAGGACCACAATACTCTTTTCATAATTATCTTTAACAAATTTCAACTCAATTGAATCAGTGCTCAGCTAGCTAGTCTAGCCGTGAGACACGTGGGTGCAGTAAATAGTGTTATATATTTGTGAGTCATTCAATATAAGACTCTTTAAATGGTTCATACTTTATACCAATCACCTCTTATAGTAAATAAATTGGTAGGTAGGTATATGTCTAGTATATTCGTAGGTATGTTACTTGTACTCACCAGAGGCATAGCAGTGAAAAACTGTGTCAGAAGCCTCACAAACTCCTTCTTGTTCATTGATATGATTGATCTGCAATTTAAAGCATAATCAGTTTTATTTATCAAGACAAATAACAGATACTTGGAAAGTATGTGAGATTATGATTGAAAATATATGGATAAACCTATTATTATTGTTAAACAGTGCTTTATACATAAGACTGAAGTGACAGGGGTGTCTTTCCACCAGTCATGTGCCATATATATGTGAATGAAGTATATTTCCTCTAGTGCTATGCTATGTGGAGCCATTAATATGATTGGTTGACATCAAACACATCCATAATAATGTAGCATAGCTTATTCCAGGTGCCAAAGCACCCTAAACTTTGCTATCAATTAAAAATACATGATTATGGGAGTTTCAATTGGAATGCCCAATGCCCATGGTGGCTGAATCCAATAGAATCTGTCTTTGAATAAGAGTGTAAATGAGTTTGTCATTAATACATTAAAGTTATGTCTGAGTATAATATGGTATCTCTATGAATATACATATTGAATCAAGTTCAATGTAATAAGAATAGCTTTGTCACTGTTTAACATTATTAGAAACAATATTACTTATACATGCATGCACCTTTGATCTTTATGTTATTTAGTTTGCTTTTAATTTTGGTAGTCACAAACCAAATAATTTAACAATATTATACATATGGTTGTATAGATTCTCTCTGCAAGTATTGCCATTAAAGGTTTTCCCATTGTTTTGTCGGAAAACCCACTTATTACGGAAAAAATAAAAAACCGAAAAATTCCAATGAAATATAAATTTTAACTACTTGGCAGTAAATCTATATTTATATAACTTTTTTTTTATATGTGTGTGTCTTTAAAGGAACAGTAGGCATAAGTGGGTTGGTCATAATTCATAACAGCCTATCCCTGCTTCTTATCATTTCATGTTTTTAGTAAGCAGATGTTTCAAGTGATTTCATGAATACCAACTAACCAAGTATGAAGCACAATAATTACTGTATGTATGTTATGCTAATTCTGTTGACAAACTATAATGCAAATTAAATTACCATTGTGAGAACATAATTCATATTTTCATAATAAAGAAATAAAATGAAATACTATGTATTACTCAAATTTACCTTTTCCTAAACAAATACTATTATAATTCAAGTAAGAATAACCAAATACATACCCTTCTATCAAAGTGGTGTGCTGGATGAGCCACAGGTCGCACATAGATCTTGATATCAAGGAGAAGGCAATAAGAGCCATGTACCCAGCCTCCTTGGTCCACAGACCGGGCACCATAATCTTCCATAGTGCCTTGAGTTCCGCAAAGAACCTCGCATCCACTTGTGCTTTTGGACCTTTTTTGTTCTTCTCTTTGATCATATACTGGATTCTTTCTTCTGGGGATAGTGTACTGAGCTGCCCATCACTGCTTTTGCTAGAACAAAGTATGTAAACAGGTAATAGGATATCCAGTATTGTGATAGGTAAAGCCAGTCGAGCATGAATCGAAGAGGTTAGGCAATAAACGATGAATCACAACACACTTACCCTTTTGTTTTGAAAGAATTCCTGACATACCAAGCACTCAGTGCAGCCGAAGCAGCAAGGGCTATCTTTACGTCTGTCCTGGCGGTTAGTTTACTAAAATTTGCCATTATTCGTAAGTTAACACATTTAAACTATAGAAAATTGTTAGTAGCTACAGAGCCATAGAACTGGCTTCGAACTCTTGAATTAATTAACACAAGACGTCATAAATATCACGCCACTATCAGTACAATATCAATGAAAATATCCGACATTTACGTCAAAAACACGTTATTCTTGTCGGACAGCTGACGCGTGAATGAACGAATTGAATGAAATAAACAAAATGACCATAAAGAACGAAAAAAATTGTTACAACCAAACTAACTTCACTTGAATGAATAAAGTGGAAAATGATCAAAATAACAACTGAAGAGGCTTTACTTTGAGGACAATGCTACACAACAGGGTTTTAGAGATGTTCCTTGCTCTCGCTCAAATATTAATCTAGAGATGGGCACACAAATATACCTATTTACAACTGAATAGTCGATATAAGTGTGGAGCCCACTAGTGCTGCGTTATGGGTAGGGTAGGACGGTGGGAATAAAAAAAAGAAAAAAATAAATTAAAATCTTTTTTTATTACTGGCTCTATGAGATTCTATAATTTGTTCCTACTTACATTAAATGGAATGCTTTTATCACTTTTAATAACTAAAATAAATTAACTTAGTTAACTAATATTTACATCATTCATAGGAACTAGGCAATGTTCATAGAACATTTTCGAAGTCTGTTTTTGTCATGTCCGCTCAGCGTCTAGTCAACCTCCTCGACGGTGGGCCCGGCGTGGGGGGCGCCGCCGGGCGCGCCCGCCCCCGCCCCCGCCCCCGCGCCGTGCAGCTTGCTCATGAGCGGCGCGCACGCCTGCTGCAGCTCCTTCAGCCGGTGTTCGTACTCGTCGCGCTCGGCCAGCGTGTTGTTGTCGAGCCAGCGCAGCGCGTCGTCGCAGCGGCCGCGCGCCGCCTGCTTGTCCTGCTCGCTCAGCCTGTCCCCGGCGTCGTCCAGCGCCTGCTTCACGCCGAAGATGTAGGTCTCGAGCTGGTTGCGCGCCGCCACGCGCTCGCGCTGCCGCTCGTCCTCGTCCCTGTAGCGCTCCGCCTCCGCGAGCATGCGCTCGATCTCCGCCTGCGAGAGCCGCCCCTTGTCGTTCTTGATCACGATGTTCTTGGTGCGGCCGCTGCTGTTCTCCTTGGCGGACACGTTCAGGATTCCGTTGGCGTCCAGGTCGAAGGTCACGTCCACCTTGGGCACCCCGCGCGGCGCCGGCGGGATGCCGGTCAGGTCGAAGCGGCCGAGCAGGTTGTTGTCCTTGGTCATTGCGCGCTCTCCCTCGTACACTTGGATGGTGACGGCGGGCTGGTTGTCCGCGTACGTGGTGAACGTCTGCGACTGCTTGCACGGGATCTTGGCGTTGCGCTCGATGATCTTGGTCATGACGCCGCCGGCGGTCTCGATGCCGAGCGACAGCGGGGCCACGTCCACCAGCAGCACGTCCTGGATCTTGGAGTGCTGCTCTCCGCTGAGGATCGCGGCCTGCACCGCGGCGCCGTACGCCACCGCCTCGTCCGGGTTGATGGACAGGTTGAGCTGCTTGCCGTTGAAGAAGCTCTGCAGCATGCTCTGGATCTTGGGGATGCGCGTGGAGCCGCCGACCAGCACCACGTCGTGGATGGAGCTCTTGTCCAGCTTGGCGTCCCAGAGCGCCTTCTCGACGGGCTCCAGAGTGCCTCGGAACAGGTCCGAGTTGAGCTCCTCGAAGCGGGCGCGGGAGACGCGCGTGTAGAAGTCGACGCCCTCGTACAGTGCGTCGATCTCGATGGTGGCCTCAGAGCTGGACGAGAGCGTCCGCTTGGCGCGCTCGGCCGCGGTGCGCAGGCGGCGCAGGGCTCGGCTGTTGGCGCGGATGTCCTTCTTGTACTTGCGCTTGAACTCCTCGGCGAGGTGGTTCACGAGGCGGTTGTCGAAGTCCTCGCCGCCGAGGTGCGTGTCGCCGGCGGTCGCCTTCACCTCGAACAGCGAGCCCTCGTCGATGGTGAGGATGGACACGTCGAAGGTGCCGCCGCCGAGGTCGAAGATGAGCACGTTGCGCTCTCCCTTCAGGTTCTTGTCGAGCCCGTAGGCGAGCGCGGCCGCGGTGGGCTCGTTGATGATGCGCAGCACGTTCAGGCCGGCGATGGCCCCGGCGTCCTTGGTGGCCTGGCGCTGGGAGTCGTTGAAGTAGGCCGGCACGGTCACCACGGCGTCCCGCACCGCCGTGCCGAGGTACGCTTCGGCGGTCTCCTTCATCTTCGTCAGGACCATGCTGCTGATCTCTTCCGGAGCGAAGGTCTTGCTCTCTCCCTTGAACTCCACCTGGATCTTGGGCTTGCCGCAGTCGCTGACCACCCTGAAGGGCCAGTGCTTCATGTCTGCTTGTATCTTGGGGTCGTCGAACTTGCGTCCGATGAGTCTCTTGGCGTCGAACACCGTGTTGTTGGGGTTGAGCGCCACCTGGTTCTTGGCCGCATCTCCGATCAGTCGCTCCGAGTCGGTGAACGCCACGTATGAGGGTGTGGTGCGGTTTCCTTGGTCGTTGGCGATGATCTCCACGTTGCCGTGTTGCCACACGCCCACGCAGGAGTACGTGGTTCCGAGATCAATTCCGATAGCTGGCATTTTGATTTCTTCTCTTCTGATATTTATCTGGATTCTTCTCAAAAGTCTTCTTGAACTCTTCTTGAAAATTACTTCTTAAATACTTCGATGATAATTCGCTTGTTTCACTTGTTTGGTGTTTCCACCAGTTCGCTTCTTCTCTTCTCTTCGCTTGCTTGTATTTTCAAATACTGAATGCTTTGCCGCTCTTCGCGCGGGTTTATATACCCCACCGCCGCCAGCGAATCATGTGCGAGAATATTCTGGAAATGCCGCGAACGGCCAATCACAGTCGTTCTTTCGCAGAAAATTCTAGCACGTCATAAACTGGTCAACCAATCGCATCTGTCGAAAGAGACAACGATATAGGTTAGAAAGAGATGGACGATAGACAGTGTTGCAAGCGTAATACTTGTACAACTAATTCTAATAATTTTCGACTCGATACATGCCGTATGGATTTTGTGATTTCCTATTACAAATTTCGATTTTTGTTTGCGGATCCGATACCTATAAAATATTCAATTTTTTTCTATGTCTTTCAATAATTATAATATCGATCCCGATTTGGAAGGAAAATAATTATCCTTGTTTGCTTAAAAAATGTACACTGTGTCGGTCACTCTATCGAAGCAAAATTATTTTATAAGTATATTTATTTATAGAGTATAATTATAATTATAATTGTTTAAAAAATTAATTAGGTATTTATAGGTACTTGACGGTTGATCAATTAAAAAATCATGAAAGTAACTACTAAAGTATTAACTGTACAAAGTACAATCTAATGAACATTTAAAAGACCCGCTTTCAAACTTATAAAATGAATGAAAATGACTAAACATGATTTTTTTTTATTACCTACGCCTAACATTTTTATTTTGTAATAGTGACAAATTTATTTTCGTACGCTTGCAACACTGCACTGGTGGAAACTGGACTCTTCCTATAAGCTTCACATTTTCAACTCATTATGCAATCACATCATAATTTTACTTACTTCTTAAGTTCCCAAACACACTAGATTTAGAGGGTAAGTTACTTTTTATACCAAAACCCGCTGCCGCCCGGTAGTATAATATTTCACCTCCCCGTGTATGATAATGAGAGCAGGACACAATAATAAAAAAAAAACGTTTCGTTTCTGATCGGAATAGAACAGACCGAAACGAGTAGCGCGCTACTCGCGCCGCGCTACACTCAGGGAAAATCAATTCGGCATTGGGGAAAATCTACTAGACTTTTCTGGAACATTCTCTACGTACCGTAGACACTGGTATGGTAGTTATTAATGCAAGTACCTAGGTACTTTATTAGAAAAATATACCTAATATGAACGAGAAAAATATAAAATAAGCCTGAGTAATGCCTGAGTACCTACCTATTATACTTATAGTTTTTTTACGATTACATCTTACTTATCGGAAGTAATAACACTATTAAAAATATCGATATTACCTACGATACTTAGTATACTTTTACAGTCCAACTATAAAGTCATGGCAATAAAGACTGCGATTTTGCTAAGACTTTTTATCGTTATTTAAGATAAGTAGGTATATTTATATATGGCGTTTAGGTATGGCTTTTTAACGGATTTGTACTTAAATAAATATAATACTTACATCGATAAAATTTTAATACGGTCTGTACTTAACAATTACCAGGTTAGAATCCACTTCCGTTTTCAGAGGACTTTATAGTTTTACTGTAGTTAGGTATACGAGATTTTTTTCGTTGGGTAGGTACCTTTATCGATAAGTATTTTTGTCCATAGCTTTAACGCAGGTAACGTACCTACTAAGTACTTACCTATTTTTAAATAGGTAGGTAAGTACTAACTACTTGCTGGATAGGTAAAAAGTATGAAAAACACCAGAGTGTTGTTAATCAAGAGTAGGGTCAATTTGTCAACTTTAGTCATTGATCTAATATTACTAGCGTAATACTACTAGTACCTAGTAATACGCTTATAGTAAGTAATTAAAATTTATTAAATGACTTTAATTCATGAAATCAATAAGTAGGTAGGTATTATAAATAAAATAAATAAATAATAAATAAATAGTCATTTATTCCAGGTTTTATTAAGAGCTTTTTTTGTAGACGTTGCTGATAAACTTAACCAGGTTTGTTTCTAAATAAAATTTAAATTATAGTATAGGTACGGTGGCCTGCGCCTAAAAGTATACAGGCGGAGTTTTTAAAATAGCGATCCCTGATGATGAAGGGACCAGCTACATCTGTTATAAATCCGGGGACGTGTTGTGTGTGATGTGTGTAGCAGTGGTGTTTATGTGGATGTGCTTGTGCAGCATGTGAGCTTGAGATAGATATTTTAAAAACTGACTGAAAACGCCTGTATACTTTTAGGCGCAGGCCACCGTACATGTATGAATATATCTGATATAGATACTTAAATAGAATAAATACTTACCTAACTTGTTTTTTTAAATTAAATATGTTTAACGGTTTATTAAACTTTTTTTTTACCTTATCACCACCTCCTGTATAGGAACCTATACTCTGTCCATTATATTATTGGTTTTTTGACAGTCGAAATCCCATACATATACATATTTGATGACTGCAAAGGAAAACCAACTTTACTTACCAGACATAAGGAAACGTCAAGAATACAACAACATAGTGGAAGCTCTATAACTGATATTATTTTGTTGAGAGCATTCCATGCTAATCTTGTGTTCTACTACCATGGTTGAGATTGACTTATACATATACAGGATGGTGCAAAAAAGGACATACCACTGACTATTGAACTAATATTACTTAAGATTACTTTAATGAACCATTGATGTTGATTCTGAAGGCAGAAATTCTAATTTTAACGCTGTCAAACTTAAAAATTTGCTCGCATAAAATGACATTTACGGAAACAATCATAGAGTCGAATTTTAAACAAAGAAATTAAGGTTTTGACATCGCTAAATTTAAAATTTCTGCCTTCAGAATCGATATCATTGAATCAATAAATACTTAAATAAATATGTGGGGACATTTCACACACGGCCATCCGACCCCAAGATAGGCAGAGCCTGTGTTATGGGTGTCCAACAGCTGATATATCTATTTACACAAATCCATAGATAGATCTATCTATACATATTAAATAGATAAACGACAACCAGACACAAGACAAACACAAGTGCTTATCACACGAATGTTTGCCCTGGGTGGGATTCGAACCCGCGGCCCCAAGCTTCGGAAGCAGAGCAGCTTCACTACCGCCTAAGTTACGGTGCCGTCCAAACTATTATTAAATAGTTCATCGAAATATCAATTAACAAGCTAGTGATTCAATCAAAATGGATATTCAACCAGATGCCTGCGACAGAAATACTAAGCCGAAACCATGGAAGTAGAAAATTCTACTTCCATGGCCGAAACCAACGTGTGCGGCATGTTACTTAAGTAACTAAGTACCTATACATATACCTATCATTTATCTAAGCCCGAAAATGAAATCACAATCACAATCTTTTTATAAAAGAAACTTTGTTGGTCACGTGACTCTTTACTATGGAGAATGTTTTTTTTAGTTCATTTTTACATTCCGATTAATTTTCGGGCTTAGATATTATAAGTAAGTACCTAGGTATAACACATGCTGCACACGTAGATTTCGCTTAGTACCTTCTTATACCCATTTTCCTGTATTGGTTGTTGTACATTGGTTGAGTGAGACCATAAATATTCAGAAAACAATGGTAGGGAATTTGGCATATTTACCGAGTTGTAAAGAAATTTCTAGATTCTTCTCGTGAAATGGAACGTCAGGGTTCCACCGAGGGTCGAGTAGCGCTACTCAATTAGGGTAATTCCATTCTGATCCATATTGAAATTTTAATGCTCGCAACCATTCATGGAAAGTTAGTTAAGTTTAATTAGTAGTTAGGTATATTTAAATAATATAAGTCTGTGCACGTACGAACGTACTTAGTTCGATATCACCTTTGGGTAGAAAAATAAATTTCTGAGTTCAGAAGAGATGATTAGTGTGGCATGAACCATAATGGGCGGGGCGAATGGGGAGAGCGCAGTGTTGCTACATTATCAATATTATTTCCCCAATTAAATTATAAATAAAACATTTTTAAAAAGATTTTTTATACGTATACTAAAATAAATAAAGAGAGTAGATAGATTTGTCTAAATGTGAGATAATTTTCTATTAATATCCTTCAGTTTATACACAGTTCGATTCATAATCCACAACATCAAAATCCTTCCTAAAGTAGGTACGGTCAGATGCATAAGTCCTTAAATACACTTCTTCCGTCAATATTTCAATGAATGGATAGGCGGTTTCAAATTGACAAGGTACAAAAGTGTAAAGCTACTTATGCAGCTGACTGTACCTACCTAGGTACCTTTCTACATAGAAGAAACTCACTAAAACTAGGCAGGTGCAGTGCAGTTCGTGAGCAATTACAATACTAATATTTTATTGAATGAATTGGATCAACTGTCTCGTGGTACATATATAGGTACATATTTTAAACATTCAAGTTGCAAAAGGAATATAGTTACTAAACCAAAAGGTTTTATTTTCCTACCAAATTCGGATCAGTCTTTGCATAGTGTCCAATCCAAAATCAATAAAATAGTTGAACTACGTAATAGGAAAACACAAATCCATAAGGCATGTATCGAGTCGAAAATTATTAGAATTAGTTGTACAAGTATTACGCTTGCAACACTGTCTATCGTCTATCTCTTTCTAACCTATATCGTTGTCTCTTTCGACAGATGCGATTGGTTGACCAGTTTATGACGTGCTAGAATTTTCTGCGAAACAACGACTGTGATTGGTCGTTCGCGGCGTTTCCAGAATATTCCCGCACATGATTCGCTGGCGGCGGTGGGGTATATAAACCCGCGCGAAGAGCGGCAAAGCATTCAGTATTTGAAAATACAAGCAAGCGAAGAGAAGAGAAGAAGCGAACCGGTGGAAACACCAAACAAGTGAAACAAGCGAATTATCATCGAAGTATCGTTGAATTTACAAGAAGAGTTCAAGAAGACTTTTGAGAAGAATCCAGATAAATATCAGAAGAGAAGAAATCAAAATGCCAGCTATCGGAATTGATCTCGGAACCACATACTCCTGCGTGGGCGTGTGGCAACACGGTAACGTGGAAATCATCGCCAACGACCAAGGAAACCGCACCACACCCTCATACGTGGCGTTCACCGACTCGGAGCGACTGATCGGAGATGCGGCCAAGAACCAGGTGGCGCTCAACCCCAACAACACGGTGTTCGACGCCAAGAGACTCATCGGACGCAAGTTCGACGACCCCAAGATACAAGCAGACATGAAACACTGGCCCTTCAGGGTGGTCAGCGACTGCGGCAAGCCCAAGATCCAGGTGGAGTTCAAGGGAGAGAGCAAGACCTTCGCTCCGGAAGAGATCAGCAGCATGGTCCTGACGAAGATGAAGGAGACCGCCGAAGCGTACCTCGGCACGGCGGTGCGGGACGCCGTGGTGACCGTGCCGGCCTACTTCAACGACTCCCAGCGCCAGGCCACCAAGGACGCCGGGGCCATCGCCGGCCTGAACGTGCTGCGCATCATCAACGAGCCCACCGCGGCCGCGCTCGCCTACGGGCTCGACAAGAACCTGAAGGGAGAGCGCAACGTGCTCATCTTCGACCTCGGCGGCGGCACCTTCGACGTGTCCATCCTCACCATCGACGAGGGCTCGCTGTTCGAGGTGAAGGCGACCGCCGGCGACACGCACCTCGGCGGCGAGGACTTCGACAACCGCCTCGTGAACCACCTCGCCGAGGAGTTCAAGCGCAAGTACAAGAAGGACATCCGCGCCAACAGCCGAGCCCTGCGCCGCCTGCGCACCGCGGCCGAGCGCGCCAAGCGGACGCTCTCGTCCAGCTCTGAGGCCACCATCGAGATCGACGCACTGTACGAGGGCGTCGACTTCTACACGCGCGTCTCCCGCGCCCGCTTCGAGGAGCTCAACTCGGACCTGTTCCGAGGCACTCTGGAGCCCGTCGAGAAGGCGCTCCGGGACGCCAAGCTGGACAAGAGCTCCATCCACGACGTGGTGCTGGTCGGCGGCTCCACGCGCATCCCCAAGATCCAGAGCATGCTGCAGAGCTTCTTCAACGGCAAGCAGCTCAACCTGTCCATCAACCCGGACGAGGCGGTGGCGTACGGCGCCGCGGTGCAAGCCGCGATCCTCAGCGGAGAGCAGCACTCCAAGATCCAGGACGTGCTGCTGGTGGACGTGGCCCCGCTGTCGCTCGGCATCGAGACCGCCGGCGGCGTCATGACCAAGATCATCGAGCGCAACGCCAAGATCCCGTGCAAGCAGTCGCAGACGTTCACCACGTACGCGGATAACCAGCCCGCCGTCACCATCCAAGTGTACGAGGGAGAGCGCGCGATGACCAAGGACAACAACCTGCTCGGCCGCTTCGACCTGACCGGCATCCCGCCGGCGCCGCGCGGGGTGCCCAAGGTGGACGTGACCTTCGACCTGGACGCCAACGGCATCCTGAACGTGTCCGCCAAGGAGAACAGCAGCGGCCGCACCAAGAACATCGTGATCAAGAACGACAAGGGGCGGCTCTCGCAGGCGGAGATCGAGCGCATGCTCGCGGAGGCGGAGCGCTACAGGGACGAGGACGAGCGGCAGCGCGAGCGCGTGGCGGCGCGCAACCAGCTCGAGACCTACATCTTCGGCGTGAAGCAGGCGCTGGACGACGCCGGGGACAGGCTGAGCGAGCAGGACAAGCAGGCGGCGCGCGGCCGCTGCGACGACGCGCTGCGCTGGCTCGACAACAACACGCTGGCCGAGCGCGACGAGTACGAGCACCGGCTGAAGGAGCTGCAGCAGGCGTGCGCGCCGCTCATGAGCAAGCTGCACGGCGCGGGCGCGGGGGCGGGCGCGCCCGGCGGCGCCCCCCACGCCGGGCCCACCGTCGAGGAGGTCGACTAGACGCTGAACCATCACCACCAGTGAACGACATACAGGAGAAGGAGCTGAAGGGATAGAAGTGTATTCCAAGATCTAGTCCCGCCGACTGATATTAATATAATTATGTACAAAATAAGTAGGAAATTAATTAATTTATGTTAAGGAAAATAGTTTTAAGTAGAAACAAACTGTAAAGTTACTGGCTCTATGAAAAATAAAAATACAACATATTAAAATTATTTCCTTGTTTATTTTCTTCCATTATTTTTACAATCAGCAAAGTGCATAATAATATTAATAATAATAAGTCTTCTAAATTACACTAGAAGTCTTATTACACAGGATAGTGCATAATATATTTATGTAGAACATGTAGGTACTTATATATTATGTATGGTGGAATAGTTTTAAATGCTACAATCTCTCAGTTGGTTCTGCTACAACGTTCTCGAAATTCATTAAAAAACGTATTCCCATACAATATAAAGTTTACTTGACCGATCTTAGAAAAGTCCAAAAGAAACTCAAAGTCAAAGAACAAAAGTTGTTCATAATGATCCCCCTATCGTCACCCTCATTCACCTATACCTAGTACTTTGCAACTGTGTCAATATTTTAGTCATTATTTACTAAAAGATGAGGGGCTTTGATGTAGCGAGGCCGAGGGTTAGTAGTTAAGTACTTACTTTAGATACATACTTACTGACTTTTTGTTCTTTATGCGTGTTAATCGATACAATTTATAAGAGATTTATTTCATTATTATGGTACATCGACAGAAAAAATCCTAGGGGGGGTAATTCCTCGTCTGCGAAAGGCTGAAGGCTCCTACACATAAACGGAAGGAGATGGTTTGACGACGCGACATCGTATCATGTTTAAAGCTGCGTACAGACCGGCCCAACGAACGGCCAACGATGGATAGGTTAGGATATTATCATAATACAGGGCAGATTGCAGCAACGAAGGTCAACGAAACCCGTTCGTTGGCGTTTGTTTGGCCGGTATGTACGCAGCTTAATATGTTTATGTGTGGGACCCCTAAAAATTCCACTAATATTATACAAAAAGTAAAGTAAAGGCGAAAGTTTGTGAGTGTGTAATAGTGTATGTTTGATACTATGTATATAATTAATATAATTCACGACAAAGCGGAAGAACCGTTTTTCTATGCGTTTAAATTCATTATTTAAGGTTTAAGGTAGGGGAGACCGGGGACAAAAGTAACAGTTTGCATCTTCTGTCTGATTTCTCGTTATTAATAACATTTACGATAAAATAAATATAGTCACATAAAACTTTCGTATATAGTCTACAAATATCCATTATTACTTTACTTAACACATCTCGAATTTTAGCATTTCTAAGGCCTAAAAAAAACCCCCATGCCTTGTTACTTTCGTTCCCATGGTCAGGACGAAAGTAACAAGGCATGGGTCGAAAGTAACAACCCATAAATTCTGCCCAATGTTATAAATACGATTCAAAAGAAAGAACAAAAAAAACAATCAAATTATTTAGTTAAGAAAACTTCTTAAAAAACTATCGAAACTAAAAAAAACTTATGACTTATTGACAAAACAAAAAAAAACTTTTAATATAAACTGTAAATGAGATCCATCATTTAAACTGACTAACTGAAAAGAAGTTGTTTTATTTGTGCCATAATATACAATATTATGACACAAATAACTATCTAATCAAAACAACAAAAAATAAAAATTTATAATGTGACATGGCAAACTTACGTAAGTAATTCGTTACTTTTGTCCTGCCGCGAGCTGTTACTTTTGTACCCATCCCCATTTTTGAAATATTAGGCGACATAACTTTAAAGCAGCACGTGTTATTCGAAAACAATTTATGACATGTTACAGACAATCTTATAATGAATCAATGAACAAATAGTCATATGGTTCTTGGCATCTTAATTGTACGTAAACACTAAATGAATAAACACCAAAAAAAAATCTTTTGGTGTGTAAAATCACAAAATGCTCACTAAAACAATCTTGCACCGCGGCACGGGCGCGGAAAATGATATCATGCGCGGAGGGCATCGCATGCTTACTACCAGCTGTAGCTTGGGACGTTAAGGCTATTGGGGAAGTCCACAGAGTCTTTGTTACTTTCTACCCGCTGTTACTTTTGTCCCCGGTCTCCCCTACTTTATTTCTCATAAGAACATTATAAAAAACATTCACTCAAAATGAGAACTTAAAATTCTAAATACTTATTGTTACTTACAGTCCAACTACAAAGTCGTGAAAACGGAAGTGGATCCTAACTAATCGTTTAAGATCGTATTTAATCGATCTGTTATAGGTATTTTTTTATTAAAGGACAATCTGTTAAAATTCATAATCAATTCATATTTTTTTTTTTTATTTGTTAATGTTTCGGCATTGATGGAACATTACAGCCACCAAAGGTAAAAAATCTTTGTGTGTCTTTTTAATCAAAATACCTACTACAACAATTAATAAACTACAGCCAAAATAAATGGTTTAATTACGAAATCCATAATTTTTGCTTGTAAGTATTTCATTTCTCATTATGTTTTATTTTATGACTTAGTTTTTTAAATTAATTCAAATAAAAAGACACTCTAAGACTGCTCAAATCTGTTGTTTTCGATTATGTGACACATGATATTGACTCCTATTTCTTTCGAACAAGGTGCAAAATGCAAGTGTTTTTTAAGGCTCTTACGATTTAATGATTTGGGTGTGAAGATCTGCATGTGCATTATTAATTTTGGACAAGTGTAAGTTCTTTGTAAAATCGCAATCGTTATTTTCATGTCTTTAGAGACGAACTGTATAGGCCAACGTGAACTGTAGAGAGAAATCCAAAAAAATATCTCAAAAATATCCCTAAAAAAGGAACCCTTATAGGATCACTTTATTGTCCGTCTGTGTACGGGCAAGGCACGCTGTTTGCAACAGCACATCATTTCGCCGCATCATCATTTTACAATTTAACCTAAATTCATTAGTTTCAGTACAGTTCCCCAAAATTGATAATGCGCATAGAAATCTTCGCCATTGTTCGGCAACGGTCGTATTCCCGAGCGTTAGAAAACTATATGTATTTAGAGTGGTTAAGTGCATTTTCTTCATGCAATTTTAGTAGAATAATGTATTTGGTGCTAAAAGAGATATTGTTTTATCAATAGCGAAATATGATTCGATAATTCATAATATTGTCATAATATTAAAATTTAATTCGAAAATGTTACAGTACTTTTCAAGTGTCTTACTGAAGCCTGTGTTAATAATGTTAATATGGATGAAATAAGGTTTGAATAACACAAAGTTTATATTAGAAGAAGCAATATGGATTTCAAACACAGGTTTACATTAAAATCTCAGTTCAAAAGTATTTACAGCGCTGATCATTCACAATAATATTACAATTACAAACTTGGTCTTTTGGGTCTGGCTTTATTGGCAAAGTGAAGTCTATCAATGTGACGTATATTTTATTCTTAAATGTGCCTCATAATATGGCGTCGTCAAAAATAATTAAAGTTGAAATTAAATTCACATTTGAAAAAAAATACAAGAACGATGTGTAATTGCAGCTCTTTATAATTCCACAAAAGTAATACTGATCTTGACCTTGAGACCTTTGACTGATCGGTGTCAGCCACCGACCGCCCAAATTGTTTTCGATTATGTGTCACATGATATTGACTACTATTTCTTTCGAACAAGGATCACAATGCAAGTGCTTTGCTTAAGGCTCACGATTCAATGATTCGGGTGTTTTCGGGAATACGACAGTTTGCGAAGATTTGCATGTGCATTATTAATATGGGAGAACTGTACGTTTGTAGACATCAATCACATCGCGCGTCACTCATTATCATTTAGAAATAGTATCAAGTAATTATTTCTCCCGATAAACTCTTGTAAACTTATACATACAGTTTTATCATTTATCAACAAACTATCATCATCGGCTAGTACCCGAACAGTCTGTCTGTTTGCCTGTCTATCTGTCTGTTTATATGTCACCACCCTTTTTCTCAGAAAATTGTAAAGAAGCAGGTATTTCGCATAGATATACAAATTTACGGCAAAGTGGTAAAATAATATATTGAAAAAGTATACAGGGTGTTGCAAAATTGGTATACTAAGCCGAAACCTACATGTGCAGCATGGTATATCTAAGCCCGAAATTGAAATCAGAATTTGGAAATTCGCGAAAAAAAAAATTCATTTTCCATTGAAACTTTGTCGGTCACGTGACTTTTTACTATGGAAAATGTTTTTTTTTTCGCGAATTTCCAAATTCTGATTTCAGTTTCGGGCTTAGATATACCATGCTGCACATGTAGGTTTCGGCTTAGTATACCAATTTTGCAACACCCTGTATATTTTTTTAGGGTACTTCCCATACAAGTAAAGTCGGGACGAATATTTCGATGGTTATTTCGAGGTATTGTTAAATAGGTCTTTTAAAAATATTATAGATATTCTCATTGCTCAAACCATTTTTGGGCCATTATTTTATTTTAGGGACCATTCTCGGTCCCCTACAAAGAAACATTTTTTAAAAATTAAATAATGAAATTCAGGAATATAGCTACCGTCTGTAGCAATTAAATAAGACACCGGTCACAGAAAATATAATGAATTTATGTAAGGGTCATTCTACCAAACATCGATTTTTATGTTCGCGTGAAATAACTCTTAAAATATAATACCTAGACGTTAATAATGTACTATCACAATCAAGCCGGGATCGTGTTCTATGTGTTCTCCATAAAATATAATGAAAATTTTCATTATTTATTGAAAAAACCATATCGACACTATGTGATTTGTCACGTCGTGTCGATTGTTCGCGAGCGTGGTAGCACGGATTGAGCAGCTATAAAAAAATATTGTGTAGAGATAGGATTATATTTCACATAATAAAATAAATTACAATACTTTTACTTATTCATAGTTAAATATTATATTTTTCCAACAATTAATTAAAAAAATACAGACCATTCTACAACCGTTATAAAAAAATAGTCACAAATGTCGACGTTCATACATCACGATTTTATGAAGGTAAATATTTTACTCTGTGAACATATTTTTTTATTAATGGCAACTCTAAACCACACCTGTCATTGCCAAGTCTAAAATTTTCGTGGGGAATGAATAGTTTTTTTGTAATTCAAAATTCAATATACGTTCTACACCTGTGTCAAAGTTGACCTGTCACAAATGAGGAGGCTATAAAAAATAAATAGATCATTCAATTACAATTTTTGTTACTTGACTTAGTGAGTATGAGAGTACTTAGCACATTTTTAAAACATGCACAAGTTTAACATCATATTGAAGCTGATATGGCGTATTTTGTCGATGTTCTCACTAATGTCGATGTCACACGTGATGGAAAATTGTTCGACAATTGTGATTTTGTTCGACACGAGGTGACAGATGCTTCTAGGACTTTGGTCAAATATCTATTAACTGTGTATTTTTTTTTTCTATTGCTTATTGCATTCACTAATATAATTGTTTACCGAGATAAATATGTCAAAAAAGTTAACAGATGTATCAAACATGCGATGCAGGCGTTATTATATATTATATGTCTTGTCGACACTTGTGATTTTATTTGATCGACACAAGTGACTGTAGCTTGTAGTGTGTTGTGATTTTCTGTTAATTATACTATATAATGTACCGATCTTTTTACCTAGGTACCAAAATAGGGGTAAAGACGAAGTTAAAGCACAAGAAATACACGGTTTAAGTAATAAATATTAAAAATGAGTAAATTAATGCTAGAATAAGAAATTTGACAAAAACAAGACAGTAATTATGGAAAATACTTAAAAAAAATAAAGTTTTTAAAAAAAGGAGGCACCAGGATTAATGCAGATTATTTTAGAACATTAAAGGTTTACGATTATCAAATCAAACTTATTACAAAATGTGCTAAGGAAAAGACAAGGATGAAAAAAGCGATGCTGAGATTATTGATCTAAATAAAAATAAAATATTTGGAATAATTGTCCCAAATAATGTATTATTTTCATTTAATATGATTCCGATGACCTTGATTCATATAATTATTTTGTGGTCACCTAATAAAACCTAAATTTCCACCATCAAAAAATTTCGACATTTGTGAAGACACTTTTGTCGAAATTTTTAATATATTTTTTAAACTTTTTTCAAAATATAATTTCAATAGACAAAAACATATTATGGTTTATATGTAATGAGAATAATATTATAGAATAAAGTTGAGAACCTTAAATGATTATTTTATGATAAAAAACATGGATTGTATCACCCATGTCGACTTCATAGTCACTCGTGTCTATTTAATAAAACAAAAAGTTCATATTTTTTCCTAAAATAATACTACTATATCTCAGATTTTTTTATTTAATGTTCCCATCATTATGTAAAAGTTAAAAATCTACTTCAATATGCGTAAAAGATGATTTTGTTTTTATTTATTTTTTTAATCCGTACGGTAGAATTACCCGTAAAATACTTTATTTATTTACAAATTACGGTAACTCTGTTGTTGTTTTTGGTAACGCAATTGTTTTTCATACAAAAATTGTCTGTCCCTCGGAGCGAGTCATATGAAACAAGCACAACGTGTGTAAAAAATTATAATGGAAACAATTTTTTTGAATATTATAACGAATATGTCATTATTTAAACTTTACTTCACGGTAATAATCATGATTTTATATGAACATATTATGGGACAATTAATATTCCTGGCCGAGTCCCCAAGTCTAAGCAAAAATACACCTACACTAGGTTATCCTAGGAAATTCAATCATAAATTAACTTTTTTTCTTTTTCTTACACCTAAGATCATTTGAATTGCTGTGTATTTGTATCGGAGTGCAGGAAGGAGAGCGGGACAGATAAAATGACCAAGTCTTTCGGATGAGAGTCCTGGAGAGAAGCGCGTGTATTTATTGTGACGCCACTGAGTTACCGGCGACATACGGTGAGTTTTATAGATATTTATTATTTTATTTCATGCAATATATGTAATAATTAGTAACAATTATTAGGGCATTTTGATATCCCATGCATATGTATTCATTTAAGTACTAACTTCAAATAGGTTATTGTTCACACTCATCACGCAAGATCTCAGAAGAAGTAGGGACAGTAAATAAATAGTCAAAATAGTGTATATTTAAATTTCAGTCTAGCAACATTTGTATTGTATAACTTCACTCTTATTTCAGTCTTGCAACATTTTCATTGTATAACTTCACTCTAAACTTTCAATCAATCAAAAATTCATTCATTCTATCTTCCTTCAACTTTACGTCAAACACGACACATTCTAACGATCATCGTTTTCAAGTAAAATAAATTATTATACCAGCATCAACATCAAGAATCTTTCATTGGAAGTACGCACCAAACACAGGCAGGCAGGCAGACATCATCATCAGCCCAAACATTTGGACCTTACTTCGCCGGAACTTGAAGAAAATTGGACCACCCAGCCTGACCACGTGTAAGCGGACCCGGAGCATTGGACAAAGGACCAGGCCACGCCAGCGACGAGCAGCCACAATCAGCCTCATCGCGGTAAGACGTGCCAGCCGAGAACTCCAACCCGATTCCCCTTACCCTTGTGTTAATACCGTACTTCATATCTATTCCAGCCATCCTTGAGCTGTGTTGCTGCAAACTGCGTGCTAGCTTCAAGCACACCATCACACGTCACCAAACTTCATCACATCATCATAACCGTGAGTACCTCGACTTTCATTACAATACACCAAAATGTTGGGTGCGGATGTGGCTTCAGGCATTTATACCCCATCTAAATCGAGCGACTCTAGCTTACTAACTCGTAAAAGGGGAGTGCTAAAGGGTAGGCTCACTAATTTAGAAAAATATTTAGATTCATTCACAGGGCTTACTTTAACCTCTGAACAAATAATAGAAATTAAATTAAGAGCACATGGCGCGTCATCATTGCTAAATGAGTTTAATACAGTTCAATCACAAATAGAGGAGCTTAGTGAAGAGCTTACTGACGCGTTACAATATCGGGAAAGCTTTGAAACTAAATATTATAGCTTAATAGCAAAATCACAAAACATAACCTTAATTGATGAGTCCGCTAACAACCCCAGCTGTGCTAACCTATCATCAGTCAAGCTACCAACCATCACATTGCCAAGCTTTAACGGTTCTTATGACAATTGGCTACAATTCAGAGATACCTACCTGTCTTTAGTCCACAATTCCACACAAATTAGTGCAATTCAAAAGTTTCATTATTTGAAATCATCGCTTGAGGGCAGTGCGGGGCTAGTTATTGAATCACTCGAATTCTCAGCTCAAAATTATAGTATAGCATGGGAGTTGCTTACAAATAGGTATGACAACACACAATTACTCATACACAACCACATCAAAGCATTGTTCTCGCTTCAACCTTTGACGAAGGAGTCACCGGCTTGGATAAGAAAGCTCATCGACACAATTATGAAGAACCTTCGTGCTTTAAATACTCTCGGGGAGCCAACAGATTCATGGGACACTTTGATTATTTACATGGTTGTTTCCAAACTAGATGCCGTTACTGAGAGAGAATGGGAACAACATAAAGTATCTACACTGTCACAAGCCGGAGATTCCAAGCCAGGGTTGAAGGTTGATGATCTGCTTAAGTTCCTAGGTCGTAAAGCAGACATGTTAGAAACTGTTATTGTCACACACAAAAACAAACACAGTTATTATAACACTTCACACACTCAAAACACACCCAAGGTTCACTGTAATGTATCTTCATCATCATCATCCAACAAAATGCATCAGGAAAGGAATATACATTACAAACCTTGCCCGGTATGCAATAATAAGCATGCTATTTATTCATGCCAGAGATTCTTAGACATGCCAATCTCAGATAAATACAACATCATTTCACAACACAAAATATGT
The DNA here is from genome assembly GCF_932276165.1 of Plutella xylostella. Taxonomy (NCBI): domain Eukaryota; kingdom Metazoa; phylum Arthropoda; class Insecta; order Lepidoptera; family Plutellidae; genus Plutella; species Plutella xylostella. The sequence goes on from NC_064002.1 coordinate 9,880,490, forward strand.
GTAAACTGTTTGCGTTCTGGACATGCAGTAACTGACTGTCGGTTCGGTCCATGCAAAAAATGTACAAAGAAACACAATTCAATTCTACACCAGGACGGGTCTAATGGAAGCACACATAACAACACTTCATCGTTAGTCACATTAGATTCAGAAACACATCAATCCCCTGTAGCAACTGAAAACAATTCACACACATTTAACATTAACACAATATGTGAGACGTTAAGCGCACAGTCTCCCATCATAGAACCCGTACTGTTGTCAACAGCTGTCATCGAGCTTGTGGATAAACATAATAATTATGTTCAAGCTCGCGCATTACTAGACAGTGGTAGTCAAAGGTGCTTCATCACCAAAGCTTTATGCGACCAATTGAACGCTTCAATAATACAGTCCACTCACACAATCAAGGGTGTAGGTAACGCGGTAACACAAAGCACACAAACCTGTGACATCACTATCAGGTCCTTATCGAGTTCCTATACAGCAGACATCAAATGCTTAGTCCTTCAGACAATATCATCAGATTTACCGTCAACTAGCATTTCAATACAAGAACATAACTTCAAAATACCTGACAACATTCAGTTAGCTGACCCAAAATACTTCATGTCTCAGCCTATCGACATGCTAATAGGTGCCGACTACTTTTGGGATCTACTTGAGGAAGGTAAAATCCGCTTGGCCAATGGCCCGTTCCTTCAGAACACAAAGTTGGGATGGATCATTTCAGGTCCAATTTACAACAGCACACATCATGATTCTCAGGTTCATTGTAACTTCACTGAAGCCATAGACACACAACTTAGGAAGTTCTGGGAGATTGAAGATCTGCCAGGCTTTATAGATGCACGCAGTGATGATGAAAAGGCCTGCGAAGAGCATTTCATCAAAACAACCACCCGTGATGAACAGGGTAGGTTTTGTGTTCAGATTCCTTTCAAAGAGAGTCCGGACAAGTTAGGTGACACTTTCACACAAGCAGAACGTCGATTTCATGCATTAGAGAAACGATTAAGTCATACACCGCTTCATAAAGAAATGTACACACAATTTATCAAGGAATATGTTGAGTTGGGTCACATGTCACAAGTAGATACATACACCACACCACACTACATACTACCACACCATGGCGTCTACCGAGCTCACAGCGAAACTACACGGCTACGCGTCGTGTTTGATGCGAGTATGCCCAGTACTACAGGGAAGTCACTTAATGACATACAACGTGTAGGCCCGGCCATTCAGGGAGATTTGTTCTCAATACTGTTAAGGTTTAGACAACACAAGTATGTAGCATGTGCAGACGTGGAGAAAATGTACAGGCAGGTACTGATAGATCCAAGTCAACGGGACTTGCAGCTTATTCTGTGGCGCGATAATCCATCAGACAAGTTAGACGTTTACAGCCTGAAAACAATCACATATGGGATGTCCGCGTCTCCTTTCTTAGCTGTCAGATGTCTGAAAGAGCTAGCCGCTGAAAGTAATAATCCTGAAATAAGTAGGACAATCCGCGACGACTTTTATGTTGATGATCTTATCACAGGGGCGGATTCTATTGACAAATTAACACACATCTGTGACGAAACTGCTAGGATTCTAAATTCTGCCTGCTTTCCATTAAGAAAATGGATTTTTAACTTCAGTAGAGAAACCAAAGTAGACCAACCTTACGCTTCAAAGGAGTTATCAATGGATGAAAACGTGCATCATAAAACGCTTGGTTTAGCATGGAGTAATGAATCAGACACATTGCATTTCAGCACTGAATTCAAAAAAGAAGAGAAAAAATTGACAAAGCGCATCATTTTATCGTCAATTTCAAAAATATTTGACCCACTTGGCCTACTAAGCCCACTGATAACTTCTGCGAAGATTTTACTTCAAAGGTTGTGGTTATTAGGTAACATTGGTTGGGATGACGCACTGCCCTGTGATGTAGTAAACAGTTGGGGACAATTCATATTTAGCTTAAATATGTTAGGTCAGTTAAAAATACCCCGCTATGCATTTAGTACAGATGGTACCCGAACCGAGCTTCACATCTTCACTGACGCTTCTCAAGTGGCATATGGGGCGAGTGCTTTCATAAGAATCATTTGCAGCGACACCTCAGTCATAGTAAAATTGCTTTGCTCGAAAGGACGGGTTGCTCCTATAAAACCTATAAGCATTCCTAGGTTGGAGCTCAACGGAGCTGTGATGGGAGCTAGGCTGTATGTAAAAGTAAAGGAGGCGCTATTGTGCAAGTTTGATAGTGTCACATTCTGGACCGATTCCACAATTGTCATCGGATGGCTACGAATGAATCCTAATCAATTAAAGACATTTGTACAGAACCGGACCGCTGAGATTCACGAACTGACCAGCGGCTTGTCATGGCAGCATGTAGCAGGTAAACACAACCCAGCTGATTTAGTATCCCGGGGTGCGACATTAGACACACTACTCAAAAACCAGTTATGGTGGGCGGGTCCCTCATTCCTAAATGATCCTAGCTTTGACACTTCAGCTGTAAAGAGTCTCGAGGTAGTAGAAAGCGCTTCACAAGACCTACCCGAGATTAAATCACAAACCACGCAGAGTTATCATGCTTCAGATAATAATAACTGGTTTCCATTTGAAAGATATTCCCAATTCAATCGCATGAAACGTTCCTTTGCTTATTTGATGCGCTTCATTCACAACACACGTAATAAAAATAATAAAAGGACAGGCGCGTTAAGTGTAGAAGAATTGAACGAATCTCTAACAAAATTAACAAAAATATCACAACAAGAATCGTTCCCTAGTGTTTATGAAACACTTAGCAAACAAGAAACATTAAAAAATTCACACAACTTATCAAAGTTACATCCTTTTCTTGATGAAAATCACATCATTAGGGTAGGGGGTAGGCTTTTAAACTCAGCTGATTACAGCTATGATAAAAAACATCCCATTTTAACTTCAGGCAAACATCACTTCACTACACTGTTGTTCCGGGACGAGCACCTTCGGCAGCTTCACGCCGCACCGCAGGCCTTGCTATACACCCTACGCGAGACGTGGTGGCCGGTGCGAGGGCGCGATGCCGCCCGCCGGACCGTGCACCGGTGCGCGAGGTGCGCACGTCTACGCGCTAAACCGCTCACGCCCCTTATGGGTAACCTCCCTTCAGAACGCATCAGCCCTGGGTTCGCCTTCATCAATACGGGTGTAGATTACATGGGTCCCGCGTACATTTTAAATAGAAAAGGTAGAGGCGCTCAAACCGTTAAAGCTTATGTTTGCATTTTTGTTTGCATGGCAACTCGCGCAGTAAACCTGGAGTTGGTAGGGGACCTATCAACTGAGGCCTATCTTCTCGCCCTTAAGAGACACATCTCACGCTATTCAAAGCCAAATACAATCTTCAGCGATAATGGTAGAAATTTTGTAGGCCTGATGAACGACTTCACTAAGTTCCTAGGTAAATGTTCCTCGGAAATAATAGATTACGCCACAAGTCAAAACATTAAATTCAGCTTCATTCCGCCTTTTAGCCCAAATTTTGGTGGATTGTGGGAAGCCGGGGTAAAATCATGTAAATATCATTTGAGACGTGTGATAGGTAATTCACATTTAACATACGAAGAGTTCAATACGGTATTGGCACAAATCCAAGCCGTCCTGAATTCCCGTCCTCTAAGTCCTCTGTCCTCAGATCCACACGACTACTATCCTCTTAGTCCAGCTCATTTCTTGGTTGGCCGTCCACTCACTGCTCCGCTCTGCGAGGACGTCAGCAACACTGCCTGCAACCGCCTCACACGCTATCGCCGAGTGGAACAGATCCGTCAGCATTTCTGGTCCAGGTGGTCCAAGGAATACATATCCGAGATGCAGACCAGAACGAAGTGGAAATCAAGACTCGATGACCTGAAGCCAGACACGCTCGTGCTCATCAAGGACGACCAGCTGCCTCCGCTAAAGTGGCACCTGGGTCGCATCATCACCACTGTTCCAGGGAGAGATGGGATCTCCAGAGTAGCAGACATCCGCACTGAGAAGGGTGTCATTCGCCGTGCCTGCTCCAAAATCTGTCCTCTCTGGGAAGAAGATGACTGAGACCAGCGCAACATCCTCGGTTGAAAGACCATCCTTTCAAGGCGGGGGGCATGTTCACACTCATCACGCAAGATCTCAGAAGAAGTAGGGACAGTAAATAAATAGTCAAAATAGTGTATATTTAAATTTCAGTCTAGCAACATTTGTATTGTATAACTTCACTCTTATTTCAGTCTTGCAACATTTTCATTGTATAACTTCACTCTAAACTTTCAATCAATCAAAAATTCATTCATTCTATCTTCCTTCAACTTTACGTCAAACACGACACATTCTAACGATCATCGTTTTCAAGTAAAATAAATTATTATACCAGCATCAACATCAAGAATCTTTCATTGGAAGTACGCACCAAACACAGGCAGGCAGGCAGACATCATCATCAGCCCAAACAGTTATTGTTTTACAACTGCGTTACCGCTACACTTCGTTACTTTTTCAGTAACGCAGTTGTAGCTATAGTAACTCAGGGGTTTTTCTTATAGTTTTCAGGTATCTGTTACTCAATTTATGGTACAAATATAACATTTGAGCATATTATATTGTTACAGTATAACATTTCAGACTCAATGGCGTAAACAGCGGCTGAAAAACAACGGCTTTATAGGCAAAAAAAATGAGAAATATTTCTTAGTATTAAGTTGTTATATTTTCAGCGATTTTAATGTTTGATATTAAACAAAGAGTTCTGTTAATTTTAGTTTGATAGTTTTTTTCACATTATGATTAGTTTTAATTGAAGAAAGTATAAAGATTGTGATTGAGATACCACTGTGTTACCAATTAACCACAGCGTTATCTATTTGTCCCTCGTTTCCTGAGAGTATTCACAAACATTTTAGCTACTCTATATTAGAAAGAATGTTAAACTAAATATAATAATTAAAAATTCACCTTCTTTAGAGCTATTTCTAAAACTTTGAGCAAAAAATTATGATTATTTTGTCCTTTTTTCGAAAAGTATTGCATTAAAACTTATTGATTGGTAACGCAGTGGGAAACTTTATTATAGAATGAATAACAAAACTGAGAATATTTTGTAATTTAAACTGTTAGATTAATGTTTTTTTTCTTACTTTTTATCTGGTATATGTTTACGAACCAAAATATATGTTCCTAACAATAAAACATAATTTTGTATGAAAGTAACGCAGTAGTATTTTTTTCTCATCGTTCCTCGATTAAACGTCAATAACTTTAAGAAATAGCAAGAAAACATCGCTGCAAATGTATTAAATGAATAATATAAATGTTAATTAACATAAATAAATATTGAAAGGTTAATTAATAAGAAGTTTATTTTTGAAAAAAATATCTGTAAAAGTATGTCAAATTGTACCCAAAATAAAATAATGGCCCTTTTTGATTTAATGATTGGGTAATGAAATATCCGGTAGTGGTTGGATGAGGAAGGCCGAGGACCGAGTGCTGTGGGCACCCCTTGGGAGGGGCCTATGTCCAGCAGTGGATGATTATTGGCTGATGATGATGATGATGATGATGATTACGAAATATTATGATTCAAAGTGCAAAGTGTTAGACTGAAGTGTGTCCCCCCCCCTGCTGGCTAAATGGTTGGTCCAAAAAATATGAATAAATTCACAGATGTAGTACATAATATGACGAAATTAAAAGGAAAACTATCTCAGGTAAGTAGAGTTTACAAATTTAATTTCAACTGCAAAGTTAATTCTGTTTTTTGAGAGAGCTTAGATAAGCTCTCTCACAAAGATTTGTGCGCGAGTCCAACTTGCACATAGCCGGTTTTTTTTATTTTCACTACCCCTGACTCCTGACCCAAGGAACTGATACTTCTCCCTGGACTGGACTACGGCGTCGTATCGTAACTTGAACAAACTAAGTACTTACACTTTTTGATTTGCCTAAGAATTGGGGTAACAGTATCGTATAAGGTCATAAAGTAGGCGTAGCAAAAATTTCGTAGTAAATTGTGCTACGAACTTTTGTAGCACCCGCGCGTTGAACTCTTTTGTATGTGAAAGTGCTAAGGCTGCAAGTGCTATAAAGTCGTAGCAAAATTTAAAATGAAATTTTGGCTACTATTTAAATGCTGTAATAAATAATTACCTCGACATAAAGACTGATTTCCACACACACACACACACGCACTCACGCCTTGTACTAATGTACTCCCTAGCGGGGTAGGCAGAGGTGCATTGCTGCACCCACTTTTCGCCAGAGTGTTATGTTAGTCCCAATGTAATAGTGGGCGGGCCTATTGCCATTATACGGGCACATCCAAGACCCGAGAACAAATATCCGTGTTTAAACAAATATCTGCCCCAGCCGGGAATAGAACCCGGGACCATCGGCTCAGTAGTCAGGGTGACTAACCACTACGCCATTCGGTCGCCTGACTGATTTCCATCATGAAAATTATAACTATAAAACATAAAAATATAATTTGGATACTTACCCCCATATTCATAAAAAAGTTACTGGACGCTTTAGCTATTGAACTGTTTTGTCACTCTCTGACAGAGAACAATTCAATATTCAATAGCTGAAGCGTCCAGTAACTTTTTTATGAAGAAGGGGGTTAGTTTGCATCGGATATCCGCTTATTGGGTACAATAAGGCTACTTTGTTTTTTAGTGCATCGTTCATAGAGTTGACCGAAGTGTATAAGGGCCTTGCCATCAAAACTTAGACACATGCTTACAAACGCTTTATTACACCCACTAAACATTAACTGAGCTACCACAAAAAACTTTAAACACTGATTAACGAGTGTTTATAACGAATTTTGACAGATTTTGTAGGCGTTTGACAGCTCTAAATACCTGTTAAACACTGTCTAAGTTTTTGTAGTAAAATATTCTTAGTGAAATGTAACATTACGTGTAATTTAGCGTCAACAGTGTGGACGGCACGCGAACTCAACCAAACGAGCACTGCGCGCGCTTTTGTGTTCGCGCGAAAAACCGACAGCCGATGGATCAACCGCGACCGTTACATGTAATGCTCGTTGTGACGTCCACACGTAGAATTAGTGTTTTATTTCACTTTAAATTACAAAACACGTTACACTCGTCTGGACCCGGCTTAACAGTTATAACATCGCACTACACCAAAGTCCCTCGTCTTTTAGTAAATAATGACAAAAATATTGACATAGTTGCAAAGTACTAGGTATAGGTGAATGGGGATGACGATAGGGGATCATTATGAACAACTTTTGTTCTTTAACTTTGAGTTTCTTTTGGACTTTCCAAAGATCGGTAAAGTAAACTTTATTATTGTATGGGAATTTAATGAATTTCGAGAACGTCGCAGTAGAGCTGATTCGTCCTATTTGAAACTATTCCACCATACATATTATGCACTATACTGTATAATAATAATATTTCTTCTAAAGCCGGGTCCAGAGTCCAGACATGTATATGTATCATTTGCCCGATCCGATCACCATATCCGTATCGTCGACGCGTATCAAGATCGCATATTATGTAAACGGTTAATGATACTAACGCGTAGCATGATACTGTATCATGCTACGCGTAAGTATCATTGATACTCGATCTCGATACGCCGTTATGATACGGCCCGTCCCATGGTTTGTCGGGTTTTGTCCGATCGTCAAAGGAAAAATGACTATTGTGAAGATACGGATACGGAGCAAATCGGAGGCGTCCACAACTTGATACGACGCTTGATAGATTGAAGCGTACGCAGATACGGTGTAGTGATCGGAATTCGGATACGGTGATAGGATCGGGCAAAGGATAAATGTCTGGACCCGGCTTAAATTACACTTTGCTGATCGTACAAAACTTGAGTAATACCTACTTATATGTAGTTAATTAAGTATGAGAGAAAAAAAAACAAGGAAATAATTTTAATATACTTGTTTTTATTTTTCATAGAGCCAGTAACTTTACAGTTTGTTTCTACTTAAAACTATTTTCCTTAACATAAATTAATTAATTTCCTACTTATTTTGTACATAATTATATTAATATCAGTCGGCGGGACTAGATCTTGGAATACACTTCTATCCCTTCAGCTCCTTCTCCTGTATGTCGTTCACTGGTGGTGATGGTTCAGCGTCTAGTCGACCTCCTCGACGGTGGGCCCGGCGTGGGGGGCGCCGCCGGGCGCGCCCGCCCCCGCCCCCGCCCCCGCGCCCGCGCCGTGCAGCTTGCTCATGAGCGGCGCGCACGCCTGCTGCAGCTCCTTCAGCCGGTGCTCGTACTCGTCGCGCTCGGCCAGCGTGTTGTTGTCGAGCCAGCGCAGCGCGTCGTCGCAGCGGCCGCGCGCCGCCTGCTTGTCCTGCTCGCTCAGCCTGTCCCCGGCGTCGTCCAGCGCCTGCTTCACGCCGAAGATGTAGGTCTCGAGCTGGTTGCGCGCCGCCACGCGCTCGCGCTGCCGCTCGTCCTCGTCCCTGTAGCGCTCCGCCTCCGCGAGCATGCGCTCGATCTCCGCCTGCGAGAGCCGCCCCTTGTCGTTCTTGATCACGATGTTCTTGGTGCGGCCGCTGCTGTTCTCCTTGGCGGACACGTTCAGGATGCCGTTGGCGTCCAGGTCGAAGGTCACGTCCACCTTGGGCACCCCGCGCGGCGCCGGCGGGATGCCGGTCAGGTCGAAGCGGCCGAGCAGGTTGTTGTCCTTGGTCATCGCGCGCTCTCCCTCGTACACTTGGATGGTGACGGCGGGCTGGTTGTCCGCGTACGTGGTGAACGTCTGCGACTGCTTGCACGGGATCTTGGCGTTGCGCTCGATGATCTTGGTCATGACGCCGCCGGCGGTCTCGATGCCGAGCGACAGCGGGGCCACGTCCACCAGCAGCACGTCCTGGATCTTGGAGTGCTGCTCTCCGCTGAGGATCGCGGCCTGCACCGCGGCGCCGTACGCCACCGCCTCGTCCGGGTTGATGGACAGGTTGAGCTGCTTGCCGTTGAAGAAGCTCTGCAGCATGCTCTGGATCTTGGGGATGCGCGTGGAGCCGCCGACCAGCACCACGTCGTGGATGGAGCTCTTGTCCAGCTTGGCGTCCCGGAGCGCCTTCTCGACGGGCTCCAGAGTGCCTCGGAACAGGTCCGAGTTGAGCTCCTCGAAGCGGGCGCGGGAGACGCGCGTGTAGAAGTCGACGCCCTCGTACAGTGCGTCGATCTCGATGGTGGCCTCAGAGCTGGACGAGAGCGTCCGCTTGGCGCGCTCGGCCGCGGTGCGCAGGCGGCGCAGGGCTCGGCTGTTGGCGCGGATGTCCTTCTTGTACTTGCGCTTGAACTCCTCGGCGAGGTGGTTCACGAGGCGGTTGTCGAAGTCCTCGCCGCCGAGGTGCGTGTCGCCGGCGGTCGCCTTCACCTCGAACAGCGAGCCCTCGTCGATGGTGAGGATGGACACGTCGAAGGTGCCGCCGCCGAGGTCGAAGATGAGCACGTTGCGCTCTCCCTTCAGGTTCTTGTCGAGCCCGTAGGCGAGCGCGGCCGCGGTGGGCTCGTTGATGATGCGCAGCACGTTCAGGCCGGCGATGGCCCCGGCGTCCTTGGTGGCCTGGCGCTGGGAGTCGTTGAAGTAGGCCGGCACGGTCACCACGGCGTCCCGCACCGCCGTGCCGAGGTACGCTTCGGCGGTCTCCTTCATCTTCGTCAGGACCATGCTGCTGATCTCTTCCGGAGCGAAGGTCTTGCTCTCTCCCTTGAACTCCACCTGGATCTTGGGCTTGCCGCAGTCGCTGACCACCCTGAAGGGCCAGTGTTTCATGTCTGCTTGTATCTTGGGGTCGTCGAACTTGCGTCCGATGAGTCTCTTGGCGTCGAACACCGTGTTGTTGGGGTTGAGCGCCACCTGGTTCTTGGCCGCATCTCCGATCAGTCGCTCCGAGTCGGTGAACGCCACGTATGAGGGTGTGGTGCGGTTTCCTTGGTCGTTGGCGATGATTTCCACGTTGCCGTGTTGCCACACGCCCACGCAGGAGTATGTGGTTCCGAGATCAATTCCGATAGCTGGCATTTTGATTTCTTCTCTTCTGATATTTATCTGGATTCTTCTCAAAAGTCTTCTTGAACTCTTCTTGTAAATTCAACGATACTTCGATGATAATTCGCTTGTTTCACTTGTTTGGTGTTTCCACCGGTTCGCTTCTTCTCTTCTCTTCGCTTGCTTGTATTTTCAAATACTGAATGCTTTGCCGCTCTTCGCGCGGGTTTATATACCCCACCGCCGCCAGCGAATCATGTGCGAGAATATTCTGGAAATGCCGCGAACGGCCAATCACAGTCGTTCTTTCGCAGAAAATTCTAGCACGTCATAAACTGGTCAACCAATCACATCAGTCGAAAGAGACAAAGATATACGTTAGAAAGAGATAGATGATAAACAGGGTTGCCAGCGCAATTTTAGTACCCTTGATTTCAAAAAAATATTAACTTTCGTCAGAGTGCATGGACGATGAAAATGCCTTGTTTCGTTACATGACCCACGTTTCGATCATTCTAATAATAATCTTACCTGTTCAGGTGTACTTTTTCATAAGTAATCATTACTTATATATATATATAAGTTTTGTTGTGTTTTTTTATGTACCTACTTCCATCTGGTAGTATCAAATAACTAAACAGGTTCTTCTTTCTGTAAGTATATAAGTAGAGTACCTAAGACATACTTGCACAGTTTTCTTTCGACTACTGATAAAAAGCCACACATTTTTATTATTCATTCCTTAACCATTTTAGTTAATAGTTTTACCCCAAATTTAAATTGGATAGATTTTTATGTGGGCTCTCTACATAGCGTGAACAGTCTAATAAAATGAATCTAAAAAAATATAAATAACCTGAAAAAAATTAAAATGAAAAAGCAAACCTAAAAAATAAAATAAAATAATGAATAAACCTACCTAATCGATTTAAAAAAAACCTAGTAGTGTTTTTTTTTAATCGATTTGGTAGGTAATTAATATTATTCTGTTTTTAACCCATGTCGTCTGGAAATATAAAAGTGTTTTTGTTTAATTATTATATCAAATTATAAGTTATTTTCATTTCTTACAACTGGTATCCCTGACCTTTCTAGATTAATCGATTCAGACTGGATGTCCTTTTCATCTCACATTCTGTCTCTTTCATTCTTGTGATGTTTTGTCGAACTCAATGTGTGGAATATTCCCGACTTACGTTTCTAGAATGTTGTTGTCCCTGTTTTTCTTATAGCTCTGTCCTGTTTTTACGTTTGCGTAAAGTTAACATTGTATAACACTGCTCATTCAAATCCCACTGAAACGTATTGCATTCAAGATGACTAGTGGTTTTTAAAATCGGTTGGATTATACGTTCTAGAGCATTCTTCGACCTTATTGTGAGTTTATAAAGGGGGTCCCTCTGATCTTGCAGTAGTGAGGGGAGTTTAGTGGATACGGTAGTGTTATCCATAACAGTTAGGTTTAGTGTTTAGTGTAAGGAGTAAATAATAATGTAGAGATGTAGAGTGTTACTTATAATGCTAAAATTTAACTAAGCAATTCTAAGTTATTATATTATTTTGCCCAATAAATAATTCTAATGGATTACACATAAGATTAATACAAAATGAGTGAAAAGTCACCCGGTTTCCTTCCGGTAGAGCAGCAGATTTTTATGAATTTCAGGACTTTTTAAGCTAGGTAAGTACCTAATTAATGTAGAGAACAACTTCCTATATACCTACTTCAAAAACTACACCTAAATTTAGCAGGCTAATATTTATCTTTAGATAGATTTACACAGGGTAAAATGCTATTTATTGTAGACAATAAATATAAATACGAGTAGAACGACTCTACCTTTTTTTAAATTGACCGGCGAGAATGTTATATCCAGCGGTATTTTTTTTCACTATATTCGATCTCCTATTTCTATGTAAACCTTAGTAAAAAATCGATTGTTTTCGAGATATTGACGCTTTTATAAATTTGCTTAAAATCGACACCTTGTATCACTTTTATGCGTGCCGCTGGTACAAAATTATATTGTAAATATTTTTTTGGTGTAGTATCACCCTGTATACTTCTGCTATAGATCACAGTAAAAAAATACGAGTAACGCTAGCGCTGTAAGTATGTTAAAAAAACACGGTTTTCAAAGTCATTCAAGGTACCTAATCATATTTTTTATAAGAAACTTTGACTCTACAGTCTATGAAAAAAAATATATACCTACCACGCAATCCTGGCACCTTATTAAAAAAATTGCTCATTTAATGCAGTTTTCAAAACAGTATAAACCGTCGCTATATTGTTTAATTAAGAAAAAAGTTATTGCCATTTTAGTAAAAAACGACCTCGATGTTAAAATGTTTGAAGGAAATTTATCTGACTGAATTTATTAAGGGTAGGTGATGTGTTTGTCGTGTACTCTGTGTAGACGTAGCACTGGCACGTTGCATCGTGCCCTCTATACTCTATGGTAACACCTCTATAGTCTATGGTCGTGCTCTATGGTTTTCAGTAATAAAGCGCCAAGTCGAATTATACGGTCGGTTGTTTCATTGCAATTAATAATTAATCTATATTATAAATATCTATCACTGTCGAACGAGGATAATCTACTCACGTGTTGTAAAAACGGATAACAATGGCGTTTTTGGGTAATTTGGCTACTTTCGACCACAAATCGTGCGAGTGGGACATTTTCAAAGGACGCTTGGTACAATTTGTGAAAGTTAACAAAGTGGAAGAAGACTGTAAAAGTGCCATTCTCATAACGCATCTTTCCGATGAATCATACCGGCTAGTTCGAAATCTTGCTTATCCAAGCGATGTGGATAAGTTAAGCTACGAGGAATTGGTGGCTTTACTCGACGCTCACTTCAAGCCTAAACAATGTTCCTTCGTGGACATGGCTAAGTTTCACGGGGCGACTCGAAGTGCAGGCGAAAGCTTAGGGGACTGGGCGGCGCGACTCAGAGGTCTAGCAAGCTATTGTGACTTCGGCACAGCCCTGGAGACGAACCTCAGGGACCGTTTCGTCCTCGGCCTGGGCTCAGGTCCCGAACGCGACAAATTGTTTGAGCAAAATCCAACAGGATTAACATTTGCTCGGGCATTGGAGTTGGCGCAACAAGCGGAGTGTACAAGGGAGGCGAAACAATTTGATAAATTGGTCATCAAGGAAGAACCAATATACCGTGCTGCGTTTGATGCTAAGTCTCAGCGCGATGGTGGCCCGCGTCGCGGCGGCGGCGGCGGCGGCTACAGCGGCGGCGGCGGCGGCTCGAGCCGCGCTGGCGGCGGAGGCGCGGGATACAGCGGCAGCGGCGGCGGCGCCCCGGGCTCAGAGACCCGGTGCAGGGTGTGTGGTATGAAGAACCACTCAGAAGATACGTGCCGTTTTAAAAATTACAAGTGCCAAAAGTGTAGATCTAAGGGCCATTTAAGAAAAGTGTGTACTAACAAAAACTCAAGAATAAACAATATTGAGGATGACGATAATAACTCGGGGTGTGAGGAATGCCAGAACTTTAATATAAGGTATGTGACAAATAAACCGCTTATTTTAGACTTGATAGTGGGACAACAGAATGTTACTATGGAACTCGACTCTGGTTCAGGCTCAACTGTAATTTCAGATAGTTTCTATAAGAGTAACTTCTCATTGTATAAACTGCTGCCTTGTAACATAACAATGTGTCTATATACCGGGCATAAAATTTCTCCCCTGGGCTATTTCGAAACGAATGTGACATACAATGGTCAGACAAAACCGATTAGGATATTTGTAGTGGAAAATGGCGGCCCGCCATTACTGGGTCGAAATTTCATGTCCACATTTAACTTAGTGTTAACTACAAATTTAAATAAAATTTACACTGATGGTGAGGTAGGCACGCTGTTGGAACAATACCCTGAATTGTGGCGCGATGAGTTAGGTACTTTCAATAAATTTAAAGTTGACCTTCGATTGAAAGATAATGCCGTACCTAAGTTTTTCAAGCCACGCACGGTACCATTTGCTTTAAAAGATAAAGTTGAAGCGGAACTCGATAGGTTAGTGAGTTTAGGTATTTTAGTGCCAGTCAACCACTCCAACTACGCGACTCCTGTTGTGCCGGTACTGAAGGAAAACGGACAGGTCAAGATAGCCGGGGACTACTCGGTTACCTTGAACAAAGACCTCTTAGTCGATAAGTACCCATTACCGCGCATTGAAGAAGTGTTCGCAAAACTAGGAGGTGGTGAGAAGTACACAAAATTAGACCTAAAAAACGCGTACAATCAATATGTTCTAAATGAACCATCCCAAGAGCTTACAACTATTAATAGTAGTAAAGGTTTATTTAAATACACCCGTATGGTGTACGGCCTAGCCAGCGCGCCGGCTATCTTTCAGAAATCGATGGAGACAGTCCTATCCGGCATAGAAGGCGTTAGTTGCTGGTACGATGACATTTGCATCACGGGGCCTAATAAAGCTACTCACTTGGCCAGACTACGGGAGGTACTACATAGATTGAATAGCTCGGGTCTCCGTTTACAAAAAGACAAGTGCGAATTCTTCAAAGACAGTGTAACCTACCTAGGTTATGTTATAGACAAAAATGGTCTACAAACTTGCCCTAAAAAGGTTGAAGCTATTTTAAATGCTCCGGAGCCTAAAAATGTCACAGAGGTCAAGCGTTTTCTAGGCGTTGTAAATTATTACAGGAATTTTATTCCAAACGCGTCGGCTGTAATGAGTCCACTTCACGAGCTGTTGAAGGCGGGCGCGGCGTGGCAGTGGGGCGCGCGGCAGAGGCAGGCCGTGGCGGCCGTGCGACGCGAGCTGGCGTCCGAGCGCGTGCTGGCGCACTTCGACCCCGCGGCGCAGCTGGTGCTGGCGGTGGACGCGGGCCCGCACGGGCTGGGCGCCGTGCTGCTGCAGCGCGCGCAGGATGGCTCCGAGCGACCTTTGGCCTACGGCTCGCGGTCTCTCAATGCTAGCGAACGAAATTATAGCCAGATTCAAAAGGAGGCTACGGCTATAATCTTCGGTGTGAAAAGGTTCCATCAGTACCTTTACGGACGCAGCGACCCGTTTATTTTACAAACCGACCATAGGCCTTTAGTGTCGATTTTTAATCAAAATTCGGGCATATCGGTAACCACGGCGTTACGTTTGCAGAGATATGCGATTATTCTGTCGGCCTATAACTATGTCATTCAGTATACATCAAGTGCAAATAATGTGGTAGCGGATTATTTTTCGCGCGCCCCGGTTGCAGAAACGGTTTCTGATAGTGACAGAGAGTTCGACATGTACACTTCTTTGAAATTCCTGGACGAAAGTACACCGGCCGTGTTGTTAGACGATATTAAAAGGGCCACTGATAATGATGAAGTCTTGAAAATTGTCATCAAATACATGCAACACGGATGGCCGCGTTCAGTACGTTGTCAGTCTGTCCTACCTTACTTTAGATGTAAAGCAGACCTACAATACGAGAATGGATACTTATTGCGAGGTCATAAAGTTATTATTCCGTCATCGTTACGAGAACGAATGTTAGTGGAGCTTCATAGCACTCATCTGGGTGTAGTAAAGATGAAGTGTAATGCTCGTGCCCGGATGTGGTGGCCGGGGATCGACGCCGACATCGAGCGCTGCGTCGGCGCGTGCGGCACGTGCGTGAGCGTGCGCGCCGCGCCCCCGCGCGAGCCCCCCGCGCCCTGGCCGCGCGCCGCCGGCCCCTGGCAGCGCGTGCACATCGACTACATGTCGTTAGGTCAGAGTGTGTACCTCGTGGTGGTGGATAGCTACTCAAAATGGGTAGAATGTTTGCTTATGAATAATGGCACTGCTACGAGCGCGTTGATTTCAAAGCTGAAATATTTATTTTCAGTTTTTGGAATTTGTAATACTCTAGTTTCGGATAATGATGCCAAAATCAACTCGTCACAATTCAGGGAATTTTGTTCCAACAACGGTATAAAGTATATGACGTCACCCATTTATCATCCAGCTAGTAATGGACAAGCTGAAAATGCTGTTAGAATCTGCAAAAGAATGATAAAATGCGCTATTAGTGACAATCTACCTCAGACAATAATTTGTGAACGGCTGCTGGAGTATTTATTTGTATACAGAAATACAGAGCACTGTGTTACAGGTGAGTCTCCGGCGAAATTAATGTTTGGAAGAAATTTACGATCACGGCTAGACTTAATATTGCCTAAAGAGGACAAGATAACATGTGTAAATAAACAACCTCTTTCAAAACGGAAATTTACTGAGGGTGATACAGTTTGGGTACGTTGGTACAGTTCCAGAAAAGGGTTTTGGAAAAAGGGAATAGTTAAGGAAGTTTTAGGAAATAGAATGTACAGTGTATATATATTAGATATTAATGAAGTATGTGTAAGACATATCGATCAGTTATTTAAGAGTGTAGATGCTAGCCGTGACTTAGATGTAAGTCAACCTTCATCATCGCCACAGAGCTCGGTCACTGCTAATAGTTCCGCCCAGTATCAGTCTGTTTCCATGCCGTTGGCCTTACCATATCCAACAGTGCAGACCGAGGCTCCTGTGCCGAGCGCGGTCGTGGCCGACCCGCCCGTGGAACAAATAGTGGAGGAGGAGGGGCATGTGGAGTGTGAGCGAGGGATTTCGGTTCCGAACACCTCAGGTCAACTGGATCCGCCGTTAACACCTCCACGACAGGCCGATCGGCCGTTAACACCTACATCGCCACCTCGTATGTGTTTACGGCCCAGAAATAAAAATGTTAGTTATAAGTTTTAGCATTAGTCTTATTTTTTAATTGTATTTTTATTGTCTTATTGTTTGTTAACAGGTTTCAAAATTAGTGTGGAGGAGTGATGTGTTTGTCGTGTACTCTGTGTAGACGTAGCACTGGCACGTTGCATCGTGCCCTCTATACTCTATGGTAACACCTCTATAGTCTATGGTCGTGCTCTATGGTTTTCAGTAATAAAGCGCCAAGTCGAATTATACGGTCGGTTGTTTCATTGCAATTAATAATTAATCTATATTATAAATATCTATCAGTAGGTCATGTTGGAATGAGTTAAATAAAATAGGTGGTGGGGTCAGTCGTGGCAAAATAGATGACGCTAAAACAGCTAAGAAAAAACTACTAATTCAAACCAGGGTAAAAGACTTGTTGCCCGGTTTCCTATAAGGTACCAAAATTTTAAACAAATCAGAGCTTTTCCATTCCAAATTATAATTCCTGAGTCGCGCAGTCACTAGTACCTAGTATAGTCACAGTAATTACGACAGAAGGCATCAATGTAAGAAAAGAAAAATAGGTACTTACTTACCTATAATCGTATCAATATTCTTGAAATTTCACTAATCGCATTAAACACACTTTTATCCGTATATTAATTAAGGTTTTTAAAAAATGGTCTGTAAATCTAAGAAAGATGAAGAATATTTTAAGTTTTATAAGGCAGGAACTTACGTAAGAGTTTAATCAGTACTTATAAATAATTGTACTAACTATTATAGCCCACCTATTCACTTTCCCATACATTGTAAATCCTTAGCTACTTAGGTACTATTTTAATTTAAAAAAATGCTCATTTTACAGGCATGACATTTAACTTTACAATACAAAATCAAACTACACATGAGCAGATGTAGAGATGAAGATGACAATGATAACCCAGCCAGTGCCTACCGTGAAGATGAGACTGAGGCAGTAAAATCCAACTCTTTGATGCAACAAGAAGCCACCACCAGCAAGCGATCCTGGATAGCTATGAAGCACAGTCTTGGTATTTTAATGGTGAGTTTACATGGCCATTTCATCAAGTATCATCAATTATTTACATTGGCCATTTACCACATCAAGCATCATCAATTCAATCAATCCTAACTTATCCTAACTATAATATTAAAAATGCGAAAGTAACTGTGTCTGTCTGTCTGTCTGTTACTCTTTCACGCCAAAACTACTGAACGGATTTGAATGAAATTTGGTACACATATGGACCCTGAGAAAGAACATAGGCTACTTTTTATCCCGGAATTCCCACGGGAAAACTTTTTAAGGCGTAGCGAAGCTTGCGGGAACAGCTAGTACAAAATATATGCATGTAATACGTAACACCTACCTAAAAACTAATCCTTTTATTTTATTTCAGGTAGTTACTCACATCTGAAGATTAAATTATTATCATAAAATATTAACGGGAAATGTCTGGACGGTCATGCATTCTGTAATAATAAGTAATGGAAATGGGACTTAGAGACGTATATATAGATGAGATGCACCGAAACTCCGGCTGAGTAACTTAGCTTAGAAATGACTCCCTAAATATATAGAAAAACTTCCTAATGCTAGTAGTTATGTATACAGATAAGGAAATAATAGAAGTGGATGGGATCTTCGTTTCTTCACCATCATCAAAAAGAGAAAAGAGAAAATAAAAATGTAAGCGGTTATCCCTACAGTGATATAAGATCAGGTAATTAGATGGAGTTAACCTTTTACCTAAACTCACTTTTTACTTTTAAATAATTTATAGGTACCTACTTACCAACGTTTCAAACAATCCTTTTAGTAATAAATGATATATTTATACTCAGGTTCTCTCTCTCTGTATTCTCGAAAGCAAAACTTTGTCAACTACCTACATGAAAGTAGTAACTAATAGTTGTTGTAAATATCTAAATTGTAATATGTTTATTTACAGATGCCAACAACAATCAGAGCTATGAGGCATCAGTATGAGGCAGGCAGGAGCAGTCACTGATGTCAAAATACTACTTTAGTACTTTACAACATTTAGATCTACCTACTTATGAGTGATAAATAAAACGAACACTATAATATAGGTGAGTTAATAAGCAATGTTTATTTTTCATGTACCTAGGTACTTACTAATTTCATTTAGTTTTTAGTATATCGGAATGCCAATTCCAAAATATTATCATTATTGAATTTAATATTTGCAGAAAATTTTAATATTTTCATTTACACAAACGAAAAATATAGATTACTTAAGTGTACAATTTTTATTTTCAGATATTTTCTACAAAGGGTGAGAACATTCTGCGTCGACCCGTCGTCGTCGGATCTGCAATACAACTGTAACTAATAGATGTATTTAGACATTATATCCTGGAGGTGAATGGATAGCCAGCAGTAGGTACCCTTATCTATCAGGTAGATGATGATGATGATGATGATGATGATAATGATGATGATAACAGATAAATGAATGATTAATCGTATTTTTGTGTGAGTATAAACATCGCTAGCCGTATATTAGCTGTGTAGGTAAGGTCTAATACTAGATAATACCTAGGTAGGTGGGCACATAATGTAATAATTATAAATATGTAGGTACTTTATACTATACAGGATGCCGCATTTGTTAGACTCAAGTTTTCAAACTTTAATAAAGAGCTAAGTGAATTAAGGGATACTTACATAAATACTTGATAAATGATAATGTACCTACCTATCTAATGAGGTGATGAGCCATCCTGTTTAGAATATTTCTAATTTATTTCTCTCTACAGCAGAAGATATGTAGGAGTGTGAGGAAGTATAAGAGGATATGTAGGAGCCATACCGTCATTGAATTTAATAAAATAGAATTAGACAAGTAGGTCATAGTTAGATAAGTTAATTTGTAGGGGTTGTAATACGTGGTTTAATATACCTACGTATGTACACTCAATGTAATGAAAAAAACCAGTGACATAGTTAAGGAATGAGTGCATTATGAAATGCTCTATATATCTCTATTACTTATAATCTAGTGTAGACACAAGACGTGCATCTATATTTAGTGTTACTATATTTACCTAATATGACTTAGTAAACGCACATTGACCCAAAATACTTTGTAATAAGACGCGAAAACAGTAGACAATACTTTATTGGTCATTTGAGAGTCTATAGTGTGAAATTAACTCGAAAAATGGTTTCCTTTCATATAATCCATTATCATACTTCAAAAATTAAGACCTAAACTCTACAACTCGATGTTTTTGCAGCCTGACTTGATGTTTAGTTAACACAGACATTGTACTTTATCGACATAATATAATTATTATATGTAGGTATATGTATATCAAAACATAACGGTAGTATTAATAAAAATGGCTAAAACTCTAAATATTTATTACATATATAACCTACTTTACCTACCTATACACTATACAGTGTAATCAATGTCATTTCCCGATACTTATTTGTTTCGTTTACATACAGAATATACAATAACTTCAAAATATTTATAGTTTCTAGAAAATTAATTATAAGTATAAGTAATTATATCTAAAGAAGAACTAATATTAGCTACTAGGTGCACATAGATTTATTAAATGAATGAATTAGGTAAGTATATTAACTTGATAGCTAGAAGGTAACCGAGTGCATTTTAGTTTTTGAGAAAAATTCTAAAATTGTATTAACTTCAGTTTTTTGTAATATTAAAGAGTTATAATTGGTGCATCTAATAATTTAACCTGCTAAAACAAACGTGTAACTAGGGTGTTGAGCAAATTAT
The DNA here is from genome assembly GCF_932276165.1 of Plutella xylostella. NCBI lineage: Eukaryota > Metazoa > Arthropoda > Insecta > Lepidoptera > Plutellidae > Plutella > Plutella xylostella. Next base: position 9,901,053 of record NC_064002.1, read on the forward strand.
TACCTTTTTTATTTCTGCAAATTATTGTTTCGTATTTAACTATTTATTATTTCGTATTTTTTTTATTATTTCGTAAGGTTTTATGTATATTTTCTCTATCATAATTAGGCTAAATTCTACCTGATCATATTTATCTCGATAATCAAAGTATACAGTCACAAATGATGGATTTTCAATAGAAATTCGTGTTTAAAGCCTGTATTTTAATTGAAATTTAAGTTAAGGTATCTCAGTTACGATTGTATCGGCTTTCCTGTAAAAGGTTATAAAATAGTTTGTAGGTGAGGTATAGTAAGTAAGTACAAGTACCTATTCAAAACTTCAGTGCAAGGAAGGAAGGAGAAGCTTCAGTGGTTAAACTTTTATTTTTTATTCCTTTATATTTTAATAATATCTTTAAAAGCAGGTAACAAAATATCGTTTGTTATAATGTGTTTAAAATGTTTAAGTAGTAGGATTGTCAGATATTGTTTTTTTTTTAAAGTTCTATGTTATGAATTTTGAGACAATACAAGAAAACAATAACGTAAAAATCTATTAATACCTTAAAATGGCAAATTGATTTTATAAGTACCTACAATAAAATATATTAAAAATGATTTTAATATTAAAATTACTAATTAAATGAAAAATTTAGGTTAATTCTGACGTAAAGTATGCATTATTTCTTTCTATTATACATGTATAAACTCATATTTCACTAGCCAGACTGTGTTTAGTATTTGACACCACCAAGCAAAGGAGGGTCTCTAGGGGCTCACTCTATTCTAAACAAATTATGATCGATGAAAGACTTTTTAAAAAAAAAACGTGATAATATAAAGTCACAATATTACCATAAAAGGTACTACAGAGAAGCAATGACTCGTTCTTATCCAATGACTCTATTGCTGGGAAAGATCCCCTGGTCGCCGATTCTCTCATCTTTCACGGTATTTCACATCGTCATACTTACTACAATGTGCATAGCAGAGTTGGTGAAAAATTACATTAATTCGTTATAGGTATGTACATATTAAAAATAATACACTCAGAAGCTATGAAAGAGTTCCAATTGATACTTTCTAACTTTAGCACATAGTTAAAGGTAAAATCGGAATTTAGATTTACGTTGATAAAAAAAACAAAATTCTGAGAATTAGATTTTAACAATTTAGGAAAGATCTAATAATTAGTTATTTTATATAATTTTGACAAGTAGGTGCCTTAATTTTTACTGCAGGTTTATTTTAAACTTTGAAATTTACTTTTTTCGTATGTTTGAAAGATAGACGTCGATAACTAACGTTAAATTTATTAAACAACTCAAAATGGCATCTGAAATTCGTATATTTAAAAAAAAATCGACTATATTTAAAAAAAAGATTTTCTTATTTACCTATTATTTTTATTTAGCAGAATAGCACAACGATGAGTGTTTTGTAGGTATGTAGATTATTCGATATCTAATGCACTCAATATAAAACCCTAATATATTGTTGATTAATCCACCTTTGAAACGGAGTTTTGGTAGTATGATATACATATTTTAGTTTTTTTAGTATATGAAAGTTTAGTATAGTTTAGTATATGAAAAGCTAAGCTAACATTGATGTAAACTAACCCCCTTATTCATAGAGAAGTTACAGGACATTTTAACTAATAAGCTGTTTTGTCCCTCTCTGTCAAACAACAAATTGTTCTTTGTCGGAGAGAGACAAAACAGTTTCTTAGTTAAAACGTCTTGTAACTTTTCTATGAATAAGGGGGTTAATATATTATTATGTTTAAAAGTATTGTACACACAAAGCGAAGTAACATTTACGAAGTGACTATAGGTACCTACTTCGACCGGCGACAGAATGCGTTTTTGACGCTCGCTTTATTACGTCTACCTAAGTAAAGTTAGTTTTCGTTTCGTCGGGCCTATCACGGGCTAACGTGGCAATTCGATACTATTTTCGATACTACACAAACATATTTAAAAAAAAACAGCGCTAACTTAGTCACTTTTGGAACGTTAGTTCCAAATTCGTAATTTCACCTTACATTTTACAGTGACAGTTGACGATACGCTACGTTAAGTAAAATAAATAAAAATAAATAAATAAAATAAATAAAAATAATAACCGGAGGTTCGAAAATCTTGTAATCGCTGCACTGTTAAATCAAATATCAAAAGTATTTCGAATGTAAAAAACGCAATATCTTGTCAAGATCAATACAATTTGAATCCAAAAATCGTTGTCAAAACAAGTTCGTGATTTCAAGGCTCCCTGTTTGATGTTAGAGTTAATCTTAAGCCTACCATCTTTTAGTACCTAAATAATTTGATAAAAATTATCCAATATTACATATTTCATAGTAACTTTACCTTTACGATATCATAGACATAGACTAATATTAGTGTATTAGTCTATGACGATATACAAGTATTGCAAAAGCGGTATTATAAATTAACATAATTACTGAAAGCTAAAATGTGTTTTCAGCTTATAACTATAACTATTCTAAGGGCTTGTTTCACAATGTCTAGGTAGTGCCTACTTGATGCTGAAATACATGCTGTCACTGTCAAAAAAATAATAACAGAGAGTGACAGCATGTATTTTATCTCACAGGTAGGCACTAACCAGACATTGTGAAACAGGGCCTAAATATATTATAATATATTATTATATTTACTAAGAAAGCATTTTGGAAAAGTACGTATTTCCTATAAAATTTCTATAAGATACTATACATAGATACATTATAGTAGTTTCGAACATATAAAGAGTAACATGAAAGTGCCTATCCACCTACCTAGGGATTCCTACCTAATGTTATTTAAACTTATTCAATATTTTTCATATTATCGTCTATAAAGTAAGTACTTATACTTAGATAAGTACTACCTATATAAAATTATGGGTAATAGTAGTAGAATGTAGAATCTTTTGTCGAATAATGTGTAATGTAATTATTTCATTTTCATCAGCAGTTGTCCTGCCAATGCGTTCAGTTTTTAAAACTTTTAAGATAACGTATCGATAATATATCATACAACAATGATCAGTGGACAAGTCCGTATAAAAGAGTAGCATAATCTTAAGGATTCTTAGTTCTAGGTTTAGGAACATATGGTTTGCTGTGTGTACGTAATTGTCTTAAACTTAGATATACCTACCTAATACTATGTAGATCAGAGATTTGAAATCCTAGTATATCAACTTCCATGTTATTATGTAACACTATATACTAATGGTAATACCAACATACTAAGAAAGCATTTTATAAAAAACTTCTGTTCAAAAAAAATTAGGTAAGTAAGTATTTTAAAAAAACACTGTGTTTAGATTTTATATTGTAGGACACATAAATAACCATCGGTTATCATAATGAACGTCTCTATCATCTTTGATCATATTTCATTGATGAAATGTTAGCAAAACTGTAATGGTTTCTGAAAGATCATTTACTTATATATTCCGGCCGTAAACAGATAGAGTTAACCACCGGTTAATAGCTGACTACAGATGATGCAATCGTTATCTTTCAGTTGCCATGATAGTTTTGCTGCTGAATCTTTTGGTATTTGTGATAACCGTTGATTATTTACTGTAAAAATCCAAAATTCTAATTACAACAAAAGTAAATTCTTTGTCTATCAAACAGTAAGCACTTACCTGAGTAAATAACATGTCTATAGTATCCGTTTCACAATGGTCTGTGATTATGATTATGTTTTAGACAGTGACAACCTTATCCAACAGGTAGAGATTATCCGGACTTTGTGAAACAGGCCCTTAGTATGCTAGATTTCATTCACGTAAGTTGGCCATTATTGCAGACATTTCTCTATTTAATTACTTACCTATAAGTACGTACTGTACTTTTCTACCTACAGAAAATACTGTGTCGCTATTTAAGGTCATCTTTCGTGAATAGATACAGGGTTATTTGCAAGTAGACCGGATCCTTCCAGGGGGTGTATCATTATATATCTTTACTGAAGGTACTTACGAAGGTCGTTGGGTACTTACTGTAAACTCTAAACTGTATTTCATCCTTTCCCTTGCTACAGTACAGGCCTTTCTTGTGAATCTGAAATACCTACTGAAAGATAATATCTAGTAATTTATGGATATAAAAATTAACATTATTGTGTTTTTTTAAATTGTTTATTTAAATTACCTATTTAAGAATGAAAGCTGCAATTGTTTTATTGGGATAGGAAGGAGGATGTAACGTTTTTTTGGTTTTAATTTACTTAAGAAAAGTTTTTAGTAGAGGAAGGTGAAATAAACTATTCAGTTAAAATAGAACTTTCTACTTTTTATTACTTCCCTACCCTGTCTACCTTGGTGGTAAGCCTTTCGCCTCTGCCTCTGTGGTCTAGTGGTAGAAGCTTCGCTTCATGACCCAGAGGTCCTGGGTTCGATTCCCGGGTGAGACCATCAATTTGTGTTTCTAAATTGTAGTTCTAAGTTTGGTTAGGTAGGACATAGAAGGTTGATCACCTGATGTCCGAAACAGTGAAACGATCCATGCTGTCGGATGGGCATGTAAAGCAGTCGGTCCTGCGCCTAGCTCTCTCCAGTCGTGTCGGTCAATCCGTCCCATCTTGCTATGAGAGTGATGGAACAGAGAGTGCTACTGTGTACTGCGCACACACTTGGGCACTATAATCTACTCCTGCGTAGATGGCTGATCTCAATTGAGATTGGCCGCCGTGGTCGAAATTCGGCTAAAGGACATTATGAAGCCTTTCGCAGGTCTTCAGTTTTCTTCTACTTGAAAAAAAGTTTTCGTTTAACATCAATTCGTCGTAGGTACTCACTATGAAATGTTTTGTGATAGTTTTAAAATGCTACATGATATAAATGCGAAGAAATAAAATATTGTTTAGTTTTGTTAAACTATCAATCCTGTATAGGCCCTCGAATATCGTCTTTGTATTAAAGCAATGGAACATGAGGTGTATTGGAATAAGTTTTAATAAAATATTATTATTCATACTTGGCTGAGAGAGGGACTGATTGATACTTCTTAAATTATAAGATATAACGTCCCTACAGAGATCAAAAACAAAACCAAAAATAAAGTGTAAAATTATTTTAATAATAATAATCATCATTGCATTACAATTACAATAGAACTGCCACAACAAACAGTTAGGAATTGCCACGAGCCTACTCTACTCTACATTACGTCACATTCACCTTACCCTAACTTAGCACTAACTTAGCCGACTTACAAATTACATCACAATGCAAAACGAAATATGTTTTAACCTCTCTAGTATATACGCCGTGAGTTATCTCTTGTTTTTGTTCTTCATGGTGAGCCGTCGCCAGAAGCTGGTCTTCTCCGCGGCTGGAGTCTCGTCCCGGGCCTCCTCGGCCCTGGTCTCCCCTCTCAGCATGTCCAGGAAGGTTGGCTCACTCTTATTGCTTTTCTTCTCACCGAATTTGACCGCTTCAGCGCTCAGTTCAGCCTTCAGTTTCTCAGGACTCGTGTTCTCCACCTTGAACTCATTAGGATCCTCAACGAATGCCTGTTGGAGGTCCCTCATGATCTTCTTTCTGATCGTCTTCTTCATGCTGAGGTGTCTCTCGAGGGTTTTGACATCGCCGTTGCTGTAGGTTTTAAAATCGTCTTTCTTCTTCTTTGAGGGTTTTTTGGTTTTGTCGTCGTCATCGTAGGGCTTCCCGTCGTACTGCTGGTTGAGGCCGAAGATGTCCCGGAGGTGGGGGATGGCCCGCTCGGAGGTCATGGTGCGGGGGGGGGGCAGCCTCCGCCGAGTCGCCGCGGGTTACAGGCTCCGGAGCATAGCGGCACCTGGAATTAAGAGAGAAAGGTATGGTTAGCATAGTGAATAGAAATGCTTCACAGTTTAAGGACTTCGTTGGTAGGTTCAATATTATTTATTGGTTCTTAAAATATTAACTTTTGTTTATATTTTGAGTGATGTTTTTTTTTTTTTTTTTCGTAGCATGTCGGTGACATAAATTGGTGGTAGACTAGGAGCCGTGGAAAATAGGATAAGCCACTCAGACGAGTATCTGGGCCGGATGTATCTCAGGTATCTACAGTTAATTTATGTTACTCGGGGAGGCTCTTATTTTCCATCTCATTTAAGCCACACTGAGCAAATAAATAACATTGCTTTTGAGGTTAAGGGAATCCAAGATTTGTTGACTGGCGTAACATGCAAAGATGTGAATTACACAAAACACGATGTGAAGTGAGTGATATGTAGAGCGTGAACCCACTTGTTTCTTAAATCAATAGAATGAGGCTGTAACAGACAGACAGAACCACAATGGTGGCCGTAAAGGAGGGTCACTCCAGTTTTACAGAAGAGAAACGAACTAGAGCAATCGGTTATATAGAAACAGTTTTCCGTAAGCTAGAGTGATAGACTGGGATGCCTACCGAACCGATACTTCCCTTCTTATAACGATGTGATGATACCAAGTTGGGTTTTTACCTACTGAGCGTTTAAAGGATTGATCCGTTTTATTAATGGTAAACTAAGTAAGAATCATATACCTGTGTTCAAAAGTGGAGGCACTTTTGAAAATAACCTTTGGTACAAAGACTGCATAAACTAGTTAAGTAGGTACAAACTGTAGAATTTCCTCGAGAGGTAAGTAACACAGAATTCGGACAATTTGTTATTAGATGTTGTAAGTAAAAGCCGTAGATATCTCACCTTTCGGTGTTTATTGAAGCATGCTTCCAACAATGTATCTTTAGTGACAGATTGTGATTAATATTCATACAACATGTTGCATTATTAACAAGATAATGATGTAAAGAACTTTCTTTTGCGCATTACCTATTATAAACTTTCATTTCACGCGATTATCTATTAAAACGAATATTTTTTCCTTTTTCCTTCACAAGATACATGGCAAAGAACAATTTAATTAATAAAGCCTACCTTATTGTTAGTCGATAGGGTGATCGCACCCACTCGGTACCCCTAACCGATTATAAAATATTATCACCATATCAAATAATTAGGACAACTCAAGTTAGATGATGGTACGCAACTCATAGTATTATCTGTTGGATAGTGTAAAAAGTCTACCTGTGTGCTAAAACAAAATTAATTAATTAGAGAAATATGTTTATGTTTATGTACATTTATAAAATATCTGCTACTAATTTAAGCATCTTATTAGACGACACACAATACTAAATGGTTTATCTCCCACAAAACCGGATCACTACGATCACACCATGATGTAATGTCAGTTTTGGTTCTCAACAGTTCGTTAACAACAAAAAGTCAATCAATTTACTTTTTTATTACGATCAAATTGGCTGCCGGTAATTTTTAATAGCTGTCATATATAGCAGACCGATACAACGCCACCGAACGTCACCAGTGTAGTGTGCCCTGGGTACCTAATGCGAACTTGTTTTGACAAACATTTTCGGATTCAAAATGAATTGAGTTTGACACTAATTACTTAGTAATAATGTTAATTCTTTTTGACTTCGCGATAGGCCTCCTGTGCTGTGACCGTGTGATACATATGATAATAAATCAGCAAGTGTGCTTGTTTGTCACTCAGCTGAAATAATTTAGTGGTAGGTGATTCTGTATATTGAACCTGACCCTAGGTTCAATATACATCGTCCATGAACGTCGATGTCAAAACATGGCTTTTAAATATTTATTCACTTATTTTGCATTGAGATGACCCATCGCTCGAGTATACATCTCTTCAATTTTCTTTCTTGACAATATCACGTTCTAGCCATTTTTATACCTAGTCATTTTTCCTGATAGACCTAAGTCGCCAAAACGTATTTTTTTCTTTAACCTGAACAAAATCACAAAGAATATGAGCATCTAAGATAGACGTAGTTTAACTGGTCCTTCGATAGTAATATGCTATTTTTGAAATTTCTGTAGAATCTTTAAAAAAAACAAAGCTCGCGTAAAATGCATTTCTTTGTGAAGTCGGTTTCAGAGGTCATGTTAAGTTGGCCCTTAGCCGAGGAACAAGATTGGTGACTGACCTGTGCAGACTGGATTTCAGTTGGTCAATGTTAATGGCGATTACTCTCACGTCAAATAAAAACTTTATAGGTCACTTGCACCAAAATATTAAATGTAGATTTAGTGTTAAATGTCGATTTCTCCCATAAATTTATATGGCCTGACGTTTCGTAAATCGAGATTAGACACTTAATCAAGATTTAACACTCTGGTGCATGTCTCCCTTAGAGGCTACAGGATGGTTACTTTATTTTATAAATTTTCTGTTCTTACATCGTATGACTGAGGAAAAGGAGTCGCGAAAGGAGGAGTCACCCCTAGTGATGTACCAACTCTAAAAACTTTGAAACATCCTTTATACTATACGCACCCATTACAGTAAGAGATTGAACTAGTTTGACTGGGAACGCGATAAACGCTATTGTACGAAATCTTAAGTGTTACGTAACCTGTAGTGCTCCTAATAAAGTTTAAAATTTTAACCCTATTGTAAAGTGTCAAAAAGCTCTTTGAATTTAGTGGTAAGCATCTAATTTTTTTATGAATAAATACCTACGGTCCGTCTGATAAAAAGGTACTATCTCTACACTACAAGCCTATACCATATACCACCTTGGAAAACTTTCTACTTTTTGGTAAGTACTTAGAGGTATATTTTGTAAGATACAATTTATCCTAAGTCATGCCTTTCTGCAACTTGATGGGTAAATATGCCAACATTTGAATAAACACTTATACCTACGAATAGGTTTCGAGGAGGTACCTATGTAGGTATAGAGGCAAAGGTGCCTCTTAAAACCCATGAGATACATAGTCATACAAGAACCTACATCTCATTTCGGTGGTTGACATATATACACTCACGGGCAATGAAAAAGTTTCATTCAGAAAATCACCAAATTACATCGAAACGGAAAAAAACTAACTTACTGACGCCTTCCGCAATATTTAAATGCCATCAGGCGCATCAGTTACCAACAAAAAACGTAAATATTAAAAATTTACGCCATTTGGTTTTTGTAAGTGGAACTCTTTCTTTGCCCGTGAGTGTAGTTTCCGCTACCTCTCTCATGCTAGGTTTTATTTGACTCATGCAATGTGATCTGCGTAATAATAATTGCAATAGTTCTCTACATTTTTGCAATAACTATGGAATGGATGGCCCCACATTATACCATACCATGTAATCAACACATAATTTTACAGCATGATACCCTACAAAACTATTGCACCTCATGGGAAAATTGAATCTTATTGTATAATAGATATAAAGGCCGATGAAATGTTCAGCTAGTTTGTAATTTACGGTGTTTTCCTTCAATTACATCAAAAGTGTTGTTAAGTTCGGACATGCAAGGAATCACTTGGTTTTACATCATTTTACAAGTGGGTATTTGAGTTCTGATTGAAGCGTTATTTACGGCGACTTGCACAAACATATTAAATCTAGATTTAGTGTTGAATCTCGATTTAAGCCATAAATTTATATGAACTGACGTTTCTTAAATCGAGATTTGACACTAAATCTAGATTTAATATGTTTGTGCAAGTGGCCCCTTACAGTCTTTTTACGGCCGACTTTTTATTTACGTTTTGACATTTACTTGTAACTTATTAATGTTACAATCGTACGTTAAGGTCACACAACATACCTTCCCCACACTTGCATCGTCTAAGTGCAATTAATTAATCCCATTATGCAATGTTTTCAAAGCAAAGTTCGCCGTATACTCGCAATTTCGATTTTTGTAACAATTAATTATAGACTCAGCATAATGGTTACTGTACAGTCTATTCTTAGAGATACAGATAGTGGATTAATACATAATGACCACTAGTGCTAATGGACGGTTTTCTCGGTAGATATTGTATCTAATATGTTATTAGGGACCTTAATTGTAATGCGTGTTGGCTGATTCTACATCTAAATGGTAGGCGTCGCAGTTTTTGTTTACAATCAGTATTGCACCAACCTTTCACGTAACTAACTCTTATGTTTACTGACATTTAAACAGCCCGGTTAGACTTAATCGCTAGGTTAGAATAGAATTGTAGAACTCCGTAGATATAGCCTTAAAATGGCCGCCGGCCGGTTGAGATTTTCCTACACTCAGAAGACGCTATCAAAAATAAGAATTTCTTAATTAACAGTAGGTAGTCTTTATAAAAACTTACCTAATTAAGTATGTCTTCTTTGTTACATAACGAAATTTTGAATTCAAAATATTGTTATAAGTAGCGTTTTTATCGCAACTTAACGACGCGTCTCGGCGGTGAAAAAAAAACTACTAAAAGGAGTTTATATGACCATGAAGGTTAAGTTTTAATTGGCAAAAATAGTCACAGTTTCTTATCGTATCGCGTATGTTTCATGCGGCGCTGCAATAGGCTGCATGGAACAATGCTTTGGCCTTCGCGTTATTAAAAAATAAAAGTAAAAAATAAACAAACGGCTAACCTCTGCCGTTCCTAATTTGAACAGCTGTTTTGTTATTTTGATAATGGCAGTCTGAGACATATTGTAATGGGTGCACAATTCTTTTCTGAAAGGTGGCGAAAACCTACGCTGTACCTGTACGTAGCTCTCTTAAATGACTTTAGAGACTGTTTGTGCTACCACAAAAAACTTTAAACACTGTTTAACAAGTATTTAAAACGAAATTTGACAGTTTTCGTAGGCATTTGACAGCGCTAAACAACTGTTAAATACTGTCTTAGTTTTTGTGGTAAGGCCCTGTAGGTTTAGGCTGGCTGGTCACCTTGATTAAAACCAAAGTTTCACAGTGAAACAGTATTTATTTTATCACAACACAAGAGTACCATACAGCAGTTTTATTGTAACAGAATAGGATACGGAAGTAACCATAAACAACAATTAAAAATAAACTTGTGTTGCCATCAACAGAGATTCCCTGCAATTAGGGACCTGTAGTAACTTTTTACTGTTTGTTATACCTATATAATAACAACACTGTGACCTCAAGCTGTATAGTGAATATAGTGACTATAGTTAATATAATATAAAATAAAGGATATAGAATACTACCATTTTCCATCATTCTGCTGGAAAAATGCCAATCGATTCGATCATCCAGCCTTGATAAAATAATTGTTATCTGCTAAGTATTCTATTAATTTCTTAATTATACTTACTTTATGTACTTACAATATGTAATCCGTACTTCCTTACTAATATTATAAATGCGAAAGTAACTGTGTCTGTCTGTCTGTTACTCTTTCACGCAAAACTACTGAACGGATATGAATGAAATTTGGTACAGATATGGTCTAGATCTTGGGAAAGAAAATAGGCTACTTTTTATCCTGGAATTCCCACGGGAAAACTTTTTAAGGCAGCTACAGCTAGTTATTTATATTCCATGCATCCTGAATATTCGCAAACATGCAAAAGGTATTTAGAAGTCGCACTTCTTAACGAAAAATGCAAGTAACCTAATGACTGTAACACACGATAATAAATAACAATATTTACCTAAATATCGTGATAATGGCGGCAATTAATATACAGTTGGACGTGGCGTTGCCGTCGCGCACTAATTGTGCCGCGCGCGAGGGCGACCATGTTTATACTTTGTTAAATATTATTATTGGAAAATAAAATTATTTATTTATTCCTTTAGAATTCTTTAGTACACTTGACCCCTCTTTGATCATAAATATCCTTCCACCCTACGGTTGTCTTGAAAAAATCGCTTTAAGCGATAAATCCGCCATTTTTTTACATACCTATGTGTAAGTATTTAAATTATGTAAGTTTATTTTATGTGTGTGTGCAAATTAAAGAATATTCTACCTATCTATCTAAAATGTATGAAATTTGATAACAGCTGACAAAAGGCTTGTGCTATATTTTACAAAGTTTAGTTGCCTACTTTGCTTTAAAACTAATAGTATGAATCCTAAGTGGTAGCTGGTTTTGGAGATGTGTTATGTATGTAGGGATACGGAGTAGGTACGGATGCCCGGCCATAAAAATATGGACAAAACGATACAGTGTGATAATAAAAGATAATATCATTTCTAGTAAATAATTGATCTAAAGTACGAGCACAGTATCAAAAAATAAGTCAAAATAAAAAATATTTTTCTTCCAGATTAAAATTTTCATAGTTTCTTAATTATAATGTAATATAATGAGTTATGATTATAGTATGTAAAGTAAGACTAAGTTCCCCAATGTATCCCCACCTGATGGTCAGTATGGTCACCCCACAGATCACTACAGTCTGTGACAAATAAAACGCAGAAGCGCAGGATGTTGCGCATGCGACTATCTCACCACTTTTACATTTTAAATTGTATTTTTAATGCAAAAAATAACTAAATAAGTACCTACTACTCTTGCAAAGAGTCTTGCAATCATTTCTACTGCATATTTCATATTTGAAACTATTGCCAAATTGTTTCTGTCAGTGGTAAGTATTTTAATTGATTACTTTTTAACTAATAGAATCACGGTACATTATTATGATGGTACCTAACGTAAGAGCTTCACAGTACCTAACTTTTATCGGAATCATCATCAACCATAACACATCCTCCCAAAATGTGTCTTTTTTCATTTTAAAAGAGGTTTATTTAGAAAAGTTACACTTTATTACGTTGACTGTACATTTGTTCCCACGCCGCCGTCATCGTCACTGGGTAATAAAGTTACTTAACATGTTCAATTATTCGAGTTCGCTTGCACTCGTTGCGCAAACTGTCACCGTGGACACGGCAACAAACCAACAGACACGCGTTCTGAGCACTCTATATGATTAGAAATTAGTTATTTCTAGCTGTATGTCAAGTAGAGCTGACAAAACTTAATTTAGCTGCGTTTTCATCGCCATATTCAGTTAATTGGCCAGACATATTTTTTTTAGGTTTTGACAATAATTACTGTACAGGGTGTTGCAAAATTGGTATACTAAGCCGAAACCTACATGTGCAGCATGGTAGGTATATCTAAGCCCGAAACTGAAATCAGAATTTGGAAATTCGCGTTTTTTTTCCATAGTAAAAAGTCACGTGACCAACAAAGTTTCTATGGAAAATGTTTTTTTTTTCGCGAATTTCCAAATTCTGATTTCAGTTTCGGGCTTAGATATACCTACCATGCTGCACATGTAGGTTTCGGCTTAGTATACCCTTTTTGCAACACCTTGTATAATTTTTAACTTCAAAATCAAAACAATACAGTTTAACATTGATTTATAACATAATAATTAGTGGTTGTTTTTTGGTTGATGTTAAGTATACTGCTCAGACATAATATTATACTGTATATATCACTTATTACATTTTATATACTTAATAAGCAATACCTATGTGTGGTTAGGCTGTCATATTCAATATAATATTACTGTTTTATGCACTTGATCGCAGATTTCTATTCCGAGTGATCAATCATGGCTTGCCCCATTGTATGTAAATCTCTATAAAACCTTAGGCAGAAAACCCCATCATCATGTTATGGCAACATAGAATTAATACGTTGGGTAAAGCGTACTTTTTGTTCATGGTTGAAGATTTTATTGACTAATTGTCAATTTAAAAGTAATGGATGCGTAACTGTCTTTATTTTCTAAACAAAAACTAACAACTCCTATTTTATTTAACATTGAGAAATTGAAATGTTGATGAAACAACAGTTTATAATATATATGTAGGTATTACATAGGTATATTGAATTTCATTGGATTATAATTAACCCCTCACATCCTGAGAAATCAGAGAATTATTAAAATTCGATTGTGTCTGATTTACCAAGGATTTACCAAAGTGTCACCGGAAAGTAAGTGGTCAATACAAAAACTCATATTTGTCGGTTTCATTATACCTTATTTAGTAGATTTTCAGCATTATTGTCGTAAATTAAATTAAAAATCTACAATCCAAGCTGCACTATTGGCGACCAGAATTTAAATCATTGTAGTAACTCACGTGTCAAGTTATATATATTTCTCAAGAACTCTCATCTCATCTTAAAAACGGCCGAATTTTTGTCATTTGATAAGTACCGAGATAATAAAACTAACGCGTGGGAACTCACCAAATGTGCTGACATTCTGGAGAAAAAGTCACCGTCACAGGCTCAAGAAACATGAGTTGTTTGTAAACAAACTTAGATCATATTCGAGAATAACCGTTATAAATAAGACATAGTTAAATTGAGCCAGTATCTGTGTGTTTGTTGTCAAGTTATACCTAATTGTTTTTTTTATACGCCACCATGCCACCATGGAAAGTGTTTTTCTACATTGCCATGTTTAATCAAACTCGGTTCATCTGTTTTAAAGTAGTAAAATCAATAATTATATTTTCCAACGTCGCATAGATCAAAAAAAAATTCTGTGATTTTATACAAAATTATATTTTTTGACAAGACGAGATATGACGTTGAGTCAGTGAGTGAAAGGTGAAGCTTAAAGTCGGATCTAAAGATAGAACAAGTTGGTACGAAGATGCTCTTGTCATGGTGTCATTACACTTGCGAGCGAGCGACCTCTCGACTCCACTGTTTACTCGTAACGTTATAAAACGTTATTTTATAGTTATTTAATGGGCCCAAGTTGCGAGCGTGGAACTGAGAACATCCGAGATAATCGTTCACTTGAGTTCGTTTACTTTAAAAGCTATGATAATAGTAAATAAAACATGTTTACAATTGCATTTTAACTTGTAATTTTCCATCTGTTATTTTATAGATCCAAATTACACCGTTTAGGTGTACCTATGTTGAAGATGTTAATACAGAAGAGTGTAGAGTAGGTATGCATATTATGCAGACAAGGTTGAAGGTCATAGTTGATCGCATTGTGGGAGCCAGTTGAAGATTAGCTACCAACTAGACTTATGAATTATTTATTTGTGTTGTTTTATATACCATGATATTAAATATGTAGGTACTTGTCTGTCAAATAACGATACATTAGGCTTAGCTTATTTGAATATACGTATTCAGATTCAAAATTTAATTTGCGCTGTAAAACATACATCGTAATATTATTTTAATTAGGCATGAAAATAAAATTCAAGCCGGGTTCGATTCCCGGCTGGGGCATATATTTGTTAAGACAGATATTTACACTCGGGTCTTGGGTGTTGTTATTTATATTTGTATCTATCTATGTATTTGTGTAGATATATCAGCTGTCCGACACCCATAACACAGGTTCTGCCTATCTTGGGGTCGGATGGCCGTGTGTGAGATATCCCCACATATTTATTTATTAAAATAATACTTAGTAAAAGTCCGTCAATTTTCTGTCAAGCTACCTATTTCATAACAAAAACATATGAATTTTTGCTTTCTAGTTATTAATGCAAGCAATGCATTGAAATACAATTTGAAAGTCATGTGGACGAAACACGAAATAAATATGTTAAATAATAAATAAATAAAAAAACACCTACATTAGACATCAACGTGCGCTCGGAACTTTCATTCTGAAGCAAATGTTTTTTAAAAGCAACTCCTTGGAAAACTCAATTTAGTGCAGAATTAACATTGTCATAAGTAGTTATAGTAAAAACTATCAATTAAAATAAAATTTATCGAATTTTCTATTGCCTGTAAGTTTGTTGTAACTTATTTGTTTTAACTAGGTACACAAACAAGATGTCCCATAATAAAAAATTGATTAGTATTTTGGATGCATTAAACCACTTACGGGAAGTTTGGTGACTAAACTTTTAACAGAATAGAATATAACCACCAACACATAAAAACATAATACAAAGCCTTCTAAAATCATAATTGTCCATTTAATTTAACCGTAGTCAAGTAAATACGTTGTCCTTCCGTCACTTCCTAGTGGCATCGTGCGAGTGTAGTCGCTGCGTGTCCCGAAGGCGTGACATCACCCGCACGAGCGTTGCTGAATGGTAATTGTATTTAATCATCAGCTGTACTTAATCGTGTTAGTGCGATGCGAAAAAACTGTGAGGGTCATTGCAAAAAGTTAATTTTATCATTTAATTTTTTTTTGTGTTTGGACGGAGATTTAGATTAATTTAGAAGGTACTTATTTTGACATATCAATCTGTATAAAGTATAAGTACTTATCGTTTTTTATAGGCACGCAAACCTACACCTACATATCGTTGGTCAGTCTTAACCTTTACAACAACAAAAAAAACTTGATTAAATCACGGGAAAAAGACTATCAGAATGGAGAAGCAATGCAATGTTAATTAGTTTAACTTGTAATCGATAATGATTAGATGTGACACAATTTATCTATTAACTGCGTGGCAATGTCGATTAGTCATCATCATCAGTCAGACATCCACTAGAATGTCACTGGCAGGAAATGCCCTCTTACACACCGGCGACCACCGGCCGTTGGTTTCTTGACTTTATTTTATCAGTGATAAAGTGTATTTTGCATGTTAGCCACCAGCTAGACGGCCAGTTACCGTAAAGATAATAAAAGTTCCCTTTTCAAATTCATACGCAGATTAAGTTACGGGTATGAGAATAGCATGCAAATGTAATTTCCTTATTTGTTATTGTTTTTATTTGAAGATATGTTTGTTCTTCTGGTTCATGGCAGAAAGTTTCTGACATATTTTATTATATCAAACAATGGTGAACTAAGAAAAGTAAGATTTAAAGCTGTGACGTGTTATATACCGTTGAAAACAGATGAAATGAAATTAAGCAAATTTTAAGCATTTCACAGATAAGAAACAAATCGATATAAGACATACATATCTCAATTAACTTAAAACAATTCGATGTAAGTCTAAGTAACCTTTTCAGACGGTTTCGACAGCCTCAAACTTATATTTTTTTAGACACTTCCTAAAAATCTGTTAGATACCTAACTTATTTCCCGTACATCCCTCTTCGACCATTAACTCCTCAACGTCGCAACTTACAACAAAATGGAGACAAATTACCGAAGCATTATATTGCTATAAATATTATAAGCACTAGAAATCTGTCAAGTACTCACAGCACGTACTTATGTGACGTATTCTCACCTCTCACTTCCCGACGCCATCATGACTCACACAAATTACAGATAATGATTAGGCAGGAGGTAAAAAAACACTTCCGATATTGGCTATTTTATGTTGTTAGAGGCGACCCACGGCTTTGTATTTTACTACGATTTGGTGACAAAAAGTTTTCAGTACTAATTTAAGTAAGTATAAGTTAAGTACCCTGTTTACTTATACATGTCACTAACATTAATCAACTGTGTAAACTCGCTAAAAGAATATCGATCTCAAACAACAGCAACATATACTACACATGTTAGAAGATACAACACATAACACCATTCGAGAGAAGGAGGAGGTTCTCAATTCGTCTGTATATGTATGTACCTACCTATATGTTTTTTTTTTCGTATGTTCTAAATGAATTGGATTTTTCAAAACCTAGTAAGATGCCCTTGTGCGTTTGTATCGGGTTAGGCAATGTAATTACAGATTTTATGCCGAGAAGTCACTAATGTCTTCATCTTCCACATTGTATGTACATTTAAGAGTAAAAAGCTTAATTCAATAAGCGTGGGTAAGCATTAATCAAAATTACAATTTGGTCATGACTCGACCTTTCAATCTAAGTGCTTGCATGGTCAGTGTTACTATTTTCTAAATTGATATAAGATGAGCTATGGATGTTTTTTGTAGAATTAAGTAGGTACTTATACATAAAATATTCAGTGCACTTTGGTTGATCACGAGTGGGCGAGTACGACTCACCGACCCAGAGAAACTTATAAGAACTGAGTATTTATAACACGCCTATATACCTATCTACTTACGAGTAAGTATATTAAAAATGTGCCTACATACCTACTTACATTGTTAGAACACGGACAGAAAATTTCCAGAGAGTCAGTAACAAATGGTGGAGACTCCACACTTGTCTCGGTAATCTATTAACCAGTGACTTCGACGTAGGTATCCACAGATTAGTCTCGCCGTGTGTTGCCATTATCTATTCAAGCATAGTGAAATGGTTCAGAAAAAGAGCTAATCTTTCAGAGAAAGTCAGCAAGAAGTTACTCGTTCAGAAATGAGCAATTTTCACTGCCATTAGCTCAAGCGCCGCAACGCCGGCGTTTTTGCAATAATTATAACGTTTAAAAACGGTACGCTTATAATTTGCATCAATATAGTGGGTTTCTGAACGCTTGTGTAGCCATGGGGATTGAAATGTATGCTTTAACGAGCTCGTTTGGCGAGCTAAAGAGTTATTGTAATTGATATAACTATGCTTATTATTTAAAGCTCTCGGTTTTCTATTTTCCGAGAAACATATCGACGGAGAAATATGAACATATATACCCTAATAACCGATATATTTTCTCGTAGAGAGCGATATATTTATATGCCAAATGTGGAACAATAATCTTATATCAGCTGTGTACCTACATAATAATATATGTAAATACATAGGTACTAACTCATTTTTGTTAGCGTTTGCGTTTAATGCGAAAACTATCTCATCTATCAATTTATCTAGTTCACTTGCAGTGAACCGATTCGAAGAGATCCGTTATTTCATAACCGCATAATTTATATAAATACATTGAAGACACTTTCTACTCTGTTTAGTAAATGAAATATACGTACAATGGACTGTGCTGCGCCCACGGACTGTGGGCAGAAAACTTAAATTAAATTACTTACCTAAGTTATTGTAGAGCAAAAAAGATCTGAAGCAGATTATATAGCAGCTAAGTCGTGGTGTTTTCGAGATGACTTAAGTAAGTAAGTGCCTATAGGTTACTATGCCTAAGGTTTAAGATTCATTCTCTTTCGAAATACAATTCGTCTGATTTCAGCCTTAGATATCTTCTTCTTAGGGTGACGATAACATAGTCTAAAAATAGTATACGTTCCCAAAATTTGGCCACTAATAAGGGGGGTGTACCGTTTGTGGAACGCCACACAAGCTACATAGGTACACACTACACACATATTGTGCATTCGAGATCAACATTAGATATCAGTCGAGTGTTACACATACTGAGAAGACTCGAGTCAGGATATGACGAATGACGTAAGAACGCCATTCCAGCATTCCGCGGCAATTGTTAAATGTATACTGCAATTAAAATTGTCACCAATTAGCTGTAAAGCGTCAACTGCCATTCCTGACTGAAAATACAAGGTCAATTCAATAGCTATCTTTTAAAGAGCAATTAGAACAAAAATAACGTTTAAACGGTTTTGCGACGCAAAGCGCGTTTACAGATCCCGCTAATAAAATTCTAAATTTAAATGAGACACTTAATTGAATGCAGACTCCTTGCTGACTCAGAGCAGGCATGACTCCATCGCGCTATACAACCTCATTGCTCACCGTCGTGACTGGCCGCCTTCAAGACAGAATAGACGAAGGTAGACAGACTAGACGTTAAGAAATCCCCCTCTATTGATTATACTGTAGACGTGACAGTTGGTTAGTAAATGATCCAATTTGGTAACGTGAAAAAAACTTCAGGTGCTGGCTTTTAGAGCATAGAATTAGAGAGGATTTCGCCTTTGAGAGGGTTGCAAAAGTGGTACCTATACTGACCAAACTCAGAATTGTTTTCCGCTGTTTCGGTGAAAACATTTCTTATGTTGCTGCAGAAACGAACTTGCGCATATTTACTCAAGATATGAAAACTGTTTAGCTCCAAGTAACTACTACAGGTACAATTAATTTAAATAAGTAATTAAGTATGTAGTGAACTACCTGCATTGGACAAAACCAAGGAAAATCCCCAAATTGAGATAAAAGATTTTATGGCCATCAAGGAAGTTTTTACTTGCATTTTTTTAGACACAATTAAATAAACTACCTACAGAAAACACCTAAATATACATAGATCTTTGGGAAAGGCCTCTATCTACGTTCAGCAATGGTCTTCTATAGGCTGAAGATGAGGTTTAAAGACTGTTAAGTCTAAGTTTACTTAAATGGGTGGCAGAGTCGTTGAAGTTAAATCATCGTTTAATTTTAAAGCAAACACTCATGGATTGTGAATATCATGATGCAAAGTGCACGACCGGACGTTTTATACGTCTCCTCTTCATAGTGATATAAGTATTTAAGGAATAACAAGTGTAATGAGACATTTAGTAAATATACAAAACATTATTATGATTTAGTCTTTACTTAAAAAACGGACAAACGGAATAAGTACGTTTATAACTTTTAGTTAATTAAGTATATAAATAAAAATAACAGAGACAAATCCCACAGTTATATTTCATAGCTGGTCTGACGTCAGTAAAACGTAAGTACTTATTTACAAGACATTTTTGTTTTTAGTTGCATTGCTGACGCATAAAGTTTTTATGATTTGATTCCGTGATGGTGTCCCCCCGAGTCTCTGTTCTAAAGTTCCAATTCATCAAGATTTCAATTATTTGTTCGAGATTTAAATAAATAGTCGTGAGTACCTACTCTCATTTTCCTTAGGCAAATAAAAAAACACACGTGTATAGTAATAACCCTGGCCACTAACTCAGTAACCGTGGTCCTTGACCTTTGCACCATTAGGCAGTGGCTGTTGGTAGTCGGTACAAATTGTCAAAATGGCGATGGCGGAGTCCCCAAGGCCAGTCATGTGTTCCCACGCACGGCGCTTGCACATATGATTTTTTTAAGCCATACAACAAGAATAATTGCATTGGGGATATGCAGAAAGGATCTATTCGAGAGAGCCAGGTGCAGGAACTTAAACCTTATAGAATAGGATAGATATAAAAACATTCAATTAAACATAGGATAAATGTCCATAAAAAATCAGAAGTAATAAAGTCTAATACCAT
Source organism: Plutella xylostella (assembly GCF_932276165.1). Lineage (NCBI taxonomy): Eukaryota > Metazoa > Arthropoda > Insecta > Lepidoptera > Plutellidae > Plutella > Plutella xylostella. The sequence continues at coordinate 9,921,829 of NC_064002.1, forward strand.
CCTTACATCCTAAATAGGTTTTAAATTAATATAGATTTTAAATTATATTCCTTCAACTACAATCTAATATCAATCACATCATAAATGACATATTTTATCTTTCATAACACAACCAATAAATACTAACCAATGACAAGAACTGGTCTAGGAGTCTAGATAGAAAAATAATCTCCTAGGTTACATCTAGATTGTGAAATGTTCTTAGATCATGACCTTATAGGAAAACCGGTTGCTGTGGATTTGAATATAAATAACTCTTGTTAGACTGACTTATAAATAAAATGTACATATGTAGGTAATTAGATACAAAGACTATAATATAAGAAGATATAAGTTACATAGATCTTTAATCGATAAACGTGAAGAAAGTTTGCCGACATAAGATTTGCTTAATTAAATCTGAATTACTTAAATTATGTATTTTGAATCACTGCCTCTATAATTAGAGACTTAATCTTGTTGGTACTGTATTGTATGTATAGGTATACATAATTATATTATGTTATCTTACTTTTTTTCAATCTGTAGAAAAGACTAAAATAAAAGTTAACAGTTATCAATTAAAGATCTCTAGCAAAATGCGTAAGTAATTAATAAATTATAGAGCACCTGTGTAAAAACGATAAAATTATACTAAAGACGATATAAATCCTTGCTCTAAATTAAAAGAACAGAATAAGCGATTGTTCTAAACGACAAATCTGCAGATTTGACATTGAAGATGCAACTTCTTTCAAACCAGACAAACATTCACCTTGTTGCTACAAAAACCCCAAGGAGGCCAGACAACATGGCATTAAAACCTGCCAGTAACAAAGGAGTTCTATTCGATTAATCGATTGATGTAAAAAGATCGAACTTTGTTTCACGCTGCGGTTACAGTACTTTATAAAGGATTTTTCTATGTAACTACTTAACTAACCTTTTCCCAGCGATCGTTTTAAGAGGATTTTCCGAGGTTATTGCATTTGTAAACAATCAAATATTTTATCTAAGTATAATAAATTCTTCTTCGTAGGGTGTCCACAAAATGTTCGCTGTAATTAGATGAGGATTTCTGGCTTGTGTATAGAGCTAGAAACTGCCTGAACCAGTGCTGGACCAGGTTTTTCATTGTGTCAGGAAAGGATCGTCAATCTTACGTACGATTGCGGATATGCGAATGTCCTTAAGTACTTATTATAGAAATAAAATTGGAAGTGAGGCATCCAATAAACAAAATGCAGTTTTACTAGATCCTTCCAACTAACCCACAGATTATTCGAGCTGCATCGCAGATATGGAAACAAAGGTCCGTTTTTATGAATAGAAGATGTGTTCCGGTGCATTTTATTTATTCGGTCGAATGTGTAGCCATTGTTATTGGAGCTGGCAACTCCGGCCTTGGCGCCTTTCACTACATCGCTTCTGATTCTGCCTAAAAAAACGAATCCGCCGATTTTATTGGCTTAAGCGGTTTTATTAGCTTTATTGTTATTGTAGTGGACGGTTTGGAACCTTTGGAACCTCTACTTAATTTAGTAGATTTGTAACTTTCTTTCGTAATTTAAGAGTCCCGTTATCCCGCACGATATTGATAGAGTTGAATATTTATACTTTCATAATTTGTAATGGACCAACTTACACTTACTTACGTACGACTTATCTAGTTGATATACCTTCACTCGGGGAGGCATTTTTATTTATGCTGCCCTAATGGTACCTTGGTGTCACAAGACTGCGATTCGCCGTCCTGTCCTCAGCAACTGCCTGATGGCTTCTGACTTCGACCATGCCGTCAAAACAAGAATTGATTAACTTAAAACCAGGATAACTTAAAGTAGGTATAAAGGGGCACTGAGTAGGTACAACTCTACCTTCAACTTGGGCATTAACGAGAGAAATCAACCTTAGATCCACACAAAAAGAATAACAAGTAATTTTATTTACTCCTGAGTCGAAATCAGGTGCATCTACCTAATAGCCCGACTTCGGCAGAACGAATATAAACCTAAATGTGGTAGTAAAAGAGTTAATTTTGCGTTGTTTTAGAACTAGGGTAACAGAGCCAGTGGGCTGGACTGGTCACGTCCATCGTGATTGTTCTTTGCAGACTTTTTGTTCCAGATATTTGTAAAATAGTTAGTGGAATAACCGCCGTCTAAGCTAAGACAATTGGTACTACGGTGAAAACCATTTTCTGTGGTCAGGAGGAGCTTTTCTACCAGAGATTATATGCAATGCGAGGATGGGTAAGTATAATATATGACTAGATGTGTCTGCTGTTGACCACAATAGACATACTTTATTTAAGTACCTTGCCGAAGTACAATGTCTAAAGAACACACATTTACATTTAGGTACATTTCTTGCTAATTATATATAATAAGCAGATGAATAAGTCTGTTAAACAGAATGAACACATTATAAGTTATTAGTCTATGGTGCCACTCCAAGGGAAAGATGAAAAGGCGTTTTCAAGTGAAAATATTAAAGTTGGTAAGTATTGAATAACACTGAAAATTATGAATAAATAAATGCACTTCTGAACCATAGACTATAAATTATTTAATAAATTATTTATTCGAAGTAAAGTGATTACAGTAAAGTTCTTATGGCTAGGATTTGGATGAAAATACATAATTGGTAGACTGTTGCCGTAGCGTCTGCTCTCATAGCTAGGCTATAGAATAGCCTGTATTAATGAGAAGCACTATATTCCCCCTACTGGGGACACAGCAGCGTCCGTGGGACTCCACTAAGTTATTTAATGAGGTATTTTAATGCCTTCAATAATACTCTTTGCGAATCGAAAGAATTTGAAAAAGCATTTATGGGAAAGCATGAGAAAGTACTTTTATGAAGTAAGCAATGGCTGCCTTTACTCGGAAGGCAAGTGTTTGCTAACTTTTGTATAACATTAAAAATTCCATTCACTTCCGGTATGCCCTAGCTGTGTCTGTTTTCGTTACGGGAGAGGAATTACATGTTATTTGGATTTAAGAGCATCACAGACGGTGAAAATACCTATATTATTTAATTTATTATTTTGTTACACTTTTTCGCTCGATTATTTCGATTATCACATAAGATGTACTTACAACACTGTAAACTTATTATCTAGTGAATCTAAGTGTAACAAGAACTAAATAATTAATTACTGCCAACTTTTGCATATTTTATAAACATCCAAACAATAAAAAAAAGGGTTTTTTTTTTCTAAATGGAAGTCCGCGCAATCATAGTCATACAGTAACCATTGATCCATGACAGTCACTAAATTAAATCAAGAAAAATACACTCACTCAATATAACGCACTCTAGCTTTCGCAACACTTGCGAACTTTGCCAGGGCAAATTAAATCTAATGGTCTTGTACTTAGGGATCTTTATGGCGGTTTAAAGGCTGTTAGATGTCGTGAGCAAGGCTAAGAAACCGACAGACATACAAAACCGTCTCGTTTGCTATTGTGTAGCTCGTGGAGTCGAGTTCATGGCACTGTGTTGGATACTCTAAGTAAAAAATATAATTCCATTTAATATCATAACCGCACCGTGATAGGTGTATCTTAAAACAAATTATTTATAATAACCTCTAAATAAGTAGGAAACATGGCAGTTTCAGACTGGCAAGAAATAAATAAGTAATTTCTACGAAAACGATGCACATAAAGATACACTTTTAAGTTAACATATTAGTATATATTAAAATCCATTCGCGGTCTCGTTTATAAACAATGTCAGCAAACTAGCTATATGTTAGTTTAGATACTATGGATTTCTGATAATAGATAAAATAAATCGAAAAAGGACAGGAAAATGCACAACATAAGTAATTAATAGAGTAAATAGCATCAAGTGCAATAGTGTCAACGGGAAATACCCCGAGGCGCTATTGTGCTGAGAACTGTCGACTCTGAACTTTGCCACGACAACACGCCATTACGACACTAGAAAAATAACACTCAGTTCAATACATATCTAAGTAATACATAGGTAGTTACAATGTAGGTTATCAGCAGTATTCCAAGTCCTGCACATTTCTCTATACATATAAAGGTCTTTCAGCATCGTACGCAACGGACGCATCGCATTCAGCATTCTTTGTAAGTACCTATAGAAATTTACTGAAGTACGTCCACTTCATCGGCATTGCTGACACCGTTTCTCCATCATCATCAGCCTATACGTTTACAAAAATCCGTTTGGTCCGATAAGTTCGATACCAATAGGTGGACGCTTACATTAAGTCGTAAAACAAATGAACATCCTATCTATCGTAGTATTCGTGGTATCGTGGTGTGTGGTAGATCGATATCGTTTCCAGCAGATAAATCTTTCTTGATGAGTAAACCTTAAAACTTAAAATGATCATATTGAACTAAAACCTATCAACTGGAACATTATTGGAGGTTATTTGAAAGGATATGAAGTTTACAGTTCAAGTCTTAAGTTCCTTAGAATTTAAAAACATTACACGAAACATGCCAGAAAACGTTAGGAGGAGGACGAGGACGCGAAACAGACTAGAGTCACCGGTATAGGTACTTGCAGCCTCTCATGTATCTAGGTGCTACATATTGAATGCGTCTCTCAAACTGGCGCCACGCCACACAACCGCATTTCTTATTAACGCGGCGCGGCGGACCGTATCGCCCAGTCCATAGCCGATCGTGTTGGCCGATCTCCACAGACGTATTGTAGGAACTAGTATTTGCATACAAAGACAATATAATGACGGGACGTATGAGGCTGTGTCTACGCACTTTCTAGATGTCTGTTTGGTTTATGATAGAATAATGGTGAGGGAAATCCAGGGAAAGATGCGAACGGACAGTGTGAACTGTTTCAGGCTGTATGCATGGATGGACTGATTGTAGAGGTGTCGTGAATTAATGTGTAAATGGTCTAGCTAGATTGTAATAAAGTTGTAATGGTATGAAGGGAATCTACAAAGTAATTTAGTATAACATTAAGGTGAAATAATACTACCTTGTAGTATAGATACTCTTAGTTAGTTGACGTTGAAAATTAATAAAGTAATAACTATGAAGTAATTTCACTAAAAAAGAAACGGCAAGCAACATTAATGGCAGCACAGTTAGGTATAACGTCTGTATAAGTTATAAGTAAATACCTAAATAAGTTTCTGAACAATCATTAAACATGAGTAATTAATAATATTTCTAGTTAATGAATAAACGACAAGAAAATCCAATAGAAAACGTAACTCGAGAACTGAAGTAAGTATAAATAACTGCGAATTCCCCAACTGAAACTTGATCTATCTGCTACCTCTCTAGGTATAGCGTGACAAGGCGTGGGGTCACTCTATATGACGAAAAACTAAGTTTGAGAGTCTATACAACGAAAAAAGAATTTCCGGATCGCTACTTAGCGAGCCACGACTCTATCTCAGTACAGTCTACAGCTCTCGTTCGATCGTTTTTTTTCAGTATATAGTTTTTTCAGTATAGAGTAACCCTCCTTACCCTCCAGATGTGGAAATCACTACTTGGATTAGTGGGAAGCAGTGGGGACTCGCTAAGCTTACACTCTGAACTTCGAACCAGTTTTTCAAAGATTACTGTCAGTTTCACCCATGCAAACGTCAAGTTAAGCGGAACTTGAGAATGAAATTCAGCGCTGTGATTAAGTGAATTGTCGTTGGTATGACTTGCACAAATCCATGCTTAGGTAGATTTTTAAAAAAGCACTATTACCATAATTACATTTATAATTTCAAAGACAGTTTTTGTTAGTATATTATAATATATCGTCACAGCCGACTTCGTATTGTAGGTACCTAGGTCAATATTATACAGCCCTTATTCGAACACACTGCGCCCAAATAGAAAGTCACCTCAAGCTTTACACTATCGAAATCCCATAAAGAATGTCACCCCATATTTTAAGTCGACGCGACACCCAAAAAATCATAATCCACCCGTAAAAAACGGATTTGTAACCCGACAAAGTTGCTGCTTATAAAAAAGTGTAAACTGTATGGGTTCTTTCATCCTGTTTTTATTATTACCGATTATTTTAAATGGAATTTGTAACAGTATACCCTATGAATTATTTCCATCGGAATGAGCCATGGAATTACGAAATACTTTTACGAACTTAGGTAGTACTAATAAACACCAAAAATTGCGGCTAGGTACAGTCGGCCGTGGGTAGGGTCATTAGCTCATCCTATGACCTCGCGTGGACACTAATGTCACTTGGTAATGGGGTCAAGTGTACTTGCGTGAGGGTTGTCGTACACGATCCTATCGGGTTATTTATGTGACTGTCTAATGGACAATTAGGTGATAGGGGACAGTTATTTAGATTACATTTTAAATTCAAGGTTTGGCGCATCTAAACGTGTTGGTTTTTGGTTCGTTTTTTTCATGTTTTTTTGCTGATTAATTAATAATAGGGGGTTATTTTCTAACTTGTGTCATCATCATTATAAATACGACCTAACACCATGAATGTCATACGTACATATTTAAAAAAAACTACTATAAAGATCCGGTATAGGTAATTAGGTATACAATACACTTTACTTCACTCAGGGAGTCTCCTTCTCCTTACGTACAAACGTGTATGACCCATGTTATAATGTAAGTATCTATTTCTAGAAAATAGTTTTGTCTTGTTTATTTATACTTTCTTGCCGACTAAGCTCTCCTGTGCATCCTAGTTCGGTGTTAAAACATCTACTTTGAACTCGTCGAAAGCTTTATAATGAAAATCACTCAAACGCACTTAGCTAAATAAACACTACGTACAACGTTACTCATTGACACGAAAAAAAAAGTTAATTGACAGACTGACATTCCCCATACATTCCTGTCTATCCCTGATTCACAGCTGACTAATGCATCTGTGTAGTCTGTGTACCCTGCCACAGATAAACACAACAAGAATCAATCAATACACGCCTCTATTACGTAGTGCGAAGGTAGTGAAGAAAAGTGCGGATAAGTTGGTCGACGAGTCCCTTGACCGGGTGAGTCACCGGTGTCTACGCGGTTTCGTATCCACCTCATAGGTTTAGCTCGACCGAGGTATGAAAAGTTCTATAGAAATCAATAATATTTAAAAACGACCTAGATGGAGTGTCAGTGCAAAGGAAACGTCTCGACAAATTTAGCTCTTATTTTGAATAAGTTTGGTTAGAAGATGTGTGACTTTATTCATTGGTACAATGGTTGTCATTAGATTGAACTTAAAACGGTTTGACAGTAAACAAAATGCGCAAAGTTTTTTGCTTTGCTTTTGTATGTGAAACTCCATCTCGTTCGTATATTTTTAATCTAAGAACGCGCGGGTTCGCTTTATTACGTGCCTCCAGCTATAATCCTCCAAAATTTAAACTCAATAGAAACTAATTCTGATGATGCCAAAAAATAGTCGTGAAATAGTCATAAATAGTCGTGCTTTCCAAAAAAATAGTCGTATCATACTTTCGGAGTTAGAGCTATACTTTATGGAGGATTATAGCTGGAGGTCTCCAGCTATAATCCTCCAGCCTCTGCAGAACAAACGGTAAGGCCTATCGACTTGGTTAAGGTCTCAAAAAATAGTCGTGAAATAGTCGTAATGACATGCCAAATTTCAGAAATAGTCGTCAAAAGATAGCAAAGATATAAAGGTACTTTGCTGCAGCCCTGGTGGAGGATTATAGCTGGAGGTTTTGAAAATATCGAATATCTTTGGAACTACTATGACTATCGGTTTGAATTATGTCTCAAAAAATAGTCGTGAAATAGTCGCTTCTATTTATTATAATTTTAAGCTTGATAAAAGCTGTTAAATAATTATATCAAATTCTTCATACAAATCAAAGTGGACGAGAATGCCAAAGCAAGCCAGTACACAAAAATAATGGCACCGTAGCATTGAAGTACTCATGTCGAATTTATCTATAAATCATTTATTTCATCTTGGGTATGACATTTTATTGCTTTTGCTCTTAGCCTTTACCTTACTGTGTACAGAGAAAACGTATGCCTATACACGCACACATTTATCTCTGTTATCTTGACAAACGATAGCGATGACGACTACGGCGAAGTAGTACCTAGGTCAGTTATTGTCATCCCTTACTATTCCGTGATCAGACAAATATTGCTATCCTTGTCTCCTTTCTAACCGGCATGCATCGCACGCATAGAACGCGTGAACGAACGTGTCATCGGTTGCATCTTGACAAGCGATAGCAAAGCGGTATTTATTACGTCCCTTACTATCCCGGGATCACACAAATAGTGCTGTCTTGTTTTTTTTATTAGCGTTGATGTGGCCGTCACCTCCGCCGGTGAAATTGGGATTAGTTTTATTGAAGACGCAGTACAGGGTAGCACTCAAGCGATAAGAATAAAATACGGTGTTTGAAATATAACTCATTTAATTACAATCACCGGCCGAATGTTCTTTTATTTATACTTAAGTTATTCATTAAACAATCTTTAGGTAGATTAGGTTTCATACAATGATCTCAGTATTATTTGACTATTACCTATAAACATATTTAGTTTAATTTAAAATAATCACAGTTATTTTATTGCTAAGTAATAATATAATATTGACGTAGTTCAATAAAAAAAACATGGTATGAACTTAAATATGTAATTATTTCACTATTAAAAAATAATTATTTTCTAGCCCTATATCATAATAAGCTTAAGTTGAAGTAATCACAGATTGTTCATTAGTAGGTTTAGGTAAGTATAATCACGGTTATTGTCATAATGAAATATAACTCATTTAATTACAATCACAGGCCGAAAGTACTTTTATTTATACTTAAGTTATTCATTAAACAATCTTTAGTCACGTGACCAACTAAGTTTCTATGAAAAATGATATATTTTTTTCGCGAATATTTGAATTCTGTTTTCAGTTTCGGGCTTAGATATACCATGCTGCACATGTAGCTTTCAGCTTAGTATACCCTTTTTGCCACACCTTGTATAATGGTTTTAATAAATATACCTAAATAACTTCGTAGGTGATTATAGGGTATCTATAATGCCCAGATAACTGAATCCTGTAGGTGTAGAACTTGCAAAAATTATCAACAGCCACTGTAGCTTGCGACGTTATTGAAGAACACACGTAAGCTGCGCTGAAAAAAAAATAAGGCAAATTAACGTCTTATTAATAAAAATATTTGTTTTTTAAATATTATATACATATATATATGATATACGAGTAGGTAGATACGAGTAGTAATAACGTTATTTCACCTAGACTATTTGTTTGGTAATTTATTGTCATTTGGAGACCACAGCAAACAGTGGAGTAAAATTTCTTATCAGTAACTTATTGCAACAATAACTTGAAACTGCGAACTTTTATGCGAAAAGGGTAGAGTAGAAATACTGTTCATTAGTGTATTCACCTTTTTCAATATATATGTCCCATAACCGACCTCTATTGTTTTTGAGCGAAAGAGATAGCTGAGAAAACAATTTGGCTTTTGTCCAAAACTGGTTTGGTCGGACGGTGCGTTTGAAACTTGTATGAAATTTCACAGGGTGTGAATTACTTACATAGGTATTTAGTTCAGAAACACGTTTTTGTCGCTTGTAGCTGATAGGTACAAATGAGTTTTGACAAGTAAATTGGCTGTTATAACTTTTTCAACTTCAGCACCACAACACTGTATAGGCCTAGCATAAGCACAATACCATATGAAAATAGTGATAAATTCTTACCCAGGATTTGTTATCTGGTAATCATGTATTCGGAGCCATTGCAGTTTTTAAGCGCATTACATCAATGGAGTCATGATAATTTATCGGCGCATTACATCGATAGTCTGTGTTTTCACCTGAAATAATAATGGGTAGGCTTATAGGGGTAATTCTACCGTACGGATTAAAAAAATAAATAAAAACAAAATCAACTTTTACGCATATTGAAGTAGATTTTTAACTTTTACATAATTATGGGAACATTAAATAAAAAAATCAGAGATATAGTAGAATTATTTTAGGAAAAAATATGAACTTTTTGTTTTATTAAATAGACACGAGTGACTATGAAGTCGACATGGGTGATACAATCCATGTTTTTTATCATAAAATAATCATTTAAGGTTCTCAACTTTATTCTATAATATTATTCTCATTACATATAAACCATAATATGTTTTTGTCTATTGAAATTATATATTGAAAAAAGTTTGAAAAATATATTAAAAATTTCGACAAAAGTGTCTTCACAAATGTCGAAATTTTTTGATGGTGGAAATTTAGGTTTTATTAGGTGACCACAAAATAAATATGAATCAAGGTCATCGGAATCATATTAAATGAAAATAATACATTATTTGGGACTATTATTCCAAATATTTTATTTTTATTTAGATCAATAATCTCAGAATCGCTTTTTTCATCCTTGTCTTTTCCTTAGCACATTTTGTAATAAGTTTGATTTGATAATCGTAAACCTTTAATGGTCTAAAATAATCTGCATTAATCCTGGTGCCTCCTTTTTTTTAAAAACTTTATTTTTTTAAAGTATTTTCCATAATTACTGTATTGTTTTTGTCAAATTTCTTATTCTAGCATTAATTTACTCATTTTTAATATTTATTACTTAAACCGTGTATTTCTTGTGCTTTAACTTCGTCTTTACCCCTATTTTGGTAAAAACCCTAAACCTAGGTAAAAAGATCGGTACATTATATAGTATAATTAACAGAAATTTCACAACACACTACAAGCTACAGTCACTTGTGTCGATCAAATAAAATCACAAGTGTCGACAAGACATATAATAACGCCTGCATCGCATGTTTGATACATCTGTTAACTTTTTTGACATATTTATCTCGGTAAACAATTATATTAGTGAATGCAATAAGCAATAGAAAAAAAAATACACAGTTAATAGATATTTGACCAAAGTCCTAGAAGCATCTGTCACCTCGTGTCGAACAAAATCACAATTGTCGAACAATTTTTCATCACGCGTGACATCGACATTAGTGAGAACATCGACAAAATACGCCATATCAGCTTCAATATGATGTTAAACTTGTGCATGTTTTAAAAATGTGCTAAGTACTCTCATACTCACTAAGTCAAGTAACAAAAATTGTAATTGAATGATCCATTTATTTTTTATAGCCTCCTCATTTGTGACAGGTCAACTTTGACACAGGTGTAGAACGTATATTGAATTTTGAATTACAAAAAAACTATTCATTCCCCACGAAAATTTTAGACTTGGCAATGACAGGTGTGGTTTAGAGTTGCCATTAATAAAAAAATATGTTCACAGAGTAAAATATTTACCTTCATAAAATCGTGATTTATGAACGTCGACATTTGTGACTATTTTTTTATAACGGTTGTAGAATGGTCTGTATTTTTTTAATTAATTGTTGGAAAAATATAATATTTAACTATGAATAAGTAAAAGTATTGTAATTTATTTTATTATGTGAAATATAATCCTATCTCTACACAATATTTTTTTATAGCTGCTCAAACCGTGCTACCACGCTCGCGAACAATCGACACGACGTGACAAATCACATAGTGTCGATATGGTTTTTTGAATAAATAATGAAAATTTTCATTATATTTTATGGAGAACACATAGAACACGATCCCGGCTTGATTGTGACAGTACATTATTAACGTCTAGGTATTATATTTTAAGAGTTATTTCACGCGAACATAAAAATCGATGTTTGGTAGAATGACCCATAGGTAGGTTACACATATTTTTTTAATACATATATTTATTTGCCTAGTTTCATTCAGAAATACAAACAATAACGCCTTTTTTTGCTATTGAGGGGTAAATATCCACATTTAACCAGGACTACCATATGTAGGTAATCGATGATACCCACATATTTTCGTATCTACTAAGATATGTACATGAATGCCTTGATTGCATGTATGCACAATTTACTCGCTCATAGTGTAAAATTGCTAATTTATTAACAATCCCCATACATATTAAGCATAGATATTAAAAAAATAATTTGGCTACGTTACTTCAATAAAAAATCATGTTAATAAATAAGCTTAGCATAACAAAATGGGATGGCTTGCTTTGATATTGAGTATTAAAAAGGATACTTACTTGCAATATTCAAACATAGCACTCACTAAACACTCTTATCTGCATCCACTAATATCTTTTAGAATATAACATCTTGAATATTCATTTGCGTATAGAGCACTCACAATATTTTAACAACCAAAAATAACACCGATCGTGACCATAGTTTGCACTAAACTGTAAACAAATTATTTATTTATTTATTTATTTTATTTATTTTTCAAAGGAAAACTTACAGCTAAAGTTTATGGAAAGATGCTAAAAGTATGTAGTTGAAAGCCAATTACAAGTTTTCACTTATTAATCAAATTAAACAATTTATCAAACAAAACATGCAAAATACTAACCCCAACTTCACCGGTGGCGGCGCGCGGCGGCGGTCACATAAGGGACGTAATAAATACCGGTTTGCTATAGCTTGTCAAGATGTTATGCGGTCGATCACGCGTTCTATGCGTGCGATGCATGCCGGTTAGAAAGGAGACAAGGATAGCAATATTGTCTGATCACGGGATAGTAAGGGATGACAATAACTGACCTAGGTACTACATCGCCGTAGTCGTCATCGCTATCGTTTGTCAAGATAACAGAGATAAATGTGTGCGTGTATAGGCATACGTTTTCTCTGTACACAGTAAGGTAAAGGCTAAGAGCAAAAGCAATAAAATGTCATACCCAAGATTAGTTTAGATCAGTGTTTTTCAACCTGTGGGTCGCGACCCCCTGGGGGGTCGTGAAGCTTCTGTAGGGGGGTCGCCAGAGATCGAAATAACTGTGTATTTCAGTGAAAAAAAATTCATAAAGACAATTAATTTAATTAATATTTCTTGATATTGTATATATGATAGATCAGCGATCATTTATAGGCATTTTACTCAATCCTTGCGAGCATAGATTTTTATAGCAAACTACTACTAAATCTGTAGTTTTCCCGAGAAATCTTTTGTTGATACCTACAATTAGCTCGAGTCTACTCTTACTTTATCTTGCCTTCCACAGTAAATTATTAAATTAGAGAAGGTTTTTTGATTGATTCAGGTCATGTTTGCTTTCAATAAATGCAGAAAATAATATTAACTTTAATAAAATACTACTCTGTATATAAGTAAGTAATAAAGCTTTTTACACAGAATGTATTATGGTTTTCAAAATTACGTCTAAATTAATTATATTACTCTTTTCAGATTTTTCAAAGTGAAAACAGAGGCTGTTAATAATAACAGAAATGAATTGTACAGGATGTTGCAAAATGGGTATTTTTTTCGCGAGTTTTGAAATTCTGATTTCATTTTCCGACTTAGATACGAGTATACCATGATGTACATGTAGGTTTCGGCTTAGTATACCCTTTTTGCAACACCATGTATTTAACAAAACTAATAAGATACTTTGACTATATTTAGGACCTTTTAAATGGTCGCCAATAAAACAAAACCCCCATTTTTTTGGCCCCTTTATACATACCTAAATGATAAAAAAACTGAAGGGTCAAGGGGGTCGCGAAATATTTTTTAATACCAGGGGGGTCGCGTCATGAAAAAGGTTGAAAAACACTGGTTTAGATACTATTGATGCAAAGTATGACGAAATAAATGATTTATAGATAAATTCGACATGAGTACTTCAATGCTACGGTGCCATTATTTTTGTGTACTGGCTTGCTTTGGCATTCTCGTCCACTTTGATTTGTATGAAGAATTTGATATAATTATTTAACAGCTTTTATCAAGCTTAAAATTATAATAAATAGAAGCGACTATTTCACGACTATTTTTTGAGACATAATTCAAACCGATAGTCATAGTAGTTCCAAAGATATTCGATATTTTCAAAACCTCCAGCTATAATCCTCCACCAGGGCTGCAGCAAAGTACCTTTATATCTTTGCTATCTTTTGACGACTATTTCTGAAATTTGGCATGTCATTACGACTATTTCACGACTATTTTTTGAGACCTTAACCAAGTCGATAGGCCTTACCGTTTGTTCTGCAGAGGCTGGAGGATTATAGCTGGAGACCTCCAGCTATAATCCTCCATAAAGTATAGCTCTAACTCCGAAAGTATGATACGACTATTTTTTTGGAAAACACGACTATTTATGACTATTTCACGACTATTTTTTGGCATCATCAAAAATAGTTTCTATTGAGTTTCAATTTTGGAGGATTATAGCTCGAGGGACGTGCTTTATTGACTGCGTGGGTTTAGTATAATACCGGTTTCCTGGCTGTATTGTAACAATAAACGTATCGATAAGGATTTTGCAATATTGTTCAGCACGGCTAGCTGTAGACGTATCTTATCTAGACAGCTGAAATATTATCCGTTAAGAACATTTTAGGAAATAAACCGACACTTTGGTGTTATCAATAGGATCTGTGCTATAGAACTTTGAGATAACGATATCAATTGGTTTCATATCATTTTTAAAGTGTCTTTTGAAATGATTCCGACTCAATTACAAAAAAACTTACTAATAGGATAATCTGCTTAACAATCTGAACAAACCCAAAGCAATGTCGACTGCTTAATAAATAAGTACTGTAATAACCTTATAAATTTTATAGCACTTATAAATCCATGTTATGACGATTAACCTCGGAAGCTGCAAACAATACGAAACAAAACAAAGAACTGTACCCTAGCTATAATCAACGACAATTTGCTAATCCACATATGGAACAGAGCCATACACCGCTGCCCACGCCGCCGTAATCCAGATTACTAAAGCAGGTTATGTGAGGATAATAATATAGAGATTTACCCCCAAATTCATAGAGCTTTTTGACACTCTACAATAGGCTTAAAATTGAAGTTGTGATATACGAATTTCAACTTTTTGACTGACGTACAGAGTCGAAACTCATGTGTTTCGAAGTGAATTTTAACCTTGTTGTAAATTTACAATACGGTCTATGAATTTGAAGGCTAGAATATAAAAACGTCATTAAAATTTGTTGTATGCTGAAGATACATTAAAAGGGATCAATGTTGTGATCTTGTATTTTTTAGACTGATCGCATATATTTTTGTCTAAAATTTCTTCATTGATATATCTACGGTATACTGTATCTTGATGATCTTAGGGAAGTTACTTATTCCGTAGAGGTATAACTATAATATAACTAAAACTTAATTCTTTTTTCTTGTATTTTCTCTCCGGCCAGTTCTTTTTCCCAGTGATTTGTTTGGTTTGTTTTAAACTTTTTTATGATTTTATTCAAGTTCTAAATTGAAATAAAACCTTCTTTCTTCTATTTGTCTAGTTGCAGTGTCTGGTTTCATTTGGATAGTAGTTGTGACTCGCCTTTCTCTCGGAATCGGAATAATAATCTTAATACAGAGCTGTTGGGTAACATTGTATTCACTTATCGACACCGCTATTACCGAATGCAGTTATTGTAGCTAAAATCGGATTTACTTAAGTAATTAAAAAATATAATACCTATGTATCATATGGGTGATAATATGGGTTCTTAAGGTCGTAATCGTAGGCAATCATCGACCATTATAGGCAAAGAAAAAAGCTTGAAAATTCCAGTTACAGTAATACTTTGTTGGGATAGAATATAGAGTTTTCATAATGTCTCTTACATTACGAAGATGTGAAATTTAATTAAGTAAGTACTTAAATGAGTTTCTGGGTCGATATAAATGTAAATGAATAATTAAGTAAAACTTCAGGTCACAGACACGACACGAAGTACTTTAGAATATGATCTAGATTTTTTCTATAAGTACTTAAGTACTTTGGTAGGTATCCGTAGTCTATTTAATATTCATAGAATAAGTCTTAAGACTCTTAGGTAAGTTAGATAAAGACTTATAGTTCAGTGTTCTATTCTATTAAATGTAGGTGAGATTTACCTACAAATTCCTAGATGTAGAGTTAGGCCAAGTCCCAAAAACCCATTTCGTTTGTTTCATTTCATAGGTAGATACAGGGAGTGACTTTCTAAATCGAAAATTGAAGATTCCGAGCGCTGTTGCTCCAGCCACGATTCTATCTAATTGCAGGACAGCTCTCGTTCGTTCGTTTTTGTCAGTATAGAGTAACCCTCAAGGCTAGTGGAAAGTGATGTCGAAATAATTTAACACGAGGTTATTTACCCATAAGTATAACCATATAATAAAGAGTACTGTACTTGTTATTCTATGGTATAACGTTGACTAGGTTAACGCCCGAACAGAATAAGCGAAATGAGTAAGTGGCTACTCCATGAAACGAATAAAAACAAGAACGACCAAAAGTGATGACAAAAACACAGTATTTAAGGAGCACATTTTTACACTTGTGCAAACAAGGGGCCCATTCCAGTATTATTGTTAACAAACAGTAAATTGCGCTATGGCTTGATGTGAACGTAAATTGTATCCTATTTACAAGGCCGTATGTACATAATCGTGTGGCACCTTGTTGGCAGGTATTGTGGTGAATGTAAATAGCAGAACAGTCCCCGGCAAAGATTGCCTGAAACCGGTCTTATCAGTATATTTTTTCGAAGACACCTTGCACTCGCCCGATTTCAAATTATAACGATTTTAAGTTCCGTGTTTTTTTAAGTTACATGTGCGCATTATTCTATAATTCGAGATTTTCTAGTAATGAACTTACTAACCGTAGTAACGTACACTAAATTAGTACTTAACTAAGTATTTATAAATAAAAAAATGATTTTTTAAAGAGTTTACTATATTGATGGCATTTTTAGGGTTCCGTAGCCAAAATGGCAAAAACGGAACCCTTATAGTTTCGTCATGTCCGTCTGTCCGTCTGTCCGTCTGTCCGTCTGTCACAGCCGATTTACTCGGAAACTATAAGTACTACAGTGATGAAATTTGATGGGAATATGTGTTGTATGAACCGCTACAAAAATATGACACTAAATAGTAAAAAAAAGAATTGGGGGTGGGGCCCCCCATACATGTAACTGAGGGATGAAATTTTTTTTTTCGATGTACATACCCGTGTGGGGTATCAATGGAAAGGTCTTTTAAAATGATATAAAGTTTTCTAAAAAACATTTTTCTTAAAGTGAACGGTTTTTGAGATATCAGCTCTCAAAGTCGTAAAAAGTATGTCCCCCCCCCTCTATTTTTATAACTACGGGGTATAAAATTCTAAAAAAAATAGAGGTGATGCATGCTAATTAACTCTTTCAACGATTTTTGGTTTGATCAAAGTATCTCTTATAGTTTTTGAGATAGGTTGATTTAACTGTAATTTTGGTTAAGTTATTGTGCTTACTACGGAACCCTTTGTGCGCGAGCCCGACTCGCACTTGGCCGGTTTTTTTTGCATAAAGCGTGGGTTTCTTAATGTTGGTTAACGTGCGGTTTACACAAGGGCTTGAGGTAAACCTTGCAGGTTTCCCAGACCTTGCGATGTGCACAGAAGCACTGTTTATTAGGTACCTACAGTTTACTGCGCTATATTGTATATAATATATTGTGTGACTAAATTTTCTAGAGACACTTCATGCCATTATATTTAAATTGAAATCGGTGTGCAATTAATAGGTGAAGTTTGCGAAAATAAATATCTTCCGCATATATCTTGTAGGTAGATAGGTATATCGATAGTACACTCATCTTAACTAGGTCCTTAGCCGGTACTTACTGACACAAACCAACATTCCAAAGCAATGTAAATCACTAATTATCAGTTTGAAAACAGAACGCGGCACGCTGTCTGTTTGACAATTAGCCAATGACGTCGACACGGGCTGTAAGCAGCCAATCAAGGCCCAGGGCTGGTCCATTTAAACATATTTATTCAAAAATCCTGCGCAGTTTTAATTGTAGGTACTCTTTGGCCCTTTTAACTTAATTTGTATGATGTGTGGCATCAAACAAGGTTTTGCTCTCCGTTTATCGTATTTAGGAGATGATCACTTTTAACCATCAAATTCAATCACAATTTATTTGTCCATGTTACAATAAAGCATCATGTTATTTTGTTACGTTTTGCTGAGTATAAAAAATATTGTATTGTACATAGAGTACGTAGCTACTGTAAACTTTACATAGGGAAGTACTTACAGGGTTTTCACTGAAACCATTTATGAATCCTGTTTGCCTATCAGAAGGTCCAACCTAACCTAGTTCATTAAATACCTAGGTAACCTCATTCAGTTAATTGAACAAATGTAGGTAGGCATGTTTGAACAGCAATACTTGTTTAATTAACGTAATTAATTACTCACTAATAAGTTTAAATAACAAATAATAAGTAAGTATATTTTTAAATGTAGGTATTATTAAGTTAACCCGCATAGCCGTAAGGTGTGCTAACCATTGTTATCGTTAAGTAATACTTAACAGCGCCATAACATAACAGTTAGGATTAATTAACGCTTCAGAATTTAGAACATCGCCTAAAATAGTTAAATACTTCGTACATACATGTGCCACACACGTGAATCGTATAAAAATTTATGAGTTAAGCGAGTAAAGTATGCCCGTGATTAAAGCAGGCGCGGATCCACCCATATGGGCAAGATGGGCATGCCCATCACCTAAATGACTTGCCATAACACACGACGGGATTTCAATATATACTTATCACTTTTGTATGGCTGTTTTTATAACTACTTATGTTGGGGGTGATGGTTGCTGGTTATTATCATTTTTTCCATCTCAAAAGCCCTCCAGATAGATGTTTAAGAATTCAAAACCCATAAAATTTTCGGTCATGCCAAGAATTTGAGTTTCGGCTTACAACAAAAGTCACTAGGTATTTACAAAAGGTACCTATCTAACAAAATGATACTAGTTATGTTTACCTGGTATACTAAGCCGAAAACTACGTGTGCAGAATGATATCTAAGCCCAAAAATTTAATCAGAAAGTAAAAATTCGCTAAAAATAATAATTATTTTCCATAGAAACTTTGTTCGGCACAATCGACTTTTACTATGGAGAATGAATTAGGTACCTAGTTATATTTTTCGCAAATTTTGACATTCTGATTTAATTTGAACATTGATAACATTAGTTCAATGCTGCGGTACTTAATTAATTATTTTTAGGTAGGTATAGGATCCTTCAAAATTTAGAATTCCAATTTTGCAGCACTAAAAAAAACATCATTTAAAAAAAAAGTTTTATCTAAAATAGCCTTAGCATGAAGGATCAGATAAGAAAGCTATCCTTATATGGCTATTGAAAAAGTATGTATCTATAAAAATATCAGCCATAACTCATGACGCGGTCACTTTTTTAAAAGTGACTCAAATTTGGAATTATACTATGTGAATAATTCAAAACAACAAATCTAATTATCAAAACTGCAGCGATACCGCAATGGTTAAGTACTTACTGCCCTTACTAACTATTTCCGCTTGCTATGCCATAAAAAATATTCCCTTGGTAATCCTACTAATACAGTGAAACCTGGTTAAGTGAGACTTCAAGGGTCCTGCAATATCGTTTCACGTATAGAGGTATTCCACTTACCCAGTGTCACAGATATACAGGTATAAATAAATATCTGTCTAATTTACATAGGGTTCCATTAATAGAGGTGAAAATACAGGTTATTTCAATAATACAGGTGCGATCATTAAATAAAATTAATTTAATACATCATTTTTATTCATTAATTAAAATTCAGCACAAACTCCTTGGCGTGTCTTCCCACTTTCATAAAAGGATATTAAATTCACTTTTTCACGAAATGATAACGATTGTAGCTTTCATTTTGGCATTTTCAAATTAAATCATGTATGATAGTAAATCAAAACTAAAACTGAAGGTAATTGATTAATAAATAGTATAAATACATTGAACTGAACTGAACTGAAGCTCAAAATTTGTACTTACGTACTTGGAATAACGTGTGGAATTTGTGGGTAGAATAAAATGAGTAAAACAAACAATGTTATCTCAGTTACAGAGGTTTATGCATATAAAATTTACTCGCTGTCTCAGTTATAGAGGTAACTATGATGATAAATCGAAAGAACAAATCCCAGATATAGAGGCTTACCTCGTCCCACTAACAGAGGTAATTCAGTGCCAAAGTGTTGGGACCTCAGTATGAGTTCCAGCTATGGAGGTTTCCCACTTAACCAGGTTTCACTGTATTATAAATGTGAAAATGTGTCTGTATCTGTGCATGTTTTTTACTTCTTCACGTCAAAACGGCTGAACTGATTTTAACGAAATTTGGTATGGAGTTAGCTGAGACACTGGATTAACACATAGGCTACTCTTTATCGCCCCACGGGAAAACTTTTTAACGCGAAGCGATGCTCGCGGCAGCTAGTTCCCCCCTGAATTTAAGTTCAGAGGGTGTCAGTTATCTACATTCGTTTTCTCGTGAAAGGTTAACAAACATCCATCCAAACTTATAAAGTTGCGCCTTCATAAAACATAATATTTGGGTCCAAATTGAGGAAATCTGAAACATTGTTTTGTCGAAAAAAGCTTTAGGTACTTTTGTGTACTTACCTGTTATGTTACAATATATTTAGGTGTATAAATAAATAATAATAAAAATATATATATCTGCAGGTACCATAAAACTATTTGGCCTATCAAGATAAAATTACCTTCAATTAAATGAGAATTTAGTCTGGTGTATATGTCGCAGCCGGATCGTATAATCCGCCGTATTACATTACGGCTGGCCGCATTACAACACAGGGCCGCTTTGTAATGCGCCGGATCAACGTTTAGCCGCATTGTCATTTCAATACGTTCTTCAATACGGCGGCCCACGTTTAGGCGCATCGTACTACTACTGAATTGTAGGGTAACCATGTCCATACTAAGCATGACATTACAGGTAAAGGATCTTTGTAATCATAATAGAGTAAATCTATCATATGGACTTCCATTAAAGTATCAAAATACTGTTAATGGGCACTACTCGGATTGTAGGATCTCCGGAATTATTATTCTTCATCATCAACATCTGGACGTAGGCCTCTCCCAAAGCACACCACTGGATGCGATCTACAGCATTCCACATCCAATCATAACCAGCCACCTTTCGAAAGTCGTCACCCCATCTAGCCTGTGGGCGTCCCAGACTACGTTTGCCTCGTCGCAGTCTCTTCAAGATCAAATAACACATTTATATTTTTTGACCCAGTAGTATTATCTGGAAATCCGCCGACCAGCAGAATCCATGGTCACTTTAGCTGATTGATGTGCGTTATATATTTTGTACGTTTTTCACTGTACCGCATTGATCGGAATGGAAATTATTTAATTTCACGTGAAAATTGTTCTTGAAGTACTGTTTACTAGCATATTTAACACGATTTCTTCGTTGTAATCATCATCAAATATCTGTATCCAACGCCATTATTGTTGTTAAGTCAAGCAGCGCCACGAGTGTTAAAAATCAAAACTAAAATCTTTGGAAGCGGCGGCTAATCTCTCGCCGTATTACATAACGGCCAGCCGTATTGAATGACGTATGATGTCGAATACAATCCGGCGCATTTTCATTCAGCCGTATTCAATACGGCTAAACGCTGCGACATATACATAGTACCTACTTTTACTTTTTTTTTTTTTTTTTTCATCTATCCGGATCAATTATTTAAAAATGTTTCATCGAGAGGGCTTTTGAGGAGGGAAAATTGCATTTAGCGTTGCCATAATATTATTATGATCACTATCAACATACAAAAATATATGCTATCAGTACCGTAAGGCGAGGCAAAACCATCTTTTTTCGACTTGCCCATCACCTATTTTGAGGTCTGGATCCGCGCCTGGATTAAAGCTAATTTACTTCAAATGATCCAGAAGAAATTAAGATGAGTCTTCAACTTAAAACAATAACTGTTACACTTGGATAAAATAAAGATTTAATCAAGGAAGTAAAAATATAAAAAAACTAAGTAAGTACCTAAGAACCGTTGCGGAGCGGGCGATTACCTACGGAAAACTGCAAAGATTTCCCGCTACAAAAAACGTTGCAATAAAGCCTACAAAGCCATCCAACTTTATCCATATTCTATATATAGGTAATGTAGATTCGGTTTGTCTGTTATACTACCCCACAAGGGTCCGGTTTCATTCACCTTTACAATATTTAGACCTCGACGGGATCTAAGCTTTAGCAGCGAGCTTTCACCGAACTCTGAAATAGAAAAACAAATGAAACACACTTACGGGAACAAAAATCCAATTCGATATTCAAAAGTCAGGGAACACACAACACTTTTTGTTTTATGGTTTTGGTGGAGATAACTTTTTTTTATTTAACTGGCACTTTTTGACACTGGCACGTGAAGTCGCGATGGCGGGCGGCGGAGGACTGAGGAGTGGCCCTCCCGGTAGAGGGCAGCACCGGCGAATCAGGCTGAGCCACCGCGCACCACGCCGCTTCTATCTCCGAGCCCTCCCCTATCGCTACTTACATTCGCTTTCCATCGACGGTTCAGTACCGATTCGGATAACCCGCGTGCTTACGAACCGGTGATAGTATTGGTTCATGTATTTATTGCTGCTAGATACTCTAACGTGGTAAAGGGGAGGTCGCCGACACTGGAGGTTGAAGCGGGCTTGAGAGAAAGAGTACACGCAAACTGGGATAGAAATGCAACAGTTGTGATTCCGAGTGAGAAATGTTACACAATTTTCCTTAATTTAGTTCAGGAAAACTTGGGGTGGGACACCCTAAAGCCCGCTGGGCCATCGACCTAAGACTTATAATAAGGACGTAGTTGGTAGTCAAGATGAGGAAAACCGAGGACTGAGGTGCTTCTTGGGAGAGGCCTATGTCCAGCAGTGGCTATACAAAATATCCTCGTTGCTGCATTGGGACTAAATGACTGAACCATGTTGTGTAATGGCATTGTTTTTTTCACCATCAGTTAGTCAATATTTAGTTTTAAAGCAACTGAAAAAATATAAGAACAGCGATATATTTAAAACCTAAACAAGATAGTATTTATATTCTTATTCAAATGCGAAAGAAAACAAGTTTTTACAAGGACAAGTTTTAAGTTTTTATGTAAGAACTAAGTTCAGACGACTCGTTTATGGACGTTTTTTTTCTCTACATAATGAAGGTACGTACATAAGAGCTATAGATACCGATCGTGTGCTACCGAGACTTTGTTCCTTTAAAAATGATGTATTTTTATAAAAAAAACTAATCTGGATTAAGTAGCGATTCTCGCACACCGAGATACGCAATAAAAAAAATACACTAATAAGTATCTTAACGTAAATTTCTTCGAAAGATACCTAACTAATTACTTATAATAAAAATGTATACTTACCTACTTAAATCTCATTTTCCATGGCAAATTTAAGTTTTTACAGAGCTAAAATTTATTGTGCCTAGATGCCTTTAGTTAGAACGTCTTCATTATCGTCGTCTAGGTTGGTACCTACCTATTGACTTTGAGAGGGTAAACCAATAACTATCTCTATGCCACCCTACGTTTAATATTAATTAGCTTTTCCTATAAATTATTAATTAGTTTTGCAGGAATTGAATGGATGAATTTCCCTTTGATGTCAAAGCTGGAGGCTATTGACTCGCTGGGGTAGGTACTTAATATTATAATATTGAATTTACATGGAAATAAGCATTTCGCGTAGGTATATGTAGATTATGTAGGTATATAGGTACCTCAGGATTATTATTTATTAGCTATAAAACGAAAAATTAGAGTAAATCGCCTTATACTTAGATATGACACATGAGGTAGAGACTAGAAATAACTTTAATTACTATATAGCCGGCCTTATCGATAAGGGATCTCTTACAAATGAGTACCTTCTTTGAAAAATTACAGTGTTTTGCAAAAAATGCACATAGGCTGATGAATCAGCTCATCATTCTCAGATAATCTGAAGGCCTGGGTCATTTGTTTCCCTTCTATGTCGTAATGGAACATGGATGGAACCTCAATTTAGAAACCCAATTTGATAATCCCACCAACAACGGATCCACGTGACAACTCGATATCGCGCATGCTGTGTCGGGTACATATCTGGCCAAAGTCACTTATAAAATTTCCCCCTGTATATCATTCAAATTATACTCAGACGACACAAAATAAGAACGGATCATAAACGACGGTCGAATGGCGTAGTGGTTAGTGCCCCTGACTGCTATGCCAAAGGTGCCGGGTTCGATTCCCGGCTGGGGCATGCAGATATTTGTTTAAAGGCAGATATTTGTACTCGGGTCTTGGGTGTTGATATTTATATTTAATATGTATCTATCTATGTATTTGTGTAGATATATCAGCTGTCTGATACCCATAACACCGGCTCTGCTTAGCTTGGGGCCGGATTGCCGTGTGTGAGATGTCCCCACATATTATTATTATAATTATTATCTACATAAGTAGGTACTTGTTACAGTAGCCGTGTAGCGAACCTTCTAGTGAATGCACACGCACAACGCACTTGTCCAAATATCTGGAAACCCGAGCCCTTTAATGTCCGAATATCGGGGTCCTTTAATTGAGTTAAGATCGATCTGATAGCCCCTCCCTTATTGGATAAATTCTCCGCTTCTACATTACCACTTAGCTTCTAACAAATGGACCGGCCAAAATTAGAATTTTATGGATTTCGAATGTTTTGTTTTTGAGAAGGGCGCTTCTTGAGGAAAATCTTGGTTATTCGTTAAAATGCAAATTAGGAGGGTCGCACAGAAACCTTATTTGCCAACCAAAAAATACTTTATGCATAAGTAAGTAACTATTGTTTTTACAAGGTGAAAAATTTCGGCATTTTTGCTAAGAGCGATCTTTTTCGGCAAACTTAGGGTGTATGGAATGACTTATGGATCTACCCTATATACTCACAATAGTATATAGGTAGGTATGTGCCTTAAAGCAAGATAACTAAATATAAATGTTTGTTTTAATTAACATAATCACATCACAGCGTAGTAGTAGAACACTAGTTAAATATTTAATAAATTAATCAATTAATTTTAATATTGCGGCAAATTGCCAATTCATTTAAACTGTTCCGAAATTAACCCATTTCCCTTTATAACCTTACATAAATCTTCCCAGACCCTACGCGCTATGCATTTTACATTAGAAATTTTCAGTCCTGAAAAGGGTTCATCATTTATTTATTTATTTCTGTTATCTTTACGACCGAGTATACAAACGACACACAGTAACTCATTCATTAAGTAAACGTCAACAGCTGGTTTATGAGCGTACCCTCTCCCATCAACAGAGCCATAACTCACTCACCTATTTTAATCATCAATGAATGTGAATGGAATTTTTTACAGCGATAGTAAAAATCCGGATACGAAGATTTTAGGGAGTAGTTACCCTACTTATGTGCTTCTACACTACGCTTGTGCGGGGGTAACAAATATGAACGCTCGGTACGTTTCAACGGCCATCGCCCATGTACGACATAATTTATGAGGTGAACCTTTTTTGGCCTAAGATTTATTTATCTAAATTGTTTTTACTAAGAGCGGCTTTTTTTATAAACAGATAAATATAAACTTCACCCAGGGTTCTAGCTGAAAACCAGCGCTATGGTTTATCATAGCACCAAGCTGAGCTTGAACCCGATTTTGCTCATTTTCCTTTACTTAAACCTTTTTATTATTTGTTTTATTATTTATTTTTGAGTTGTTTCCGTGTGTGTGAAATAAATGTATTTTCTTTCTTTCTTTCAAATGATATCTGAGGAATAAAATTGTTCCTGTCACTGTCTAAAATATAGGTATAGCTGAACACAAAAGAGTAGAGATTAATGTTTTTAGAACTAAACAGATTTAAACCTGGCAATAAAAAAAAAACTTGTGATTTGTGGTCTGTTTCTATTAGCGATGCGCGATTATCACTTATATCAATAATCGAATACACCACTACCGCTACTCTCCATAATCGAATATCAAAGTAGCGATATACTTATTGCAATAATCGAATAAGCACCACTACTTCGATTATCGATTCTAACTTGACCGCTACTTGTATTCGTAAATGCAAAAGTAGCGGTGGATGACCGATTCGATTATTTGCAACAATGTAATGATGAGTAAGACGTATGAAAGGGGCGCGGGCGCGGCGAGTTGAACACAGACGCGCCGGCGACGGTCAGCTATGGCGCCATCTACCAGGCGCCGCTAAGACGGGGTGTCTAACGGACACTACTAGGGAATATCGAATAACAACTAGTTTGGTTTTTAAACCTAGGTACATAAGGGATGTTTTTAGCAGTGTTATATTATATATTAATTACCTAGTTTTTTTCTTTATAAATATAATATACCTATGTAAGTACCTACTTATAATATAATAAAATAAAATTAATAGGTAGTTTCAATTGATTTAGTTTTTTTAATCGGACTATTTACAAAATGTCAAAATAAGCAGGGTTTATACCGGTAAGTACTTAGTTAGTTCATTCATCTATTCCTAAAAACAACTTTCCTACCATAATTTGGCACAGTATACTGAATCAATGATGTTACATGTAAATAATTAAAAAAAATTAAAAACCGACTTCAAAAAACCACTAAACCGTAAGAAATAATTTGATAATCTGAAAAAGTAGCGACGAATAAGTAGCAATACAAAAGTAGTGGTAAATGATTAGTAAATGCAAAAGTAGCGATGAATAAGTAGCGATACAAAAGTAGTGGTAAATGATTAGTAAATGCAAAAGTAGCGATGAATAAATAGTAAATGAAAAAGTAGCGACGAATAAGTAGCGATACAAAAGTAGTGGTAAATGATTAGTAATAATCTAAAATGATAATCGAATAATCGAATGATTGTAATAATCGAATAATTAATGTAGTATCATTTATAATCGCGCATCGCTAGTTTCTATGGTTTGAATGTCAAACTCGCCCTGTTCCTGTATAAACAAATCGAATTTTGCTTAATTTTGGAGTTATGTGGATTGTTGAGTTTGTTCACGAGGTGAAAATGAATAAAACCATTCGCAGCGAAGCTAGACAGATGATTTACAGCGTTTACCTACGATGTTTGGCGGAGAATGAGGCTGGAGAAGTATTAGTCAATATATACGATGTTTATGAAAGAGCAGCGTTTTATACTGGTGAGTAGGTACTTAATTTCTAACCATTAACATTCATTGCTTATATTTCTTGTAAAAAAGTACTGTTTTGATGTAATAGAATGCCTTTCAATGTGTATTTGTTATTCTTATAGAGGTTAGAAAATACTAGTGTCAAACGTTACATGACATCAGGGTATGGATGCTAATGTTGTTAAAACATCAGGTCTAGATACTTTTTTACTAACCCCCGACTCAAAAGGGTATCGATAAGTTTTACAGCTGTAGGTGTCGTCGGTCTCTCCGTGTTAGAGTACCTATTGTAAAAATATGTGTAAGAATATGTAAGAGTCGGTATAAATTCCCCAGACATAATAATTTGCAAGTCACTGCTTTTCTGACCAATTAAATAATTTGTTGCAGGAAAATCGGTAAACACAGTTTTAGAAGAATTGCCGGGGCACATTTGAACTTTTTCCTGAGCAAGAAAATACTGTAATAAAATATCGATGTGTGATACTATCACTTTTCTCCTATAGTAATTACATAATGGGATAACCAACACGTGTTTCAGTGCAAAAAATCATTATGAAATACACAATGAAATAAAAGTTACAGTTGATTTGATTTAATGAAATTCATTCAAGACTGCCCCCCTCTCCCCTACTAATTTCTTCTCTTAACATAAACCTCCCCAAAAACTCGCATTTTATAATTAGGTAGTAAATATAACGGCATTTTATAATAATTTGAAACATTTCTCGTTTTGATTTTTTCTCCTAAAGTATCGTGATACTTTTGTCCGTTTTCTATACTATAATAGTGTGGCCACTTTCTTAGATTGCCACGCCCTCAATGATTCTCTACTCTTTTATGTTCAGCTATACAAACATTCAGACGCGACAGCATTAGCATTTTTCCCTAGATAACTTTTATCTGAACATTGAAAAATCAGCCCTATTATAGGATAATGTAAACAGGATTTGCCATTCTATTGAAAAACAAGTCTTTAGTCTTTTGGCGAAGTGATGATAAAGCCAAAAAAGTTTAGGCCAAAACTCGCTTCGCATAACTCGTATGGACAATAAAGATTAGGCGAGTCAAAGGGAACCCGATACAAGAATTTCGAGTTAGTCATAACAATGTTGACAGAAGACGTTATCACTCCCCGGGGCGGAAACCAAGGCGCAGGAAGTGACAGTAAATATGAGGGTGTAGGAGGGGTGTAGGGACTGTAGGGTAGCCACTAGGTACGTTTTGATAGATGACTTGGATGACGCACTAGCAGCTTAGGGGAAGGCTAGGGAAACCGTATAAAATTTAATGATTGTTTAGAAAGGTCTCCGTCTTTGTCGGGTAAGTGGACACCCTATGGAAGCTCTTACAAGCCAGTGGCCAGCTACACTCACGTCACGAGAGTCACGATCCAGCAATGAAAACAGATACACTTACAAATTCTCAAATATTAATGTTTTTTGATCAATAAATAATAATTATTCAGTAATATTCGGATGCGCTGTTCATTTGTTCAATTTATTTACTTCAATACTTATTGCAGACGGAGTATTTTCAGTTTAGGAAAAGATAGTTTGGTGCTATCGTAACTGGAACTTTTTCATTGCTAGTTAGTGTATTTGTATTCGTGTCGCATGGGTAATGGGTTGGGTTTCTTTAAAATAATTGTATCAACCAATACCGCCAGTTTCAATAAATCTACCTCCCGAATGGTAGTTCTGTTATCGGTATGTAGAGTTTTGAAACTGGCAGTAAACAGATATCTGCTCCCGGCCAGGGATCGAACCCGGGACCTTCGGCATAGCATTAAAGGTCACTACTGGGTCGTCATAATGGTGGACGGACTCATGATACCACGCACTATTCGTAATTCTGTCATGATACTTTATGTTGCTACTCCCACTAATGTTAAAGCCGCCATTTTCTTATTGTTTCTTTATCAGTTAGCTTACGGTTATACCTGCCAGAATAATTATTTTTTCTTTGAAATTGCATTGAAATAAGACCACAAAATAAATTATATTATTATTTTATTAATCAGACTCATCATTTCACAACATAACAAAATGATATCCTCATACACCCGCTAGTTTTACAACCACACGCCAAACAACAAAACGGCTTGTCATTGTAACACCAGCCTCGCTGACACACAGTGTCGGCGAAATAAAGAAAACTGTGGATCAAATACACCATTCACTTCACAGGTCAACTGACTCTCACTTATATAAAAAAACGGTTGACCATAGCGATCCTACACGACCTAGAGCTAGCCTAGCACACGAAGAATGTAATAGATTATAAATAAATTAGGACTTGATAGATAGAGAACGTATAGGAAGGGTTGAAATGCAGACTGCTCGGCCGCCATCACTGTTTGCCGCGGACACGGATACCCGACTGGTATTTATTGTCTTTGTAAACACACTCACTTAAATAAACTGTTTAGAGTTCGTCGTGCTCATCCTGAAACAAAGAGAAAATTTAACATTAGTATTGTGGTATTTGGCAAACTATCTGTGCCTGGTTCCATCGAATGCAACATTACAACGCTTAGGCCAATGCGGCTTGGTGATCCATCACGATGTTTTCCTTCATGGTAAGATCGGTGTACTGCACACATTTTGAAACTTTATAAATTTTCCTGTATCATTTTTCTGTAATCGGGTTTTCTTCCAGACATCAGCAGAAAGGCACAAATTATTTAAAAGCAACAAGGAATAGAAGGGAACATCCACCCTACTTTACCCACACGGGCTCCTATTCACACAATTCTGTTGCCTTTTTTGCCATGACACTGGAATCGAACCAGCATCTCGTTTACATGAAGCGAGCGCATCCCCAATCAACCACCGCGACTCTCTACTAGGGCATGCAATACCGCAATACCGGTATTCGTAATACCGGTATTAGGGACAAAATTCACGCTTTTTTCAATACCGGTATTGAAAGTTAATACCGGTATTGAAATAATACCGGAATTGGATTTTTTTAGGCTATAATAAAGCGATTAAGATATAGTATTCCTATGTACTGTGAAAGCGCACTTGTTTCCAACCGTTTGATGCAGTTTTCGGCCTTTTGATATCTACTGTTGACCATGCGTAAACGGACACTGGATGTAAAAATAATAATTTATTGTAAAATTTAAACTCTAATACTCAATTCTCGTAAAAATCTATTACAAAATACTGAATTTAATTGCTTTTTCTCGTTTTATTTTGACCTATACGACCTTTAATCACAATATATGCCATTTATTACAAGGAAATCTAATACCGGTATTAATACCGGGATCCCGGTATTGAGTTGCAATACCGGAACTCAATACCGGTATTGAAAATAGTTCCGGTATTGCATGCCCTACTCTCTACTCATATCTTGAATATAAGCTACACTTACGACGGGCGCGGCGTCTCCCTCAACGTCGTCGAGGTCCTCGTCGTCCTCCTCCTCATCAGGCTTCTCAGACTTCTCCTTCTCCCGCTCAGCCTCGTCCTGGGGAGTGATGTGTAGGTTTAGAATTTGGTCAGATGATCAGTTTACAGTCATTACAATAAGAGTTGGTAAATAAAGAGGAATTTGATAATATTGCAGACTCTTGTCTGATAAGATATGGTAATATACCGATTTATTATTACTATTTAATTGATTTGTACTAATTATACTCTGGCTAAAATAATTATTCCGTTTAGAAAGTCAAATTATGAACTTATAGCACCGCTTATAGCTTTACAGGATAATTATGCAGAAATGCGTCCCAATGCTACTCGTAATGATCCGAGCTCCCATAACACCCAATCAGCGAAATCTGATTAAGCTCTATTTTCATACGAGCCGGCTTCGACCGAGCTAAAAACTAAAGACTTTTAACCAGTAAACCAAAATAAAAACATATTAACAAATTACCTGTTGCGACTTCATTTTCTTCTCCCCCTCAATGGTCTTCTTGACCTCCTCGCCGACAGCCTTGGCCGCCTCCAAGTCATCCGTAATCAGGAAGTTGTCGAAGATGGTGCCGGACTTGACCTGCCACAGGTCCAGACCCACGGCGCAGACCTCCTGCCGCTTGTAGAGAGACGCGTCGGGGGTGTACTCCGGGTTGTCGATCTCGGGGTGCACCCACGGGCCCTTGTAGGCTGGGTTGTCGATCTGAGGGTAGAAAGGGCGGGTTCGTTAGGAATTGGAGTGTGTTTTAAAGGTAGTGAATCTAGTAAAAGTCGTAATGATAGCTATTATGTTTTTTAGATCGCGATTGGCGACAGATTAATCAGGGGCTTTGGAAGATAAAAGGAATATAACGCTTTAAAGAAAGTAAAATAAAACTCCCACAAGTTGATGAGCTGATGACACCTAAACATTTGGCAAGTAATATAACAGACAGCGGGCATTACAATGGCGGCTACGATCTCACACGCTGTCGAAGCTAAAATTAGAAAGTCATGAATGAGATTTTGTTACAGTTTTACTATTAGCACGCCACGTTTCGTACACGTGGTGTTGACATCGTTTTTCATACAATTGCTTCTTATACCAAGTTTTATGATACCTATCTTTCTTATTATCTGGTACAGAGTAATATTCTTAATCTACTGTTGGTTACAGCAACTTTATAATGAACGTATTATATGGTGTCCGATAATCCTAAATTTTTTATCTACGATACCTATTTATTAATTTTACCGCTATATGCGATCGATGACGTCACCTGTGGCTATGAGCTGATACTTATCAACTCAACGCTAAACAAATTCAAACAGTAATTCTTCAAGAGTAGACGGTCAAAAACCTTCCGGTCATTGACATTGAACGTGTGAGTCTTACTTTCAAACGTTTGTCTGGCGTTTGCAACTTTTTACCAGGAAATGCATGAGCAAAATCCATCTCAAATTTCAATATGATTTGAAACCGGAAATAGGGAAATTTGCTGGTGTTTTAGCGAATTGTTACTTTCATTTATAGAATAAACACATGTAAATATGTAAAAAAAGCCTTTGGCATGTTCAGAAAATAGTTTACGGTAACACGATGGTCCATTGTGTGACCGTAACTGAAGGAAACAGTTTTCCATTGTTTTCCGTTATGAGCTAGGGTATATTTGTTTGTGCCACAATACAAACACATTGTTGAGCTTGGAGTGACGCTAAAATATTCATGGTTCCCTCTAGGAGAAACCAAAATGGCTTGTTACTAACACTTCTAGACTATCTTTCTGTTTTTTATGACCCTAACATTTTCCTAATCGATATAACCCTAAGAGCTGGAATACTTACGATTGCCTAGGGTGCAACCCTATTAGATAATCTTGTCGATCATGAGCGAACAGATAAAAATCGCCTTCATCGTTGCTACCTGCTTAGGCGCCCAGGGTCCCTTACAATTAGGGTTGTCACATAATTTTACATTATGGTTGTCACAAAATTTTACATTAGGTTTGTCACAAAGAAATTAAGTGCAAAACTCACCTGCTTAGGCGCCCAGGGTCCCTTGTAATCAGGGTTGTCGATCATGGGCGGCTCCCACTCGCCGTCCATCTCGTCGTCCCAGTCGTCGGGCTTGGCCGCGTCCGGGTCGGGGATGTGCTCCGGCTTGTCCCAGTCCGCGGGCTTCTCGTCCGTGGGGTCGGGGATGGTCGCGCGGTCGTCCCAGTCTGAGGGTTTTTTGGCTTCGGGGTCCTGGAAAGGTAAGATAAGATAAGAAGCCGTTTATTTTACAAAGTACATTATCAGGTAATAAAGGAAAGGTGGGATACATTAATAAAGTTTAAGAGGCTAAATGAGATCTCGACTGGAGACCACAGGCAAGCGTAGGGCTAAGTTAAGACAGGTAGCCGGTAGTAGCTGAGGAGGGCCGACGACCGTAACGAACTGATGATGATAATGGTGAAAGATTCAGAAGGATCTGGACTGTGGACCTGGTCGATTATTTAATGATGAAGATCGTAGATGGATTTTAGACAGTGTTCAAAATCATGGGTGGACCCTAATGATTATC
The DNA here is from genome assembly GCF_932276165.1 of Plutella xylostella. NCBI lineage: Eukaryota > Metazoa > Arthropoda > Insecta > Lepidoptera > Plutellidae > Plutella > Plutella xylostella. The sequence goes on from NC_064002.1 coordinate 9,954,894, forward strand.
AAGTATGAAAGTGAATTCTTATAAATCCATGTGCACCAAGCTATTTGTGTGATAATAATTATGCATATATCACGCTATATTTTTTATCCCACAGATAAACTTTACCCTCACATAGTAAAAGTGGTCTAATTCTTTAATATACCTAATAATTGTTAATATTATTTTTCTTTGTTGGTGTACAAATAAAGTGTATTCTATCGGTCTATCTATAATAAAATTTCAGCTCACCTTGATCTTCTTAGGCGGCAGGAAGTCCCAGTCGGCCTCCAGTTCTCCAGACTCCACCTTCTCATTGTCGATCAGCACTTCGTACGTGTTGTCGGGCTTCACGACCAGCGTGTAGAGATGGGTGTAGACATCGTCCTTGCAGCGGATGTCCTTCTTGATGAGGTGGTTCTTGCCCTTGTAGCTGAAGATCACGTGCACCTGGGGAGGGGGGCTCGGGGGTTACACGGTGGAATAGAATGGAATATAATAGAATAGAATAACATTTAAATTGTAAAATTTTACTCCAATGAATCTACCACCAATTCACAAAGACGAAAAAACTCCTCGAGCATGGGCCTAGAGCAGTGGCTGTATGAAGAATATTGAACCTGGACGGATGGGGTTTGGACGGTGGGGCTAGAGCAGTGGCCGTATGAAGAATATTATTAAACTTGTAGATAGTTTGTCTGATATGCGTTAATTAATCAATAATGATCAATGTATCGATAATTTTAAACCGGGCCCCAGTGTGTGAATTCGATAAGTGTGATTGTATCGCTATCGCATTTTTCGCAGGCAACATAAAGTCTAAGATAAAATAAAAAAAAAAAAAAAAAAAAACAGGTATTTGTACTCGGGTCTTGGGTGTTGATATTTATATTTAGTATCTATCTATCTATGTATTTGTGTAGATATATCAGCTGTCCGACACCCATAACACAGGTTCTGCCTAGCTTGGGGTCGGATGGCCGTGTGTGAGATGTCCCAACATATTTATTTATTTATTTTATTTATTTAAAATATTTGGGTAAGTACCTACATAAATAAATGAGTTGAGCAAAATATTAAATTCAATGAAGTTCAAAAATAAAATATAATTGAAACTAATTTCGGTAGATAAGCGGTGAAATCAACCTGTCTATTGTTAGACTATAAAGTGTTTTATGCAACATCCTGTATTTATGCTTCATTGCATTGTGTTGTGCATTATTGTTTCGTGTTTACGACCGAAAAAACAATTGTAACTCTGAGTAATATCAGACGAAAACTGTGTTTTGATTTCTAATTAACGAATATAATGAGAAGATACGTAATACGTACCTAATAGCAACAACATCAACTTTAAGTTAATCGTCTTTGTACTATTCGTAATGATACCACGATAAGCAACTGTAAGTATGATTTCTGCCATGTCATACTAAACTGAGGAAGACAAAGCTTTTCTTCATGATCTGGATTCTGGATACGAGCCAAGAAATCTTTTTGTAGTAAAGCCACTAAGTCGTTCACACAGAAATAAGCTAAAATAAGTTGCATATACATATGTTCCTTCTTCTTTATAATAATCATGGTGTTAGTTATGTATAAAAAATATAATAAGAAAATAATAACATAGAAAAATACAGTAGGTACGACCTTGAAAGTTAATAAAATTATATTTATAGAAGTCTCCAGATGGTGAATACTATTTGTTAGGTATACTTATTTAACTTTCTGACATTGAAACAAGTGTTTCATTATTTGTATTTTGTGCAAACAAATTAATAAGCTGTATTAAAAAATATTCAAAGAAATGTTGTAATACCTAGAATGTTTTGAATAGGCAACCGAGTTATGTTCAAATTTAATTATTGATGATCTGTGCCTATAGTTTTATTTCCAAGTGTACCATGATATGACTATGACAGTATTGAGTGGAACATGGCAGCTTTTGTATCAGTAATAATTATCTCTACAACAAACCACCATGCATGATATACCAGATAATAATCAAGTACTTAACAGTCATGGGTGGTCATATGATATGGGAGTAGTTTAGCCATATTGTACCCATTATGATTAAAATATATTTTGCATTCTATTAATTATACCAAATGAGTAGGTAATCCACTAATTAATTAATAATAAATTAATTATAAATTGATGGCCATAATTAACATTTAGATAAAGCTAATCTTCAGACATTATCCTAAGGAAATGTGCTTACTAATGACCCAAATTAAACAGTGGTTATTTATCACTGTTATCAAAGCATGATATTACAACTTACTATGCTTTTAAGTATTGATAATAAAAATACGATATAATTTACAACCTTGAAATGTATGTAATCTGATGTGAAATGATTGCAGCTTGCATGGCAAACAGGTGATTTACTACACAGCATGAGTAAAGAGTCTGAGTGTGATTAGTGTATTTTAAATAGAGTACTACCTAGTAAACATAAACTAGTGAGTAACAAGTAACAACTGAATATCCTTTCAGGGGGACCAGCTGTGATGATTTAAATATCAATAGTACTTATGTGTCTATTCAATTGTTAGACAGTCACCAGACCAGATGCAATGGATAGTTGATAACTGGGTGGAAGAAATGTATCCAATGCATCATACACTGCAGACAAACATTTCTTGAAAAAGAGTTGTACTTATTATGTAGATATTCAGGTTCATCATAAAAGAAGATGTAGTTTTATTGAAAAAAAAACTAGTTTAAAACAATGATCTCACCTTCTTGGTGCCGGGTCCGCAGATGTCAGGTCCGAACATGATCTCGTACGGAGTCTCCCCGTGCATGTCTTTCTGGTCGAGCTTGCAGTCGAACACCTTCAGGTACCCGCCTCCGCAGTCAATGTCCTGCTCGTGCTTCACCGTGAACTGGACGATGAGGTTCTTGCCTTCGTTGGAGAAAGGCTTGAACTTCTTCGAGAGAGCGTAGAAACGGGCATCCTCGGAGGTTTGCAGACCTGTAAGGGGTTGGGGTTAGAACAGCTGATAGAATTTCTTTAAGGTGGTATAAGGTGGTTAAAATGTATTTTTAGTACTTATTTGAAAGACCGCAGTAGCGAGGACTATAGTGACAAGAGCGTAGTATACTTAAAAAATATTATTTTCTGAAACCAATAAGATTGGTTTGATGGTGGGTAATGATGATGATGAATGATTTGTATGTGTGTCCCTAAATAACCACCATATATTTATTATATTGTGGCAGTAATCGGCAATGTGTAACGTGTCGTAAATGTCGTAATGTCTCGAGCAATTAGAAGGGGTCCCTCACCTTTGTCGGCCTCAGCGTCGTTGTAGAACTTTCCAGCAGTCAGCTTGAACTTGCCGAACTCCTTGCCGGGGTGCTCGCTGTACACCCACTCGCTCTCCCAGGAGTCTACAACGAGAAAATCAACAGTTTAGAGCGAATACACGCGAAAATATCAGAAAAAACCGGTCCCACATTGATGACATGACAATCGATAATCAACCGGCTAGACGCCGCGTGCCGCGATTACGTGCGAAATTATTACTCAAATTGTAAAGGAATTAAACACTTACCATCGGGGAACTTCTCCTCGAAGAACACTTCACAATTAATTGAGTAAATACTCAATAAACTGACTAGAGTAAACGCTAACAACTTCATTTTTGATTCACAACGAGCTGCACCGGCGAGAGACAAGCCACGAATAAATTGAAAATTTGGCGAACCTCCAATTAAATAATTTCCGATGACAACTCCTCGGTATGGACACACTGTCTCGACCACGTCCTCTGCAATCCTACATGTGTGAAGAAGACAGCGATAAAATTTGTTGTCTATACCGAAATGTCCACAAGTGTATGAATGAAATAGCGCTATACGATTACATTGTGAGAGCGATAGAGATGTAAGATAATATTTGAAGTTGTGACGCAAAAATTACGACAGACAGATGGAAAGCTCCCATTGGCTGACGATTAGCGAATGGGAAGAGAACACACTACCCGAAAGTTGTAACAAAATTGCGCGAAAATTCAAACTTATTTTACTAGATATCTTTAAACATTTGAAAAATATCCGTACAAAATGAATTCACCCACTTTTCTCCATTAATCAATAATTAAATAGTATTTTGAAATATTAAATTACTGAAAAATAACATGAAGTAACATAGTAAAGGCCGAAAACGGGAAATAAAATATTTTTATTTAGTTTTATAGACAAACCGATCAACCAATCAGCTGCTCACAAGCATTAGAGAGGGATGTAAATATACGGAACTTCCATGGTAGAAAGAGAAACTGAACGCTATGTTACGTGGATTACGAGATGGGATGGGCGATTTTGTAATAATTTAAATTTGTATAGATTTGCTTGCGTGTGTGGATTCTTATCAATTTGTTATTTTGCATTTTACTATGTAGCCTATAGTTAATCTACACGTGCCTAATTCTAGGGTTTCTGTACCACATTTAAATACCTACAGAATTATTATCATTAGGTACTTACTTATACCTAAGTAGTTAATTTAATTACTGCTTAATTAGGTACCAATTTCTTCTAGTTTAGTTTGTCTACCCAACACTATTAATTGTATTTAATGTGGTTTTCTTATAATGTAGGTACTTAACTCATAGAAATAATTTCCTATAACGATATTTATTTATTCATTGTATAGTTCAGTTCAGGTAACTAATTATTTAATTAAGTACTTTCTTTAGTCCTTCAGTGCCTTACTGATTCATTAATCATTAAGTACTTACCTCATTATTCTTCTTATTAGGTATTTACCTATTGCGTATCATTATGATTTAAGTATAAAAGCTTTCAATCCTGAAGTTCTGGGTTCGCTTTACCAGCAACACTAGATGTAATGGAATAGGTATAAAGTCGTTGTATGTAACTCTACCTACTACCTACCGACTGACTATCGTGATAGGTCGGAATACAACCAAAAGAGGATGGGCAAAAATATATGGGAGCTGGGACCACCCTCCAATAGCAGTAAGACTAACGTCGTTGGATAGGTCTTGTCAATAGGAATAACTTTTGCTTTGACAGCTTTGTTGTCACAGTTGTCCGTTCAGAGATATATGACTTATAAGTTCCGATACTCGTCAGTTCATCTTACTGCTATTGGAGGCTGGACCACCCTCCAATAGCAGTAAGACTAACGTCGTTGAATAGGTCTTGTCAATAGGAATAACTTTTGCTTTGACAGCTTTGTTGCCACAGTTGTCCGTTCAGAGATATATGACTTATAAGTTCCGATACTCGTCAGTTCATCTTACTGCTATTGGAGGCTGGACCACCCTCCAATAGCAGTAAGACTAACGTCGTTGGATAGGTCTTGTCAATAAGAATGACTTTTGCTTTGACAGCTTTGTTGTCACAGTGGTCCGTTCAGAGATATGTGACTTATAAGTTTCGATACTCGTCAGTTCATCTTACTGCTATTGGAGGCAGAATACACTCCACCGCTGCCCTTTTTGTTTTTTATCGTCAGTTATTGTTATCCAATATGCCCAGATCTCGTCTGATAGTGTAGATAGTGTAATTATAATAATAAATAATTAAAGAATCACCAGTGCTATTATTTTTCTTCCCAAGAAAATATTTAATTAACCCCCTATCGGAACTTATATGTCATATATCTCTGAACGGACGACTGTGACAACAAATCTGTCAAAGCAAAAGTCATTCCTATTGACAAGACCTATCCAACGACGTTAGTCTTACTGCTATTGGAGGGTGGTTTAGCCTCCAATAGCAGTAAGATGAACTGACGAGTATCGGAACTTATTAGTTATATATCTCTGAACGGACAACTGTGACAACAAAGCTGTCATAGCAAAAGTTATTCCTATTGACAAGACCTATCCAACGATGTTAGTCTTAATGCTATTGGAGGGTGGTCCCAATCTGCCCATTGTCATTTAGGCGAGTAGGTACCTACAAATTATACATGAATTTTCGGGTAAATAGAAATAATTATATTAACTAACTTATAAGGTGTTTAAATTAATATTTTTAGTAATTTATTAATAAGCTTAAAATATTTTACAATAGCTAGGCACAGTAGATAGGTACATACAGCTGCAGCTGCGAAACCTGTATAAATATGCGTAAAAAACAAGGCCAAAGGAAAATTTCATTTATCGCAACGAAATAGAGAGTACTTTGAAACACGAATGCATTTCTTATCAGGATTCTTAACATTAAAATGTAAAATGGTCCTATCTGTCACTGCGTTTATCGTATGTGGAAGCTATTAGTAAGTACCTACTTAATTCACCACGGCTGTTATCGTAAGTTGTTTTCATGAGTTGGTAAGCAAATTGAAAAATAGAAGCTGATACTACCTAAATGCCTAGGCTAAGTTTATTTATAATAAGTAGTAAGTACCTACATAGGATAGGATTGAAGAGTTGATCTTACTTGGGACTTTCGTAGATAGATCTATTTTTGATCTCATAAAATCCTATACTCGCATCTATATTCTTTAATTAAACCTAATTTTGACTCTTCTATCTAAATTATACCCCACATTATCGGTTAATTTAAAACAATGCTACATATTTTTCAATACTTTTTATTCATTTACATCTTACAAATAAAAAGGGGACTAGGCACACCTAGTAGAAAACGAAACTAAAGCGAGAAATCTTCTTTGAAATCATAGTCGTCCTTCTTACTATAAGTCGTAAGGGTAACATTCTCAAGAACCCCAGCAAGGTTTACAGCCTGTTTTTCATTTCTGGCCTTCTTTTTCTTGTCCTTCTTGAACTGTTGTTTTCTTAATTTGTTCTGCTTCATGTTCCCTTCGAGGTTCATTTCCGGATCCGCTTTTGTTTTTTCCTTTGCATTCTTGCTTTTGTCGAGTTTGGACCTTATGCTCAGGGTCTTAGGGAGTATGCTGGATTCGTCTTCGTCTACTTGCATGTCGTCTTCTACTTTCGCAGTGACGGGGCCGGTGCTTGTGATCTGAAAAGGGACAAATTGTTATATAAGTTGTAAAGTTACGATTTGCTTGATAACCTACGAGGTCGGCCTATCCGAAAGAAGACTTCATCCCTCTTCATCCAACTAGTGCTGGCTACTTATGTATGGTATGGTCGATCGATCCTGTGATATGGCGTGGCATGCTATATTTGCCGGTTCCAGTCCATGTTCACAGTACTGCCTTCCTAATTGGACCACTTCTCACAACCCTATTCCACTGCGGTGACCAAATCTAGATGTATCTCATCATCATCAGCCTATAGCAGTCCACTACTGGACGTAGGCCTCTCCGAAAGCACGCCGCTGGATGCGATCTATAGCTTTCCGATATAGATGTATCTATATAGCTTCCACTATGTTATTGTATTTTAGACGTTTCCTTATGTCTGGTAAGTAAAGTTGGTTTTCCTTTGCAGTCGTCAAATATGTATGGGTTTTCGAATGTCAAAAAACCAATAATATAATGGACAGAGTATAGATGTGCTAAATCAGTAAGTACACATAAACATACATTCCAAAGACCTCAGTGGTAATTTCAAGGTGGGGAACATAGAAGGCCTTCTAAATACAATGATAAAAGGGCTATTGACTAAGGGGATATGCACAAAGGTTCCACTCGAGAGAGCCAGGTGCAGGTACTTACACCCCCACAGAGAATAGAATAGAATAGAATAGGGCTATTGACTACCTGGAAGCCACAACCAGCGTCCTCAGTCCCCTGCAACTGCTGCATCGGTCGTAATGATCATGACTGTTTCTTTATCCTATACCTTAGAATATGTAAGTTACACTACTCTCACCTTCATGATTCATCCCCTCGTCACTGTCAATACACGACAAGGAGGATCTTCTATGTAAATACAAACATGATATACTTAATCACCTGGAAGCCGCTACCAGCGTATCCAGTCCCCTGCAGTTCGGCCAGAGCATCGGTCTCCATGCTGCGGCAGCTGGCGATGTGGAACTGCGCCGCGGCCGCCGACACTATCTGCGCGACCACGAGCACGACCGTGGGCGCTAGTGTCTTAGTTACTGTACTTACCTTGATGATGGCTTACTAGTGTCTTGGATATAATAATTACCTTGACGATACACTTCTCAGCGCCTTGCTAGTGTCTTAGTTACTGTACTTACCTTGATGACACACCTCTCAGCGCCTTACTAGTGTCTTAGTTACTATACTTACTTAGATGACACACATCTCAGCGCCTTACTAGTGTCTTAGTTACTATATATACCTTTATGACACACTTTTACTGTACTTACCTTGACGACACACTTCTCAGCAAGGTTTGACTACAACTATAGCAGCTGCGGATAACGCCACAATTTGAAAATGGCGGACGGAATTCTTGGTATCATAGCGCGGTCTGTACCTATTCGTATCGGCCGCCATTTTAATTATGTTTTTTTTATCCGCAAAGCTCACATTACATTACCAACGACCGGATGGCAACAACTGGCTGGTTCGGACGGCCATCGGTCGCCATTTTCGTTACTGTTTCTTTATCCGTACGGTTTATAAAACCTATTCTCTCTCACCTTCATCCCCTCACACATATCTCCGGTCCCCTGTAGCTCCATCAGAGCATCGGTCTCCATACTTTGGAAGCTGCTGATGTCGAACTCTGCCGCGGCCGCCGACACAATCTGAGCGTCTATATGGACGTCTGTAGGCGCTAGCGGGGGCTCCGTGAAGTAGCGGACCTGGAGAAAATGGTTCATCAAGGTCAATGGGTTTAAACTAGAGTTGCCACGAATATTCGGCAACTATTCGATATTGAGTGTTATTTTCATAAAAGTATTCATTGTAACGCGAATATGCACGCAGGACGCGGGAAAATGGCGTGCAATCCCACGTGCGTGACTAAACACGCATGCTATTTTAAAAAACACCCTGTCGTGCGCATGCCAACGGGAACGCAAAAATGTATTAAATGTATATTGGAATTGATAGAACGAGAATGTTTAAAGATGATTTCAGATTTAGAAAGTCATACGATACCCTTCCTTCCTTTCTTCTTTCCTAACAACCTCTATAACATAAATAGTTATATATTTTATTGCATTACCTTGCCAGTGTTCCAATCATTGAGCAGTATCCTAGCGGCTGCTTCTTGGTCCGGCACGCCGCCCTTCTTGAACCGCCCCATGCGGCCCGCCAGCGACGCGAAGAATTCCTGGAAGTTTAGTGAATTTTATTATTATTTTGTTTGGGGGAAAAAATACTAACGTGAAGTGAAGGCAAGTTGTTATATTTCGGTGGGATGTTCGATAGTAAATTAGGGATCTCGTGCACTAGACAACTAATAGATAGCTAAGTTAACTATAGCGCTATTCGAGCGCTAGATTGAAAAGGTCTACGTTATTAATTATTGGTGGATTCATAAATCAGTGAAACCATAATTACATATCTTTGTGATATAACCACTTATTTTATTCCCCTATAACTTTTATCAGCCCAAAATTCTTTATCAAATTTAACCATGAATAGGGCAATAGACTACAATAATTTACTAAAGCAAAACAACTCAATCAACCCTACCATTACCGTTGAAAATCAACAAACCTGCGGCGTATTAAACTCAGGAATCCCATACAGGTCCACCAGAGTAGCCTTATTAGCTCGCATCAGTATAGCAGTGGCCGGTGTGACGGGATCCTTCAGTGCGCCCACTCGTATGGCGTTCTTGAGAGCGACAGTCGAGTCTGAGTCCGACCCTGAAGAGAATACTATGCCGGGGCTGTCCAGGATCTTGATTTTCGAGTCTATCTGGACTGTTTGCATTTGTCTGTGGAGTGAAAGGGTTGGGGGGTTAGGGACAAGATGAAATTATTCAGTATTTATTTTAATTATTCAGTAGTTTTATGACTCTTGAACTTGTGTGTGACTAGGAAAGTAAATTTCGCCTTTTGATAGAGGGTCTGAAATGTTTAATGTGAACATAATTTGTTAGAAACATCATTTGTTTTACCATCAAAAATGTTTATAGCGTTTGAAAGTGGTAGGGGTACCTAGTTTTAGTTGTAGTGTTTAGATAAACAAAAGTAGATTACTAGAGAAGATTAATGTACATAAATAAATGCTCTACTTTTGGCTATAACTTCGCTAAATTCGTACTGCCATTTTGACGTCATATTCAACCATCTTAAAATCAAAAACACAAATCTAAATCCAACATAGCCGCCGCAAAACACAACCCTTCTCTTGTTTTGTGGTGCATTGATAAATTGTATTGTTTTTATTATAATTAATAAATACATTGAAACTGAAACTTACTTAGTAACCCCCGGTGTGCTCCCCACATTGCACGCCTTTGACCTGTTCAGGCTGTTGATGATGGAGCTCTTGCCCACGTTGGGCAGGCCGACCACGCCCACCGTGACCGACGTCTTGATGCCCTTGTTGCGGCAGTAGTTGCCCAGCAGACCCATGAGGAGTTCCGCGCCCACGCACGCTGAGCCTGGAACGTGGAGAATGTGTGGATAAGTTGGAGTTGGAGGTCGTGGACGCTGAACCTGGCACTGTAGCACGCGGGGCTATTACCTAAGACGAGGCAAAAATTCTGCGTCGCGCTCGCTCTTAAGGCTGCGCGATTTGAGTGAACGCGATGCAAATCTTTGCGTCTTAATAGCGCCGCGTGCTAGCCCTTCTGGAAGTGAAATGGTTAAGTCGGAGGTCGGATGTATTCGCTATCGGCAAAGTTGCATGTTGCATGAAATACTTTTTGCAACTAGTTGCATACTTTTCTCAATCCAGGGCGAGAGAATTTTCAGACATTACCTATTTCTATAAGGCGCTTGATTGCCGGAAAATCAGACACCATTGAAATTGTCCATCCGTGTTTCAAAGGTAAAGCAATAAAGACATGATTTAGATACCGATAGAGCGGTGGTAGCTCTGTCGGGTAAGCGCCCGCTTCTCACGCCAGAGATGCGGGTTCGAATCCCGGCGCTGACATGTACCAATGAGTTCTTTTCTGAATTTAAGTACAATGTATACCATCGCTCTTACGGTGAAGGAAAACATCGTGAGGAAACCTGCATATCTAGATTTAGCACATCTAGATATGTGTGTGTGTGGAGAAGGAGGGCCTCTATATGATGAACTCCTTCTACAAGAAGAAGCCACAAAGGAAGTGGACGTGGATTAGCCCCGATGGGAAGACTAAAAACGAGATCGACTTCATATTGACGGATAAGAAGCACATATTCAATGATGTCTCAGTGATCAGTAGGGTTAAGACCGGCAGCGATCACCGACTCGTAAGAGGCACTTTGAATATAAACTGCAAAATAGAACGCTCCCGTCTAATGAAGTCCACGCTCCGTCCTACTCCTGCTCAAATCCAGGATCCCGAAAGCTTTCAGTCTGAGCTTTGCGACCGCCTGATATGTTTAGAGAATTGCGTTACAGTTGACGATTTAAATAATAGGTTTGTGGAAACTGTCCGAGAGGTAGGATCGAAATATTTTTCGTCCCGAACCAACCGAGGACCTCAAAAACTCTCAGATGGGACTCTGAGTCTCATAAGAGAACGGAGAGAAATGAGGTTGCAGTCTTCAGTTGATATGGTCGAATACAGACGTCTAAACATACAGATCGCCAAAGCAAGACGTTGCGATATGAGACGCTACAATTGCAAGCGCATTCAAGACGCAATAGAGCAAAACAAGGGCTCCAAAGTCTTTGCTAGAGATCGATCTGTTCGGCAGACTCTGTTGACCCAACTGAAGACCGACACTGGCAACACCGTTTCATCAGTGCCCGAAATTCTGGGAGAAATTGAGAGATTCTACGGACAGTTATACACCACAACACAAAACCCTATTACCAGCGGTGCTCACGACAGCCGAGCGCCACTCACCCGACACTATACCGAAGATATTCCGGACGTCAGTCTAGACGAGATTAGTATAGCTCTCAAACAGCTAAAAAACAACAAAGCTCCGGGAGATGATGGAATAACAACAGAACTTCTGAAAGCCGGCGGTAGACCGATTTTAATAGCACTTCGGAGGCTGTTTAATTCCGTCATACTCGAAGGCACAAGCCCGGAGGCATGGAGCAGAAGTGTAGTGACTTTGTTCTTCAAGAAAGGCAACAAAGCCCTATTGAAGAATTATAGACCCATTGCACTTCTGAGCCATGTGTACAAGCTGTTTTCGAGAGTTATTACGAATCGTCTCGAGCAAAGACTCGACGACTTCCAGCCACCCGAACAAGCCGGGTTCCGAAAAGGCTATAGTACCATAGATCACATACACACGCTTCGGCAGGTTATACAGAAGACCGAGGAGTATAATCTACCTTTATGTCTAGCGTTTGTGGACTATGAGAAAGCCTTTGATTCTATTGAGCTCTGGGCGATGCTTCAATCCCTTCAGCGGTGCCATATAGACTATCGCTATATCGAGGTGTTGAGATGTATGTACAATGCTGCCACAATGTCAGTTCGATTACACGAACATAGCACAAAACCGATCCAGTTGCAAAGGGGCGTGAGACAGGGAGATGTTATTTCTCCGAAACTGTTCACCTGTGCACTGGAAGATGTTTTTAAGCTTGTAGAGTGGAAAAGACTGGGCATTAACGTCAATGGCGAATATATCTCTCATCTACGATTTGCTGATGACATAGTTATTATGGCGGAAACGCTGGAGGAGTTGGGCGAAATGCTCACAGACCTCAATGATGCCTCTAAACAAGTTGGGCTGAAAATGAACATGGACAAGACAAAGGTCATGTCGAACGAACATGTTTCATCATCGCCCGTAACTGTAGGAGGTGTCACCATCGAAGTTGTTGATCAGTATCCCTACCTAGGACAAGTGATCCGATTAGGTAAATCCAACTTCGATAAAGAGGTAGCTCGTAGAATCCAACTCGGATGGGCAGCGTTCGGGAAATTACGACACATCTTCACTGAAAACATACCTCAGTGTCTGAAAACAAAAGTTTTCAATCAGTGCGTGTTGCCAGTGATGACTTACGGAGCCGAGACGTGGTGCTTCACCAAAGGGCTTAGCCACAAGCTCAGAGTTGCTCAGCGTGCTATGGAAAGGGCTATGTTAGGCGTGTCCCTGCGAGATAGGATTCGTAATGAAGAAATCCGCAGGAGAACTAAAGTTACCGACATAGCCAAAAGGATTAGCACGCTGAAGTGGCAATGGGCTGGCCACGTAGCCCGCAGAGCCGACGACCGCTGGAGTAGAAAGGTTCTGGAGTGGAGACCCCGTGTCGGCAAACGGCGTGTCGGTCGCCCCCCAACCCGTTGGTCTGATGATCTGCGGAAGGTAGCGGGAAGCCGCTGGATGCAGATGGCGGGTGACCGTTTGGGGTGGCGATCGTTAGGAGAGGCCTATGTCCAACAGTGGACTACGGAAGGCTGAGAGAGAGATATGTGAACCCACCAACCCGCAGTGGACCAGCGTGGTGGGAAATGGTCCAAGCTTAGGAAGGCAGTTTAGACCTTGGGGATATGCACAAAGGTTCCATTCGAGAGAGCCAGGTGCAGGTACTGACACCCTCACAGAGAATAGAATAGGATAGAATAGAATACCGATACTGACACAAACCGCATTTGTACATCGACAGCTGTATGCATGTGCAGTATGTGCACCTCGCAAAAGAAACATAGGTTCTAGATAAACAAACACAAAAAAGACAAGGGTTCTTAAAAACAGAAACACTACTAACCCTTCATCTCCTTCTCCTTAACAACATGCTTCATCTTCTTCCGTCCCAAGTTGTGCTGTTGGTCCTGAGTGGATGCCTTGAAGGGTATGGCCGGGGCAGAGCGGCGAAGGTGCTCGAGCCACGCGGTGAGATTGGCTCGGGGGACCAGGTCCGCCTTGTTGAGGACCAGGACCAGACGCTTGCCGGAGTCACGGACCGCCTCCTCCACTTGGGTGCAGCGGGTGCCTGGTGGGTTGGTTGTGGTGGTTGGTATATGTTTTTTGGATAATGTGCTGTTTAATAATAAAATAAATTTCAAAAAATTTGCCAATTGAAATTTTAAAGTAATTTCTTACATAATATTACTTTGAGAGTTGTCATGAGTTTGTAACAAATTAATACAAAAGCTATGCTAATCCTTTTGCTACTATACCAATTTCAAAAAATCTTTAACAATTGATTATACATACTACATTACAGGCTAATTTTCACCCTAGAATTTCCTAAAGGAACTCTTTATAAGAAATGCAAGGTCTCATGTATTATTAACTAAAATTATGAAAAAATATTAATGAATAAAAGTGCATTCATAGTATTCATACCAAGTGGATCCCTGGCATCGACCACCTCCAGTATGACATCGGCTTCAGATATCACCTTCTTGAACTCCCTGTAGTACGTCTTCAGAGAGTTCTCTTGCTTGCGGTCCTTCCCAAACTCAATGTCATCACTTTGCTCGTCAGATTTAAACGCCTCATGCACTTTGCCTCTGGCTTGCGCATTTGACACCTGTGGAATTACATTATTTGCAATCTTATATATTAACCTCTTGAATCCCCTGAAATCAGGCATGATACAGATATATTGTTTTCAGGCGCGATATAAGTACTTCAAGATGCAAAAGATTAATCCCAACCAAGCCAGTACTACAGTACCTCTTTCATTGGCAGCAGGCCTTCATGTGTAGAAAAGTGTAATCTAATATCTAGGGTAGGCACTTTATAACTGATTGAAGTTGAAAATAAAACTGTTGGATGATTTGCATATTTTTCAACATTATGTACATCTGAAACTTTAAGAGTTGAGCTGCCACTACACGGGTTTGTTTTACGATTTATTACGATTTGCCATAAATACAGAGCTCTGATTGGTGGAACCCGTCTTAATCAAGCTTATTGATTTAAATAATGCACCCATGTAGAAGCCACTGCAAAAACTCTGTGGAGACACTATCAATAAGACAAATTAAATTGAATGAGTCAGGAGATGGCTAATAACTACCACAAGGAAAATAAGAGAATATATGGATGATAGTTGTGTTAGTGTTAGTTCTTGTACTCACTTAGAAAAGCTCAGAACTGTTAGTTTGTTTTGTTATGTATAATTTTATAGAGAGTGCTGTTGTTCTTACCTATAATTAAAGTAAAGATAATTACATATACCTAAATTACATACAATCGCAAATTATTGTTATACCTACCACAAAATATTGTCAAAATGAGATTAAATTACTTTTTATTTAATTTTGCATGTATGCATGTTAATTATAATTAAACTAACAATATACTTTGTTAAATTGTTTAGTTACCATATTAATTACTTTTTATTATAATTAATTATTCATAGAGCGTCAAAACTTCTGTACAATTTCTGGGAAGGCACTGACTCCTGACATACAGGTGCTCCTAGTTTAGGAGTCAGGGCGTCACCATTTAAGTTAAGTTTTTATTGCACAATAAAATTATGTTTATGTTTATGTTTATGTTTATAGTTATTGAAATAATAATTATATTCCTCTTACCATGTTGTCCATACTGATTCCATTACTTTTCTTTTCACCTAATTTCTTTTGTTTCTCTAATTTTGACTGTTCCTTCTTCTTCTGTCTCTCTTCTTCTTTGTGTTTCTTCATAGCTTCCACTTCTTTTAAAATATCTTCTTTAAATGGACACACATTGGGAATTTGGACTGGCTTCTGTTTTTTAGATTTTGGATTCTTTTTTAGTTCTTTCTTCTGTTTCCGATTATGGTCTTTGACTTTCTTCTCTATTTTATAACGGAGGCGGGCAGGCTGTCTTTTGGATTGTTTTTCTGAAAACAGACATCATAATAAAATAACATAACCTATAAATTTAGTAAGTCTTAAATATTTCATGCACTGCATGAAAATTGAATTATTTAAGTAAAATTCGCGAGATTAATTCAAAATCCATTGAATATAAGCCTTAACCTTTGCAGAAATAAAGTAGTTAACGTAGAAACACGTATAACGGGAAACAACATGCGTATGTGAGTAGTAATATAGAATTATCGTAAATTGCATAGTACTTACTCAATTTAAACTTAGCCATTATGTATTAGTAATTTTATTATTACACCAATCCGGGAATAAATAAAAAACAAGAAGTTTATAAAGATTTTCACTCCTTTTTAATGTGTTTTTATATTGACATTTTCATTTGCACTTTACATTGACTTTACAGCAAGTTTTTTTGACAGTGTCAAAAACATGTGCTTCAATCAAATGGTTTTTGTACTCTGTGGTGTATGTCAAAAAACATGCAAAAAACAAACAATTGTCTGTGACAAATATGTGTTTCTGTGATTCAATATTTTGATATTTTCCTCAGAATAAGCCTTACTGTAGACGGATTTTGATGTAAAAATGTATTCAATCAAAGATTTTGCTGTAATCGCCGTGTTCGTATGTTTTCACACTTCCATACCAGTCTTTCTTAATATTTATTTTTTCCCTACCTTTGAGCGGTGGTGGTAGTTAGCTCGGTCGCGACTAGACTTCTAGCTTTTTTTTCTCGGTTAAGCCAGAGATGCTGGTGGCTGGTTCGAATCCCGGCGGCGCTGATATGTTCCATTCGAGAGAGCCAGGTCCAGGTACTTACACCGCCACAGAGAATTTTATCACCATCTAGAAAGTGGTTGCATTTATAACAGCCCCCTATTCTTCGACATTCCCCTCTTCGGCGTATAGTTACATCAATTTACTCTAGCGATTTCGTGAAAGAGTCCTCGATCGATCGATCGTCCTTGCGGTGGCGGTGTGACAGACGAGACGGGAGCGGGGACGTGGTAGCATAGACTAGAATATTATTTCGTTGACCTTCGTTGCTGCAATCTACCCTGTATTATCCTAATCCTAACTAATATTATAAATGTGAAAGTAACTGTGTCTGTCTGTCTGTCTGTTACTCTTTCACGCCAAAACTACAGAACGGATTTGAATGAAATTTGGTATACATACGGTCTAGACCCTGGGAAAGAACATAGGCTACTTTTTATCCCGGAATTCCCACGGGAAAACTTTTTAAGTTGATGCGAAGCGCGCGGGAACAGCTAGTGTATGATAAATATCCATCGTTGGGATAACCGTTGGCGTTCGTTGGGCGTTCGTTGGCCCGATCTGTACGCAGCTGAAGACGACTACACACGGAGAAAATTGTGTCCAGATAAATCTCGCGATAACTTGTAACTATTCGTGACGTAACATAATGTAAGTTGATAAATAAAAAGTTTCTTAAAACTTATTTGATTATTTATTCATAATATAAAGGTCAACTATTCCAATTGCGTGTATGGGGAAAATGATTCTTTTCGATCCTATTTGAAAACGGCTTTATCTATATTGCCAAATCTAGTTACGTTGGCTTAAACTAAATACTTTACATGAAATGCATACAGATGGTGTTGTAGTCAATACATCCAAGTATTCAGCCTCTGTGAATATTTCCATTTCTATATATTCGCTCTCAATATTCCGATAACTTTTAGTGATCGAAAACTACCACGCAATTACCCCACCACATTAATTGAAAGTATTTTTGGCAGTTGAGGGAGGACAGACTAATAAACAGACTATTTGTATTTATTTATGTAAAAGTATTTTATTTTATAAATTTATTCATAATAATTAAAAGACATAGAAAAACATAATTAGATATTATACAAAATTATACAAATAGCCCGCCCCAGGACGCACCCGACCCAAAGGTTCCCATCACGCTGGCAGCATTACCGCGCTGCACTGCGAGGGAGATCCTCTGCATCCTTTTTATAAATCAATTTCCATATCACTCTCATGTTCACTCTCAACTTGTTCATCATCGTCGTCGTCATCATCATCTTCATCATCTTTTTGATTAACTTGAATTATAAATCTAAAAACAAAAAACATTAAGTACTTATACTTAACTAGTTACCTACAATATTTTATGTTAAATTTACATTAAATTATACCTGAATAAACAATAACGTACCTGTCCAATGCATCGTCAAATCCTCTATCAGATTTATAATATTCGTCTTCATTTTTTATGACATGTTCGTCACAATTTTTCCACTTTTCTGGCGAATAATTAGAAAAAAGCAACTCTAAACCTTTTATCTTTTCATCTAAGTTAGAGTCAATCGTAGTTCTTTCGAGCTCGCCTTTTACGTGCCCCCACACGAGTTCAATAGGATTTAAATCCGGATGGTATGGGGGTAGGCGAAGCACGATATGTCCATTTTCATTCAAAATTTCATCAATTTTGTAGTGTTTCCCCGTGTTTTGTTCATCAATTATTTTCATTAGATCACATTTACGCATGGCGCTATGATGCTGAACACCCTGGTTTTCTAGCCACTGTTGCATTTCACTTTTCAGGGAACTCATTGTAGGCTTCTTATTGATTTGAGTGCTATTGTAAGCTGCGTTGTCCATAACAATAACAGAATTTGGAGGAATGTTTGGTAAAAGTTTTTCATTAATCCACTTTCGAAAATTTGTGGCATTCATGTCGCCATGATAATCACCGGTCTTCGAGTGTGATTTGAACATCAGTAAAGCATTATGTACAAAGCCATTGCGGCTGCCAGCGTGTACGATTATTATACGAGGTTCTTTACTGATGTTCTCCATGGCCCCACGTTCCGTATTGGCCTGCCAGCATTTTTGTGTCACGTAAGTTTCACCCAAGAAAATGATTGACTTACCGCCCTTGCGGTAATTTTTAATATCTCTGATGTAATGCCACCGTAGGCGCATTATGTCGTGACGTTCAATTAATAGTTTTCTCTTTGACTGGCATGTTAAATATTTGAAACCAAGCCTACGTATTGTCTGTCTCAAGTACTCACGTGAACAATCAAGAACATTGTCTTGTTTCAACTGCTCATTCAACTTTTTCAACGACGGCGTACACTTTTTGACTTTATACCACTGTGTAATTTTTCTTCGTATGACACCTTCCTTGAAACTGTCCATTTCAATCCTTTTTTTAGGAAAAATATTTTTCTGTGGTGGTTTGATAGTCACTGCGCTACCATGTGCCTCCATGGATCTCGCTTCTTTTATGATTTTTTTAATGCTGGTTACCGAAAAACCGGTCGCTTCAGAAACAGTCTTCGCCAAATTAATATCGTTTGCATATTCAATCGTCGACCGGTCATTTTTGCGTCTTTCAAAATACTTGTACACTTTATACACAACATCCTTAGCCTGTCGTGTAATAGCCGTAGTCATTATGACCGCACTAACCTTTAACCGCGTAGCAAGGCTGATCCGTCACACAGTTCTACAGGAAATACTCGAAGATTATAATGTGAAATTATACGATTTGTCTCAGGATCAGTGGTCTCATCAAGTCTCATGTGCGCCGAACTCAGACTATGATAGATTATTTAAAACACGTGTGGCCGCCTCGACTGCGGGGCCTCGACTGCCGCCGCCGTGCACGCGTTACCCTTCCCCCTACACCACCCGCTACCCGCTGACATATTGACTTGGTGAGGTACCCTGCCACGTCTGTCACCCCGCAAGGATGGTCGCGCACGAAGTTGCCCAGCTATGTAAGGTCAACTGGGGTAATTGCGTGGTAGTTTTCGATCACTAAAAGTTACCGGAATATTGAGAGCGAATGTATGGAAATATCTTACTTTTAGAAACTGACGACTAACTACTGAAAGACTATTTCTTAGAAAATTTTCATATTGAGAGTTTATAAAAATCGTGATTTTGGACGCATTTTCCCCGTTTGAGGAGAAAAAATATTTGACTTTTGGTCACTTTATTTTTTTGAGCAATAGTATGGCGGAATTTTCATGGACGCATTTATCCCATGATAAATTCAGATGTTGACCACATTTTTATGCAAAAAAATAACTACTCAAGTGCTTCTGTAAAGTGGGTAAGAATGTAGATTTAATAGTAGTGAGTGACAGTTGTAAATAAAATAAAGTAACATCCATACATACTCTCATTTATATTTTTTTGAAAAATAGTAAGAATGAAGTAAATACGAGTATTCAACTTATTTATCATATCAATAAAAATATGTACATGGCAACAAAACCCACACTCTTCGTCAATATTATAGTGTTCATAAATAGGATAAATGGAGCAAAATGGAATAATTGCAAATTTATATTAAATTGTGAGGATATGAAAAGGTTGACTATTTCTGTTTTGAAGCAAATGCGTGGCATCAATCGCATTAGCGGTTAGCCCCATTACGCCTAACGCATTTACCCCAAGACGTTTATCAATCAAAAAATTGCAACGTCATTAATTTATCAAATAAAGCTATTTAATTGAAAATGAGTGGCCATAAATACTATAAAATACTGAATAGTAAAAAATCCAGTTTTAGTGCCAATTTCTCCATAGTCGGTTAGAGCATAACTGACTATGGAGAAATTGGCACTGGTAGCAGAGGTATTAGTTATTGACTTTTGACACATCTGTCAATAATCTTATATTGAGATGACGTATCCTGTCGGTTAGATAACCGACTATGGAGAAATTGGCACTTAACCATATTCCAGTAACCAGTTCGAACTAAGTACTTTATTTCCAGTAAGTACTTGCAGGTTCAACGGGTGTTTTCTTGTAAAATTTGCAATGAACATTATTATGTTGAATGAAGGTAGGTCTACCTCTTGTCTAGCTATTGTGGTAATGTCGATGGTGTATTGGTATTGCCTACAGCCCTACATTAAGGTTCTTGGAGTTGAAGCTATGAGTTCTCGAGTTCTTGTACGTGACCGCATTGTAGGTAGGTAGTTAATTATACATTTATCACGTACTTACATACTTACCTATGTACAAATACAATGGGTGGGTAGGCAAGGTACTTACTTTTATAGAAAACCTAGTTTATATCCAAAACACGTCTCGGTTCATTCATCGCTAGGTGCGATTCGGTGAATGAGCGTCCTTGGTCGTCGGGCGGTTGGACGCGCCAGATGACGCGCTTTGTTCCCTCGCTGCAGCTGCTTCATACCTGCACAGGTACGCTCGAGACAGGTAGCGGGCGCGGGGAGCCCCCACCGACGGCAGTGCCTCGCCGCGACTCGCCCGCGCCACACGCCGCTCCGCGCTGCGCCACTTCGCCGTCATTACCGCGCGATACTTTCACGAAACGAGAAACCGAGTTATGCGCGGCGTAAACGCAACCGCGACCCCTGCCGCCCCCCGCCCCGGCGCCGCCCCCTGATCCCGATGTCTCCCAGCCTCGAGGGCATCATGTTCAACCGGAGCACCAACCTGTCGGCGCGGCGCCCGCTCCTGGAGACGTGCCGCGGGCAGGCCGTGGTGCAGCCGCCGCGCGCGCCCCCCCGCGACCCCTACCGGCCCCCCGTGGTGCCCCGGCTCGTGCCCGACTACCCCCTCGACAACTACCGACCCGACTACTGGAAGCCATCGAACGTTGAACTCGAGAAACGACTGCAGGAAGCTCGCGCGCGCGACAAAGTCGGCTACTTTCAAGGCAAAGTAGCGCCCCCGGACTTGAGTTTGGACCGGAGAGAGGCGGAGCTGGTGTTCCGCTTCGACCCTCACGCGTCGGCGGAGTACCTGTCGTCGCAGCCCCGGGCGCCGGCCCCAGCGGCCCCCGTGCGCGCGCCCCCCGACGCTGACGGGCCCTTCGTGTTCGGGGTGCACAGCCCCAGCCAGTTCCCGCTGCGGCGGCCCGACGAGGACTACGACTACTCGGAGGTGGCGGAGGAGCCGCGCCTCCGCGACGACGTGTCCGAGGACCTCAACTGCTGTGATAGAGTCAACGAGTGGGCCGTGCGCGCCAAGTCCAAGAAGGCGAGAACTTTGAATCGTATGTTTCAGATCAAAGACAGGAGAAAGGTTAAATGTGGCAAGAAGGAGAAGATAAAGTGTGTGTTGGTGGGTGACGGGGCCGTGGGCAAGAGCTCCTTGATCGCTGCGTACGCGCAGGACACGTTCAGTGAGGATTACCAGCCTACAGCATACGACACATTTAATGGTGAGTGTGGGAATATACATGACTACGTGCTGCAACATCAGTACACTATATTACTTAATTACCAATATTAGATAGGTAGTTAAAGTTAGACAATAATATTGATAATAATAAAGAAACGGTAAAAGTATCGTCAAGGTAGCCAATTATCGCAAATGGGCCAAATCGTTTAGATCATTGGTACTCAACCTTTTTTATATTAGGGCCACAAACACGTTTAAGTCATGGCGTCGCGGGCCGCAAGCAAATTTTTACTATTATGATGCGATGTAAACTATCGAATAATATAGTGCCACAAACTTATCTGTTCCGGTGAGAGCGAACTAAATTGGTCCATATAATCTATGTCAATATGAAATTCATTTAGTAAGTAATGAGGTATGGACCAATTTAGTTCACTCTCACCGGAACAGATAAGTTTGTGGCACTATAGTTAATAATATAAAAAAAACACATGCATATTATACTACTCTGTGTACAAAGTATGAGGATTAGATCAATAAAACAAAAATGATTGTTATTCATCCAAATTTATTTTATCACCCTCAAAGTAGGTACCTGTTTATGCTCCTTCAGAAACGATACACATACGCCAACGAATTATCCAATATCATAACATTTTTTTAAACGCTCTTTTCAGAGTTGTGTTTAGTACTCGCGGCGACTTTTCCTTTTATTTGTCTTCTATCGATTGTTCGGGTTATGTAGAATTTAATACAGCAAATTCGACGAAGGCCAGATTTGTGAAAAAAAAAATCGGGAAAAGATTTTTCACCACCCGTTTTTCGCTAAAGGATCATCATGATTTTTTGAGCAAACACTCAACAAATACCATCGAGCATCCACCATATTAACCAGATATGGCTGCAGCTCACGGCTTTAGCTTCTTCTTTTTCCTAAACTCAAATGACCACTTCGAGGCACTGCTTTCAATCGATAGAAGACAATAAGGAAAAATCGCAAATACTAAACACAAGTCTGAAAACAGCGTTTAAAAATGTTGTGGTTATTGGATAATTCGTTGGTGTAGGTATGTGTATCGTTTCTGAAGGAGCAAACTTTGAAGGTGATAAAATAAATTTGGATGAATAACATTTTTTGTTTTATGAATATAATCCCGATACTTTTTACACAGAATATACCTAGGTATATTCTCTATTATCTCTCATGGCACGCGGGCCACTGATGAAGGCCCGGCGGGCCACATGCGGCCCGCGGGCCGCAGTTTGAGTATAGCTGGTTTAGATAATGAGTGATTACGACACTGCTTGATAGACTGCAAATTTGAATTCTGATTCAATTACACCTTAGTCACAGAATAATAACTATTCCTTAGTTAGTTAAGTAGGTACATCTAACTTAGGTACACCTAAACATTCATTACCTAATTATATTTATATCCTCCATCCATAAAGAGAAAATAACCTGTGGAGGCAGAACAAAAAGGGAATCAGAAACTTTGTATCTTGCTGTGAAATTAACGAGGTTTCTAAAGAGAGTCAACGACCACAAAGAGCCCGTGGTCTTGGGTCTTATCAACAAAAGAACTTGTTTTATAAACGATCGTAACACAGGCGGTCGTCAGTTAAAGTTCCTGCTACGCTTTCATAATTATTTTAAAGATATTAATTTACTGTAAATTTTGTGTTGTGCAACGATTGCAACGTAAAAATACGCAGAGATTCCCGAGTTGTAAAACTTATTACAACTTCGAGTGAAAGGTTTATGAATGCCTATTCTATTTGATGTCGATTTCAGCGGAGAATCTAGATTTAAAAGAGTTTCCTGAGCAATAAATTATTCCAACTAAGATCAAGCTAGCATTTCCAGAAAGTAAAAAACAAACTATTAAACCTGATAATAGGATTCCCATTTGGCATTGACTACCGAGATAATACTGCAACAATACTTAGGCACGTCACGATAACGATACACTATCAAAATGTGTTGGAGTAATCAAACGACTATCATATATGATAATATGATATGAACTCATGCAATGATTACAATTGCAAGTTCGTGAAATACAACACCCGGTATTTTTCCTAGCAAAAAAGAACATTATGTACTTAATTCAAGACAGTATTACGTCGTCTGCTAAGATTACACAAACACAAAACTGAGATACGAGTTAATTACGACTGGTTTAGTGGCTGTTTAAAAAATATGGTTACAAAACTTACAAATGTACCTACTTATTTCTGGTATTTTAAAACAAAGCTGGACGTATTGGTAAGGTCAAAGCACCTAACTATTAGATATAAATTATATATTTTTTAATATCTGGCTCATTATCATGAAAATCACCAGCATACACATTACTTACCTACCTAATAGAAAACACGTTTAATTTGCTGATTTTGTTTTTTTTATTTGAATATTTATTTCCTTAGTTGGATTCATAAATTGTTATTAAAAAGACAAGCACAATAATATTGTAGCTAGAGTTCCATCATACCTATTATATCAGGGAAATTCTGTCTAACTATATACCTGATTGTACTGAATAACAAGATATAAGTATATCACTGTGAAAGAGTATAATAGTTAAAGACTTTAAAAAGGTTCAAATTATGTGGTACTTATTAATGCTTTAGTTTAGAAAAGGGAGAAAAGCTAATATTTGAAGGTCCTTTCTTTTCACACTACAGATGCAAAAAATAAGGTGAAACTGGTTTTACCGTAATCCAAAACCTTTATTCCATAAAGTAGGTACCTTACCTATGTTTTTGTTGACGTACCTTGGACGAGCATTAATAAGGCTTCCAAACTCACCATAAAGACACAGCTTAGGTAGGTACTTTGAGGTATTGCTTGCATTTCAGGTACAGAAACGAAGTCAAGCCAATTAGAAAGCAATGGAAGACTCTCAACATAATTCCGCATTATTTTTGTGTTCAGAATACATCTTATCATACCTAGGTGTTTCTGCAAAAAAACTTTATAGTTATTTCTAACATACAAGCATATTACACACCCTAAATTTCGACGTTCAAACCTCGAATCCCATTCGTGTAAAAGAAAAAAAAATTGTATGAGTAGGTAGATAGATCTATGTCTTCACCATTATAGTTAATGTGAGGTTATCTACGAGTTTCGTTTTCAGCTTTCTTTATTAGCAAGTTTGGTTCGTAGTTGTCACCGTAACCAAATGATTTACATCTTCATTCACAATTATTTCTTCGTGCAGTGGCGATGTCGGATACATATTAATGGTAGGGCCAGACAATGCACTTTCGCCACTAACTACTTTCTTAGTTCCTGTTTGATTAGACTGCCTGACTAGGTTTCCAATCTTCCTAAGCCAAACAATAATGATGTAGTCTGAACTGAACTGACAGTCTGAAGTATTATCTAGCTTTTCTTACATTTTACTGATTGTAAATAGCTTAACTATTAAATTAAGTGAGTAGGTACATAAAGTGACTAAATTTAGAAGTGCGTTTATCAGAAACTTGCAGGAAAGAGGTCGAATACTCAATTCCAATTTTAAAACTGCGAGATGTTTGTTAATTTGTGTTGTGTTTGTGCGTGAACTAAATAGATTGCACAAGAAAGCGACCCATTTCCGAACTTATCGACATTATATTATGTGGGACAACCTGTTGCAATGCTACCTCTACACTCTACAAGTTTACATGTTGCAGGGAAAATGTTTACGATGCGATGTCTGGCCATGTTGCGTTTAGACCTGGTTTCTCATGATTCTGTTAGTTACAGTCTCAATAACGGATTTGCTGACGACGCGTTTAAGGATTATTACCCTTGTTAATGGACAACATTTCATTTTCTTTACCCTATATTTTTATTAGCTGTTCTGAAAGATTATAAAAAATTAGGGGACCCGTGTTTTTTTATTTTGTATATACATGAATTTTTGCATGTTATTTTTAACTTTAAACTTAATTATTTTAAAACCGGAAGTGACATCACATATTAGGCACAATTTTTATTTTTGTCTATTGCCTTAGTCTCGAAAAAAAACATAAAATGGCACTGACAAGTGACATTTAAACTTTGTTTACATGCCAACCAACAAATGGGTCATTTTCAAATGACATTGATATTTCTGATGATACAAAGTAGGTACTTATCATGTAAAAAAATAAGCAGAAGCATTTTTTCAGCTATGTAGGCGGTGGCATGCTCTGGGACATATTAAATAGAGGTCATCTCTTAATAAGTACTAACCATTTTATATGATAAATTAAAAAAATAGTCAGAAAGTGTCAGAACAGAATTTATGAAAATGACCCAAATAAACAACAACGACTCGATAAAACGTCAACGTCAATCAAAAATGAAAGTGACAGTTACTTTGTTTTTAAATCTATAGGCTTTGATCATCAAAATGCATCGCACCTGATGCATGACGTCATCAGCACTTTTTTACTATTTTATGATTTTCTCGAAAATGATACATCCAAAAAATACAAAAACATTTTTTTTGTGGCCTTGAGAGCTAAATCTCGAAATGGTTTTCGATTTATAGCAGCTTTAGTTTTTTGAAATGTTGTCCATTGGATGAGTCCCATGACGAAAATCTAATAGACCATTCATAAATCAAGCATTATGTGAATCATTCACTCACACTTCATTCAATATTCTGTCATATTCATTGAAATTGGTGTCTATGTCTCTATAATGTCAAACAACCTCAAATAACCAAACTTTTTGGTTTTGTGGTTGCCATGGTTACTATTTCTATCGAGGTTGTTTTTTGACATCCGTCATTGAAAATAATATCATTACGCCATGCCCTTTGAAAAACAATACAACGAACTAGATGGAGTGTCAGTGCAAAAGAAAGGACTCAACAAATAACACCTCAATTTCTAAGTAAGGTCTTATTTTAATATATTTTGTTAGTAGATTTTTCACTTAATTCAATAGTTCTCATTAAGTCATTAGGTTAAACTTCTTATATCTACCTCTGTGGTCTAGTGGTAGAAGCTCACCTCCATCACCCAGGGATCCCGGGTTCGATTTCCAGGTAGGGCCATCAATTTGTGTTTCTATATTGCGGTTCCAAGTTAGGTTAGGACATTAAATTAAAACTTTTATCTCGGTTTGACATTATATAAAACCCAGACAATATTTCGCTTCATTTTTTATGTCACACAACATCTAGTTCGTATATTGTTTATCAAAGGCTTTGTTCATTTTTCCATCTTGAATCTTGACAGAATGAGTGACAAGTAAACAACCCGTTGCCTGGTTACCGGTCTTAACCAAGTCTTAGCGGAACCCCACAGCAGCAATCAAATTTATCACCCGATCAAGGGAGTTAACCCCGTGATTTAGCATGGTGGGACACTCACTAACTTTAACGGTCCAAAATGTAACCAAACCGAGGTATTTTTAACCTAACCGAATGGTGTGAAATTAGGCCTTAGACTATTACTTCAAGCATCATTTGTTTTTAAATTTAACTGCCAATGTTTCTTATGAAATATTATCTTCCGTATGTTACTAAAGAGTTTAGACATCGAAAGAGACTTTCAACTTTTTACCATCAAGAGGAATGTAGGAATTAAATTTATGAACAGCTCTGCAAGTGGAACCAGAAACGATAAGTTACCTTGCTAGGTAACTGGTCCCTGATAAAGGGGCAGGTGATAAATCCAACCTACAACTAGACAGGCTTTAAACGCCAACGCAGTCGCGCAGCCATGTTAGTTCTTCCCAGCCAGCTGTGTTGTCGGCAGCTGGCTCAACTCTTTGTGCCAGTGCGTTCGTTCTGAGAAAAAGAAAAAAAAAGACTCGGGCCATTACCTTTTTAAATAGAAAAGGCAAAGGCGCCTGCGTTAGAGGCTGTTGCATCGGGGGTTCTACCTTGATGGTTTTTTTTATCAATTTGTGGAGCCTTGGAGCACTGTCAGCACCCATTATGGATGCCGGCTTAGATTAAGAATGACGAGGCAATGGGAAAGATAGGGATTCCTTGTGATGTTATTCGTTTAGAAAGGAATCTTTGGGTTCCACAACTTACAACATTTGTCCGTGAACTTTTTCTCCTAAACCCCAATCTGTGTGATAGGTACTTGCATACACTACTCTAGCTAGATCATAATAGTAAGGTAGTTTATTCAGCGAATACACCGTAGATACCTACCTACTTATGAATGTTACAATCTAAGTTTCAATCTTACTTTCATTATTCATCGACAAACCTTGGTTAGGCAACTAACTAGTAGGTATATCTAGCAAAAAACGTCCTTAGTATCTACCTATACTTACGTTGTAAACAGTTTTTTTTCAATCAGTGAAAGTTGTAATGCTATTCGATTTGCTTTTACTTGCGCGAATTTGAGATCCGAGATAACTCTCGAGCTAAATGTTACAAGGCTTCTCTTCTTGCCAATGACATAAATGAATTTTTCGTTTTCAATTTGTACCTGAAGTTGTGTAGTCCAGTCAACTTCTGGTCACCTCTGACTAAGACTCAGGGTGGCTTGCACAACAAAGTTAATCAAAATTAAATCTATGACCTCTTCCTCTGACATTATACTGTCAGAGCAAGAGACAAACTATTTAATTTTGATTAACTTTGTTATGCAAGTCAACCTCAGAGGCATTTGCCATTTATCTTCTGTTTGACTGACTATTTTCTTCTTTTATGCATCTCGAAGATGATATAGGAACAGTACCTTGATATTGCGTGTTACATGTCGCAATTGTACAGGTGGTACTAAGTATCCTATTCCTGAGTAGGTACTTGGCGAATGACCAGCTCCGCTCTGAAGCATAGAGTTTTCGTGTAGAACCTCACATGCATATACATATATGTACAGAGTCGCGAGCACAGGATTCGAAACCTCCGTTTACGTTGCGTATCGTCAATTGTCACTGTCAAAATGTAAGGAAAAGTAAGTTCCAAAAGTGGCATTTGTTTTTTCCGTATGTTTTAAATACGTTAAGCGTTTGGTAAAAGTGACCCTTCTTGTAGATCCAAAAATAGTATCGAATCCGGTGCTCGCTGCACTGTGCACTACGTATTTAAATCAAATTTTAAATACATTTTGTACTAGTAACTGACAGACGTATGACAGGCATGTAGGCAGGATACGCAACGTTAACGGAGGTTCGAAACTTGTGGTCGCGACTCTGTAGTCTCTGTACAGTCCAAATCATTCGAAATCACATCGGCCGAATGCGCCGATCCCACGGCCTCTCGATCGAATAGAAATAAATGATTCAAAATTCGTCGGTATTCTCTTGCGTAACTCACGCCGGCCTGTTTGGAGTATGAACCGTTACTTTAATAGCATTGTATTTAAATAAAATGTATTTAAAGCTACTTCAACATTTGTTGTGTCAGCTTTACACAGGGAGGTGTGGATTTATATGAGCTTTGTGTCATAATTATTCATGATGATAACTTGTGATCGGGGTTGTGAAACGGCAATGTTCCCATGGGTAAGCAAGATTTTTTTCTTGTGCTTAGTAGCAATAGAAACAATTAATATATTAATTATGGACTTATTGTTTTATGGGAGTACTTATATAGATATTAGGACCTAGACCTTAGGGAGGTGCCTACTACCTACATCACTAACGAGGGGTTGGTATTCCAATGGACAACATTTCATTTTCTTTACCCTATATTTTTATTAGCTATTCGGAAAGTTTATAGAAAATTAGTGAACCCGTATTTTTTTATTTTGTATATACATTAATTTTTGCATGTTATTTTTAACTTTAAAGTTAATTATTTTAAAACCGGAAGTGACGTCACATATAAGGCTCAATTTTTATTTTTGTCTATTGCCTGAGTCTCTAAAAAAACCATAAATGACACTGACAAGTGACATTTAAACTTTGTTTACATTCCAACCAACAAATTGGTCATTTTCAAATGACATTGATATTTCTGATGATGGAAAGTAGGTACTTATCATGTAAAAAAATAAGCAGAAGCATTTTTTCAACTGTGTAGGCGGTGGCATGCTCTGGGACATATTATATAGAGGTCATCTCTTATTAATAAATAAAAAAAATAGTCAGAAAGTGTCAGAACAGAATTAATGAAAATGACCCAAATAAACAACAACGTCACGATAAAACGTCAACGTCAATCAAAAATGAAAGTGACAGTTACTTTGTTTTTAAATCTATGGGCTTTGATCATCAAAATGCATCGCACCTGATGCATGACGTCATCAGCACTTTTTTACTATTTTATATTTTCTCGAAAATGATACATCCAAAAAATACAAAAATATTTTTTTTGTGGCCTTTAGAGCTAAATCTCGAAATGGTTTTCGATTTATAGCAGCTTTAGTTTTTTGAAATGTTGTCCATTGAAAACAACTGACTAACAAAGTTACGAACTAATGAAAGAAAACAAAATGGTTTATAAATGCGGCCTGTTACGAAATTTTTGGTGCAAAAATATTTAGAGAAAGTTATGGAGTGTAACAGAGTTATATAATCATCACGACAATGACGAACAGGGAAGCCGCTATTTAAAACGGAAACGCCTATCTTTACCAACTTACTCATAAACATTCTTCCTACAAGAAGCCTGCTATGCTTCCTCGGTTATCTAACTAAAAGGCATATTACGATTGTAATGACTATGCAGATTTATAAGTATTCTTACTGCAGTAGAATATTAAAAACAAAATGTAGAGGTATTATTATCGTAACCGATGAAGGCGACGTTAAATATCCTGTCTCCCTATCGCGAACTTGTTTTGACAACGATTTACGTTTTGACTACACGATAGGGCCCCTACCATGTACCAACTACCAACGTAAATAACTCAGGGAAAATATACTAAAGTTCTGTCAAAGTACTAATAGCCAATGAAGGCGACATTGAAACAAATTATAGTTATAGTT
This sequence comes from Plutella xylostella, assembly GCF_932276165.1. Taxonomy (NCBI): domain Eukaryota; kingdom Metazoa; phylum Arthropoda; class Insecta; order Lepidoptera; family Plutellidae; genus Plutella; species Plutella xylostella. Next base: position 9,985,653 of record NC_064002.1, read on the forward strand.
CAAGATCACACACGGTAAGTTCACGACAGTACTGAACCGGAAACGTGCGTTTAATTTAAAGGTGCAGCTTCCGGTTTGTCGTGACTTTGGCAGACCAGACGCTGCCCTGCCGCATTCTTCGAAACAACTCAATATTTTAGGGATCCAGTTTATACAGAGTGTTGCAAAAATGATATAAGTAAGTACCTAGTACTAAACCCGAAAGTAACTGATCGAAATTTCGTCTAAACGAAGTAAACAGCCTTAATTTTACTCTCGTAATGGAGAAATTCATCATGTGTATCATGGCTTTAGAAAGGATCCCCGAAGTTCATGTAAACAAAATAATATTTCTGACTGAGTTCAACCGTTTGGAATCTAACTACAATACCCGTCACCACTCAGACTCAAAATCAATTTCAACGATTTCGTCGACGGATGGTGGAATCCGCATCTTTGTCCCAGTCGATAAGGAAATGTATCTGGCCACGTTACCCAATAGCACGTTAGTAACCGGTTACCGTGCACGTGCGTCCTACAAGCATTCGTGACTACAATGTTACTGATGTTCAGGATAGTGTGGAAGAAAAATCTATTGGTAGACTATCGATAGTTTCCTTCATGCTATACATAACTACATGGTAACTAAAAGTCGCGCTATGTTGGAAAGAACTTTCGTTAAGAAGCTAGGTTACTAGTGGAAATTTACGTACCTTATACGTATATACAAACATAAATTTCCTTACGTACATAGGAACATTTTAGTTTCGTAGACTCAGACGAAAATTCATGGAATGGCGCTATAGTCCTTAAAAATTAAATATATGTATATAAAATCAATCAAAAAGTCACTCATCCTTGAAAACTAAAACATAAAAGAAGATGTTAACAAGCTAATTACTTACCGTTAGTGTCCTTAAAGATTCCGTTTTTGTAACAAAGTATTAAATTCAGGTCAAGATGAGTTATTTGCGTGGTTTCAGGAAATAATTGACGTTTTAATTAACTACAAATGAATGTTTGAATTGAATATTTACATTATTATGAGTATAAGAATACCTACCTATTCATGAAATTGATGTTTTCTTGTATGTGTGTATAAAATACATTTGAAATAAAATTAAGTACTTATAACAATATGAAGCACCCTATTTAATTAGTAGGTGCCTTAAAACGAACTTCTTAAGAGTAGATAGGTATACTTAGGTAGGTATACTTTTAGCTTGTCGATATTTATTTACTGACCTACCTTACCTATGTACATACATAGATAGATAAGTGCACATTATTTCCATCAACCTACTTGGTTAATTTCGCAAATCTTTAACCGTTCTTCCTAATGAGGTGATAAGGTGATGTGATAATGATAACACTATTACTTAAGTGTGCCAAAACTGTTTCGGAAGCTCGTTATGAAAGATAAGGAGCTTTCGAAACAGTAAAGTAACTATTAGAACCGTCTTACTCCTGTATAATTCAGAATCACTTCTGTGCAGCTCACAGCTCAGACGGTATATAGGTCCTAAGTTTTAATTAAATTCAACTAAAGTGGTTAAAATCTGGCTGAATTGGCGCACATGATTAGTTATATGTAGAGTAATTTTAATATAGAGCCTGCGTTTGGCTAATGTCTGGTTAATGGCTACCACTGTCTAAAAAATAAGGTCAGACTGCATGTATTTTATCTGACAGGTAGCCATTATCCAGACATTGTGAAACAGGCCCTTATACTTTTATTACTCCTTGTCATTAGATACCTTACTTATTTAAGTTAGTTGAAATGGCATAGACCTACATAAACTTGGAACCACTATCGAACGGGTTAGCCATAAAGCTGCACTATCTCTAGCTCTAGCCCTACAAAAGACATGAAAAAAAAAGTTGAATCAGCTGCCACGATCCATAACCAAGCAGACTGGTCGGCTCGATTACAAAAACAGAAATTACACACACGACGGCAAAGTGAGAAAAAACACACGGTTTCTTAAACCAGATCTTTGGCGAGAAAATTGTTGCACCTGCGCTGCGCCCGCGCATCGCTCTTGACGGAACCACTCCGAGCTAACCGGAGGTAACAGGCAGGGTACTATACGAAATCACATTATTTGAACTTAAAAACGATTATAGTCATCTCACAAAAACACGTAAGAATAAAATATTATTATATTGCTAAAACCTGGAGGCGTAGATACAGCACTCATTAAACTTAGGTATAGTTAGATATAACATCCCGTTTTATTAAATACTAATCGGCTTTTATAAACTCTTTTCGAAACGAAAAAGGATAGAATTAAACCACCATGAACAAACACATTGCTAAAAGCTAACAACTGCCAGGGACCAGACCCAAGTCTAACTAAACCTGGACAACCTGTCTGCCACATGATTTCACAGCCACGACAATTCATTACTCCTTATGAATTAAACGTTAACTTGTAATAAGTTTATGAATAAAACATCAGATAGCTACAGGTGTTGGCAAGGGTTGATGCTCTCTGTAAATGGTGTTCGTAATGACGTTATTTGCATTCATTTTTGTTTATTTTAACTTCAATTTAATAGGTACAGGTTTGGGAAGGTTATGGCAGTCTATTGAACTGAGGGTAGACGAGGCGGTAAAGTTTATGGGCAATTCACGACTGATCTCAACACGTAATCAAACCTATTTTATTGTCTACATCTACATCGATATTGCAGGATTTAAAAAAAGGGTAAGGGTAGGTAAGTAGTTGAATAAATTAGACTTATGCGGATTCCGATAATATTCATCAATCAAATATAAAAAAATCTAGTCAGCTAAGCTGCTTTCACCAGGTCTTTCGATTGATTCCTCCTGGCATTTCTCCTCACCTTATGTATGGAGTCTCATTGGTCCTGGATCCAGGCAGACCAGCCTACTTTGACAGTTAATCACAACCGGCTACTCTTTCTGCATGTAGATCGTATGCCTACTCCAAACCCATTTTCATAACATCCATATTAATCGACCCTACTACGTTGTCATTGAAGTTACAATCGTCTGCTTTAATCAAGTGAGGGAGTACATCGCTACTGCACCTGAGGAAAGACCTTATGGCGTGGGATTAGGGGTGATATTTGTATATGAGAAGGGTCTAGTAAAGCTGGGCACATGGTAACGGTGTGTCCCGTGTAGCCATGACCGCGCGTTCGGACAACTCATTTGGTTCATTCCATCACGATCTGTGGGAATCTACAGGATTGCCTTCCAACATACGTTAAGATTATGGAAACTCCCATGTCTACAGTGGGATGGTTTTAGCTTTTAAAACTAGACAAGAGTTACTCTAGCAGCTCTCAAGCTAGACAAAATCGAAAGAACGATGGCGGTAGAATACATATTATGGAAGGAGATAGAAAATTTATATTTCCTAAGTTAGACCCCCTATCTAGGGCATCCCGGATTCCTGGCTTTTCTCTCACGGGCTATAAGCATGAGTTCGAATGTATTATTACTATTACGTAAATTAAAACTATTCTTCTCAATAACCATGACGGAACAAATTAGTTTTGCATTGATACAATCTTTCGCGTTTCATATCTCATGTTTCGTAAAACTTTCTCTACCCACCGTACCGAGCTACAGAGTAAATGTAGAGACTACATAAAAACCATAGTCAATACCGGAAGAACCTGCATTTTTTTATTATGGCGAGCACGCGGCATGCTCTGTTGCATTCTGCCATGATTCCGCCTCACCTCACGTCATGTGCGACTAAGTTTTGACATGGTTTTGGCACAAGTTTTGACACCGATCGGTGAAACTTGGCTGCAACGCTGCAATCCTCGGGAGAGTAACTGGATTATCATAGTTTTCATACACGATTTATAATTAAAGAGAAAAGATTTGTGTATATGTACCTACCTACATAGGCATGTGTTTGAAATATATATACTTACCTATTTATAAATAATCATTAAAATATTCATGAAAACCCCGGTTTAGAGAGTTCTAATAATCATTCTGCCGAAATTATCTCAATTGTGCTTAATTACGCTGTGGTCCGTTGACACTAATATCTAGATTTAGGTTGAAACCTTGTTGACACTTGGAACAGTTGGAACTACCCACTTCCTCGGTCGTTAGACTCATCATCAGTCATTTAATACTCCACTGGTATAATAATAGGAGATAGCTAATTACATAAACACATAAGTGGTGGCACTAGTAGTAATAACCTGGAAGTTATATGAATTCCACGCACGTTTTGTCAATAAAGGACGCTTGTCTATGCATATTGATATCTTTGCATAAACTGCTTGTGAGAATAGAGTAACTGCATATATACAGGGTGTACAAGTTTACTTACTGTGGAAGATCGAAAAATAATGTTTATTTCCTATTATTTTCAAGAACATTGAATTACATTTACACCAAGTAAGTGCAATCGTGTACGAACCTTTATGTTAAAGTTAAATAATTATAGTACTTACATAAATTATTAAATATTATAAATGAAGACTAAAGAAAATATTACAGAACAAAGTAAACATTCACAACTCTCACAAGCTCCAAATAAAATAAAAATGTAACAAATGAAATCGCCATTTATCCGCACATCTCTGAGATCTTTAGCTGATATAATAATACAAATGAGTCCTAAAATAATTTCCCTCTAGCGTATGTCACTGAGTGTTGATTTTGTCGCTTTTGTCTCACATTAGTCACACGTGCTGTTATTAATAGTGATCCGATTCCGCTAATGAGTTTTCTGGAGTAAATTTACCAATAGAGAAAAACAAAAACAATTGTTTTGTAAATGTGTAAAACAGGTGCCTAGTGTCCACTAAATTTAGTTATTCCTAGAAATGGTGTAGGATAGTGGAGTAGTACGGAACATCTAGTTCATTCTGCTAAAATAATGAGAAATCTAAATTTTCACACGAAGGCTGTCATCGGATAGGTTTAGAAATAGAAGTAGAGTTTCAGTAAGTACCTAGAAATGGGTTACCCAGGTCCCTTCTATGCTTACCTTGAAGAAGACTCGATATAATAATATATTAACCTATAACCTATTAACACCTTGATGGCAATAAAATATTTGATTTGATTAGATTATCCCGCGAATGAACAGACAGCTAGTAAGTTGTTATAAAGTACCTCTGAAACGGTTCATCTGAAATCTAACTGTCCAATATATTACTGATACGAATGTTTTTTTAATCTAAATGACGTGATCAGGAGTGATCTTAGGTACGATTATCATTATCAATCTCAGTTCTAACCGCGGTTTTATTAGCAAACCCTAATTAGTCACTTTCCAACCTTTATAGACATGACCATTGATCAGCTCAGTACCGAAATGTCCATAAAAATGGAAGACTGTCGTTCTGGCGCCACGTCTCGTGACGTCATTGCCCCATTTAGGTATCCCTTTTACTGTCGCTCTTGGATTAAAAATATACGAACAAGATGGAATTAAAAGGAACGTCTCGACAAATAACACCCCACTTCTTCCACTGAGCTCTCATTTTGGACTAGTTCGGTTAGAGGCTTTGTGACTTTATTCATTGGTACAATGGCTGTCATTAGATTGCACTTAAAACGGTTTGACAGTAAACAAAATGCGGACACTTTTATGCTTTATTGTTGTACTAGCTATTCCCGCGAGCTTCGCTTCGCCTTAAAAAGTTTTCCCGTGGGAATTACGGGATAAAAACTAGCCTATGTTCTTTCTCAGGGTCTAGACCATATGTATACCAAATTTCATTCAAATCCGTACAGTAGTTTAGGCGTGAAAGAGTAAGAGTAGACATACACAGTTATTTACGCATTTAGGCCCACTTGCAGAAACATATTAAATCTAGATTTAGTGTTAAATCTCGATTTAGTGTAAAATTTTATATGGGCTGACGTTTCTTAAATCGACATTTGACACTAAATCTACATTTAATATGTTTCTGCAAGTGGCCCTTATTATATTAGTTAGGATTAGGATAGTTAGGATTAGTTAGGATGTGACGCACCATCTGTTCGTATATTGTTAATCTAAGGTGTCGCTTGTGTGTTCGCCGGCGAATCGACAACAAACGGGGACAGGGAAAAAGGAACATTTCGTAACGGTAGTGGCAATCGGGTTACAAAGACTTGACTTGAGATTAGCTAAACTGGTGCTACTATTGTTTGTTGTTAGAGTTGTCCGTAGGACACTAAGGGCCACTTGCACCAACATATTAAATCTAGATTTAGTGTTAAATCTCGATTTAGTGTCAAATTTTATTTGGACTGACGTTTCTTAAATCGAGATTTGACACTAAATCTAGATTGAATATGTTTCTGCAAGTGGCCCTAAATGTGCCTTCAGAGTAAAAGGGTTATTGGAAAGTAAAAAGTTTAAATAAATAAAATACATAAATAAAAGACAAGGTGGTTATGAAAACTCCCTAGTTTCTTATCTGAATATGTTTTTGCACGAGTTACCATTTTTTTTGCTTATGGTTTAATAAAACAAACCCATTGTTTGTACATTGAGTTAGTTATTTACAAATTTTATAAAACTTTTATGTGTAATGCCCATTCGAGAAAAATAAAATTTTAATTTTCATACCATAGCAACTACCCTATTCACTATCACTTTGAAATCGCTATATTGCCAGGAACAGGGCTCCTATGTGGAGTTATTCTCCGTCACCAATGATCCCATCACCCAATTATTCACACACACCACTTGTTTTTTTATCGTTAAAAGTATGACTAAGAATATGTCGGTCACTCGGTCTCTTTGTTACAATTTAATACGAGTTTAATGATTCTACGTAAGTATACTGTAGATAAATATTCAAATTTAAAGTCAATTTTTTTTATTCATCCTTTAAATATTGATTTTACTGAAGAACGTGTTTTTTTAGAAACTACTCTTTTTAAATTTGTAACCATCTTTTTCCACACTTGCAGTATTTAATTACACTCACGGGCAATGAAAAGGTTCCACTCAGAAAAGCAACAAATTACTTCAAAACGGAAAAGGCTTAATAACGTGTTCTGCAACATTGAAGTACATTTAACAGAGCCTCAGGATATTACCAACTAAAAACGGTAATATTTTGTTCCAATATTAAATTAAATCTTTGAAAAAAATGGGGTCGTTTGGAATCAGAATTTTGTGAGTGGAACTTTTTCATTGCCCGGGAGTGTATAATGGGGTACTTACTTCGCCTTCATGTAGCATCGCCGTGGGGTACCCTGTATAGTAGGATCCTGTTTACCCTTTGGGTTACGGAACACAGAAAATCTTCGATAATGACAAATGATACAAAAACTGGTGAAAAGAAAGGTTGCCATTTAAAATTCCAGCCGACACTTGATGAATGGCCGAGTAAAGAGCAAAATGTGAAATCTTGCAGTTACAACCGGTTCCCTACTTTAATATTTTTCAACGTTTGTAAATATTTAAGTAGGCATGATTATTTTGTAAAGAAGTACGGAACTAAAGTATAATTTATCAAATTCAGTTCCTGTATTTTAATGATGAACCGTATAAGAAATCCCTTTTATTATTCTAAAAAATAAATCAAATATATATAGATAACTTCCTAGGATTCTCAGGTTAAATATTAAAAACATCTAGGTAGGTATTTACAAAATGATGATTCATAACATAGAACAACGCGGACTCGGGTGTAAGATTGTAAGCATGACTTATGCATGACAAATATTTTCTCCATTCAAAGTATAACTCCAGAATCGAATAAATGAAATATTATTATGCATTACCAATGAAAGGAAGGAAATTGCAATCTTAACAAGTGAGTCAATCACACAACAATAGCACCTCATGCTGATTATCACGATAAGTCTTTCCATGGACATCGATAACCTTATCTTGGGGATATCTGTGTCGATGTGCAAAACACTGCACTAATTTTATTAGAAAGGTACTTACGATTGAACCAGAAAACTTTACTAACTAGAACTTTCCCGAATTTTACTAAGCGTGGTCATGCATTTCTCATATTCATTTTTCTTATTCTTGGTAACTTTTACCTACTGTCAATGCATGTGTTTAAGAAAATGTACCTAAGTATGTCCATTAGTTTTAAGGTCAAAAAGGTAAAATAAGATTTTAAAGTATAAAGGTACAAGAAACTGGAAAAAATAATCGTTTGTCCATTTTTATCTTCTTATTATCAGTTCGTAAACACTTGTTTTAATTCAAATATAAGACGCCGGTAATCCATTAATCCTGCCCACACACGTCTCGGTCGTATAATTACATCATATATGGACTTTTGCGGTAATCTGGCCAGGTTCAAGGTTTCATCTATAAAAGCCAATGTAGAAGAGTGATGATGAATCATCAGAACCAATCATCATCAGACCGTCATCACAGTTTGCAGCTCAATTAAACACACCTAGGGTTCCCAACCGAACTTAGGGCTCAGTTCAAACATCAAAAAGTTGATTGGTAGTTACATAAGTATACTTACCTAAGTATTTTTAACCTATATTTTGAGTCTGCTGATAGAAACTTCTGACTCTGCTCCGTAAGAAAAACAGACTGTTAACAAGGGCAATGAAAATAGATGTTAGTTATCAATCATATAAGGAGATAGGAACTTGTCAACGGTTCTTACCTAATATTTGCCCTTCGAAGGTATTTTCCAGGTGAATACATTAGGAAGTAGGTACTCATATTATATTATTATGTCACAGTCTATGTAAGTACCTTCATTTTTTTAATTCATCGTAGATCTTGGCGCCAATCATTAGTTTCCCACTATTTTTATTGCAGAACTATCATAGCCATAATTGCTAAGATCTAGCGCCGATTAAACTAAGTCTTTGAGTTAATTGCTCGACATGAATCATGATTTTATAGAGTAAACATTTCAATACAGACCTAAAGGGGATCATCTCACGCGGACACACACAACTCACACACTCACACTATTCTAGGAGCCGATCTAACAGTAGACGGAAAGTGTTTTAAAAATTTCGAGAACGCATAAGGTCCTTTGCTTTTTTGTTCTTACAAAAGAATTCAACGCGCGGGGGATGTTCAAATTAAAACAAAATTTTGTTGGTCAAGTTTTTTAAAATTATTTGTATTAAGAATTGACGTAATAATGCAGCATGCAGTAGAATTGAATACACAAAGTTTATATCACTGAGCTGTAAAATCACGATTGTTCATGTTCATTAAGGAATAGGCATCTACCTTACTGACTAAAGTGTTTCATTTTACCTCTACCTCCGAGTAAATCCTCTATAAATATCCTTAGCGGAATAATTACCTAGACAGCCCATATCTGGTGTGTCTATGGTTGGGCTCCAAACACAGAATATGGCGCCAAACGCTGCATACGAGATAGTACAAAGGCTCGAGAATTATGTGCGCAACCCCCGCCGTAGTCAGACCTTATAAGGAAAATTATAAATTGTTTGAGGATAACTAATGTGTAGGCTTCCGTTTGCTCTGTTTGCTAACATTTATTATCAGCTATTAGGTAGTTGTATAATTTTATCTTCATTTGTTTCTCTTGGAAGTTAAATTCTAGAATTCCGACAGAATTTTAGGAAAGCTTTGCAGTTACCAGTTAAGAGTTGTAGCTATACTTAGGTGTATCTTATGCAAATGTTTCTCAAAACAGTTTCCGGAACTAAATACAGCTAGTTTTCCTTATAAATTTATTTTCCGCGTAATCACCATTTTATATGGCAAGGTCGCTGCCAGCCGGCCCATTCTTCATAGAATCATAGCTCTATAGTTAGCAAAGGTCATCCTATCTATGGCTTCTCCACGTTTTGCGAAGGCGTTCGAGTTATGGATATACAGGGTGTTGAAAAGTGGTATCGTAAGATAAAAGTTGTTCAGAACGACCTCCTGATTCACCCCTTTTCGGCGAACACCCGCTGTTATTATAAAACAGTAAATAAGTAATGCCAAGTACTTCGGAATGAAGTAAATAATTGCGATAAATAGTCTATAAATAAGTTAAGATAGAGGGGAACAGTATAAAATATGGATCACTTAGTGTCAAGACATCATCTTGAAAGCTGAAAGGTGATTGAACGGCTGGTAAACATACCTACTTATAACTACTGCGGTACCTTCCTTAGTAGGTTCTTATAAATAAAAAAATTAATAATAATATATGTATTATGAATTAAGCACTACTACAATTTCAATTATTTTGGATATATATAACTTATGTCTGCTTTGTTATTTATGCCTTCAGGTATGCTCTTACTATCCACACACTGTTTACTAAATAAATAACTCCCTGTAAGTAAGTACCCCATTTTGTACACAATAACCACTTATAGTGACAACTGAACGACCCTACTGAATTTGCAGAACTGTAAGTTTACAAAATATTATTAAATTCACATAGCAAACTCATTATGTCGTTCTTATTACTCCTTATGTTTTGTAAACAGAAGATATACCTAGGAATGGAGAAACGCCTAATAATAAACCATTTCATATTATACATGTACTTACAAAGATTATTAATTATGTTTTAACCCGTACAATTTAGTGATTGTGATCACATAAGATACGATGTGATCTGATAACTTGATAAGACATTATCGAATGAAAATAACGGTATTGGTCGTAACGTAATTTATGATCGCACGTGCTTTTGAGAGCTCCGTTATTTTTAAAATAAAAGTAGGAACGTTGGTATTTTATTACGAGACACATGTCTACGTAATAATTATTGTGGAAGTTAATTTGATAAAACAAACTCTGCGTCGACGTACTCAAAAGGTTGCGTCTTTTTTTAAGTATATTATCGTTGAAAGTCTCCATATTTTTGAGACTTTGTCTCGTAAAATGTGTAGGTATATAGGGTTTTGCTAAAATGGTATACTAAGCCGAAACCTACAAGTTAAGCAGCATGTTACGTCTAAAAAAAAACATTCTCTATAGTAATTTTTTTTCTTTACTTTTTTATTATCTATTATAATAGCTATTTATGAATTCGCAGAAGATTAATCAAAAATTGGGACACAAGATTACTCGATAGTAGGCTCGTACGACGGATACCTCTTGGATGTAGAGATGTTTCCGTCCACTAGTAACTATTTCTTTATATTATTTAATCTGTGACGCTACATTGTATTTATTTATCACCATCATTATACCTTCTGTTGGCTGAAAGAAGCAAGCCGGTCACAACTTAGATACAGAAAATGCCACAGGAAAATTGGTCAAGTCACGTGCATCGCACTGTACCTACGTATGTAAATGGTCACCTACCAACATTTATTTATAGATGACTTGGCAGTTTACATAACTAAACAGTCGGTTGAGATTAAGACAACAAGTCCCAAGGTCGGCTCCGGCTGGATTTAAAAACAAAACTGGCTTATTTCCGTTAAGAAATACAAAAAGTTCAAACTTGTTTTGTTGAATTTGAATTTGCAATAGACAGTAAGAAACAGGTAGGTAACTACTTAGATGTTCTTTTTCAAATATTTAGCAAATAACACACCTGAATATATTCGTAACGCAATCATAATAATATATTTTAATTCATAGGTACCACGTAAGTAATTTGTGACGTAAAGAGAGTCACGGTTCTCTAAAATATGAGTCATGGAACTGATTAACTATCTATCTATAAAAGTAGGTACTTACCACAATACCGTAAGTATACTTTTTTACATCAAACATATGGTCGGTAAGTACTTACTAAATACCTATTAAAAATAGAGGTGTTTTCCCTTTTGAATGTCACGAGTTCTGATGACGACGATATCGATAAATAAGAAAGTTTTGAGAGTTTGACGCAGCAGTGAATGTTCCGTAGCCGAATCTTTAAAACGGATGTATTCGTATAAATTCGTCTGCCCGTTTCTCCCTAAAAAACCATCGAAATATTTATCAGCTTCCAAAATGTGTTGCTACAAACTACAAACATACAAACGCCAACATTCAAACTTATGATACTCTCATTTAACTGTCAAGTTATAAATGCCGCTGCCGCTGCTATGATGGACGGTGAATTCACTTCAGAAGTTGAGTAGCGGTTGTGCGGGTCCGGTTGGCGAGGCAGCGGAAACAGGCTGCGACCACGGATCAAATTCCCCCCCCACTACGCCTACTTGCCCATTCACACCGGCGATACACCCGCCAGGCATCTCTACATTGCTGGCCGCAGTTCAAACAAGGTTTAATAACCTCTTTCGCACACAGCAGTGAACAGCGAATGGTCGTTTGAGTCGTGCAAACAATAGCCGCCTAGCCCGGATTCGGTAGAAGCGTGAAATTCCAAAGCAATCGGGAATGCAGTCGGTTCATGTGATGCTCCACTGATAATACGGTAACTAAACAAATGAGTTTTTACAACAGTCTTGGCGGTTAGTTATGATAATTTTGCTAAGCTCCTAGTGCTCCTACCCAAAGCCTTAACAGTATTTGTGTAGCCCAAAATTGTGAATAAGTATCAGTAAGTAGGTATGTATGGGTGTATATAAGTATGGGTTTTTAGCAATAATGTCAAAAAAATTATCAATCATTGACGGGTTAGCCATGTAAACTTTACTATTTACATACTACTGGAATACATTGCTATGCAATTGTTTCAGGGTTCATAATATTGACCCCCGAAGCTACTGTTCGGTGCTCATCAGACCACAGCATGTCGCTACTAGCCGTATTCCATTACCAAACCATTGTTTGTGTCTTTGTTTCACGTAAGCTGGTAGTAGACTTCCCTTCATCATCATCAGCCCACGTATTCGTACTAGAAACTGCCAGTTTCAAACTGGCCTTTATAAATTTAATTGGTCAAATAATAGGTGGGTTTACATAAAACAGATTGTCGTTTCCAAATAGTCTACTATTTAGTAATCTGTGGTTTGGTATACCTACTTTACAATCCTTATCCATTCTTGGGTCCTTTGCCAACAAAATATCTTCTACTGACACCAACTTGAAATTGTCCAAACCGAATTCGATTTGGGTTCGAGCCATTTAATCCACCTTGTGAGCTCTGTCCTTGATCTCGGACATCTACCCAATTGTGAATAATACGAAGCTAATTTTGGAGTGATCCGGTTGGATTGCAGCCCGATGCGCGGTTAGGTCACCTGAACATTATGCTTTGTGAAATTATACGTTGATGCTAAATGTTTTTAGAGTTTATGTGATAAACACTGGAGCCTACTTTGTAGGATTTGTCACGTTGCTAAGTATATTAATTGCCTAATTATCAGTCTTTGACTACGCAGGGTGTACCGGGCGCGTTCAATTTAATTCGTGCAATATTAATACATAACTGAATTTGCACCAATTTTAAAATTTACTTCTTATCTACAATTTTATGCATAGTTTTTAAAATCCATACCTATCTATTAATTTAATATGTATATAATGTATACATTCAAGTGCAATATGCATCGCAGGTAGATTAAGCAGTAGGCACGTCAACCATTCGCTACTTACTGGTCAGTTACCTACTCGATTACTCGATTTTATGGCCATTTAACATGCTCCACTTAGATAATGTTACTTCGGTCATTTGCTTCACCTTTAACACAGACTCGTTTTCATGACATTCTTGAGCGATATAACATTTAAAGCTATTATTATGGCGATATTTTCATCACGCTCTGTCGAAAGGAGGGTTATTTTATTACATAACCATACTATAATGAAGGGTTTTGGTACAATTAGTAACGAGTTCAAAAAGAAAAGTTTAATTCATTGGCAGTGGCAGGTACAGTCAGCAATAGAGACTCGCTCCTTCATTTATGTTTCACGTTATCAACGTAACGGCTGCCACCTGTGATCAAACCGTTTGCACAGGGCGTGGATACTTTTATGTTTTGATGACTGCTACAGTCATTGCCAACGTCCATCACTATAAACACGGTACTTACACATTTTTTTACCTTGTCAAAGTGTAGGTACCAAGTAACGACAATACACAAATGGCTGTACTTTCTATACAAAGTATAATCTTTGATGGAGCAGTTAGAGCACACGGGGATCACTCTATATTGTTCGTCAGTATAGAATAAAACTCTCCAAGACCTAAATCTATTCTAAACTGCTTGTTATTGTTTCAGTGGCGGTGGACGTGGACGATCGCCGGGTGACGGTGGAAATCTGTGATACTGCGGGGCAGGTTCGTACTCTATACTCACCTCTCATTCCCTTATCTGGGTTCCACCAGTTTTTCTGTACACCATACTCGGGACGGCTGACAGTGGCTCGTACGCACGTCGTATGGGGACAAGGCAAAGTGAGAAAAAGGGTGAACTGAAAAAATAATAATAACATCTTAGATAAATTGGAGTTTGTCAATCCTTACTGTTAATGCTATATAGACAAGTGTAACAATCTTTACTAGCTTCATTATTACCGAGTTCATAAAACTCCTTCAAAGATAAAAGTGGAATTCTCGGTGTCGGATGAATACCTACTCATACGTTACGTAGGTAGGTACCATCTTTAAATTTCTTTCCCACACTGACGTAATATTTGTTATTGTCGCCACATTTAACTTCACATGTTGTCGAAAAAATAGCACGTGCAGTCTTATGAATGGAGATCAAACATACGATTCTATTGACATCCTACCGACATAAAAACGAAACTTTTTATAACTTACACGGTTCCCATGAGTTTCTCAAACTGAGTGAAGCCAGGTACCCGCTCTATTGTTGTGAGAGCCAAGAGCCACCTAGGTAGGTATATTTGCTGTGATTTTTTTGACTGCCTTCCCTACCTTTTGCACCGTTATTTAAAGCAGCTTAGAAAAAATAAAACTTAACGAACATAATTAGTAACATAATTATTTCTTGTATCGTAATACACCACTATAACTTCCCTGGTTACCTATTACAGATTACATTTCTTGGTGGTTTTTGAGTTATTATAGGATTGCAAAACTATAGTAATTTCAATAATAACAAGCCTTCTTACTACGTTATTGAGAAATAAGAAATACCCAAATGGAACCTATAAAGTAGCTGTGAAGTATTATTTACTCATTTACTCACTCGACTTGAGTATTTATTTTATTTTATCGAATAGATCCTTAGGAATCCGTATTCTATTCTATTCTATTCTGAGAGGGGGCGAAGATGTACGTGGCTCTCTCGGGTGGAACCTTTGTACATATCCCCTTAATTTCAGCCAGCCTAGCTTCCGAGTTAACTGGAGCAGCAAGCCTGGGTGTTCCAATAGCTGAGATAGGCGCTCTGTTGGTCCAAGAATAGATAGTCGTCTTTCTGTAGTAGATGGACAAGCTAACAGAATCGGTAATGTTATTAAGATTAAAATAGATTAATGTATCTAAGTACTTATTTATTTTAATTGTAAGTAATTAAAACTTTCTGCACTGAAACATATTATCTACAGTCCTTCCTACCTACGTTTTTACGTTAAATTGTGTTTCCTTGGACTTGGTCTTAATTAAATGTGTGTGTGGCCGACCCCAAATCGATCCATTTAATTCCTACAAAGATTCGAACAAGCGTGTGGTGAAATGACGATTGCTCATTCGACATATCTAATAGATACAAACATGCATTGCAGCATCATCGTACTCTTCCTTATGTTACACCATGGCACCAGTCAAATTCCATGTTGTAATAAATGTATATGTATCCATCTAACGAAATCTATTGAATTATCAATAGATTTCGTTAGATAGATAGAGATAGCTGTAAGTAACTTATAATTCGTATTTGTAAGAGGTGAACTCTGAGGTGCATCGTGATTGAGAAATTGGTATAATTATGTAGGTATTGCTACGTGATAGGACTGTATGCTTTGGTGTCTAATTATAAACTTTTGCTTCTACGGAATATAGGAATAGCATTGGCTACATCCAGCTATCGTTTTATAAGTCTGATCTATTCACGCAAAACGCCATCTTCAACCCTAGTGAGGTTTATAGTGATATTTAGTCAGATATTCAGTCAGATGTCAGATCTAGTGAGATTTAGAGCGATAGCGATAGCAGGATAATACACAATAAGCCCCCTGGTGAACTAGATTGAGAGATCATAGGTCGCAATCCTAGTCAATTAGGTGCGGACAGAGTCATAGTTTCATTGGTTATTCATACTGCACTTATTATTGTGGCGTTCAATGACCATTGTTCACACGCGTGCTCTATCAGTAGAAAAAAACTTGTTTGTTCGTTAACAAACAAAAGAAAAATCCTTTTACTAATTAGATTACATACGGATCGGATATTGTGTTGTTGATAAGTATACATAGTTATATCTAGTTTATTAATAACAGAAGCAAACATGTGAGGACTACTTACCTACTTAATCCTATAAAAGCTCTCGACCCTAACTATTACACTCACGGGGAAAAGAAACTGTTCCACTTACAAAATGCGGACATCAAACGGCCCCCATTTTTAAAAACATTTAAGTAATAGCAAATATGAACATAATATTTACGTTTTTATGTAGTTAAATATTGAAAAAGTTAATTTGTTGATTTTGCCAATAGAACTTTTTCATTGCCCGTGAGTGTAATCCTAAGTAGGTACTTAGTTTAGATACTAGTGATACTACCCATCGCCAACATGTCAGTTTACGCATTAAAGTCTTCGACTATCCCCCATTTGCACATCCAGCTACTGGGTTGAAAGGCAATCTCTTACCTCTATCCTGCCTTCCTTCCAGGACTCGATGTCCGGGCTCCGCGCGCTCTGCTACCCCGGCACTGACGTGCTCATGCTGTGCTTCAGCGTGGTGCGGCCGGAGACGTTCCGCTCGGTGGCGCGGCGCTGGGCGGGCGCCGTGGCGGCCGTGCGCGCGCCGCTGCTGCTGGTCGGCACCCAGAGCGACCTGGCTTCTGACGCGAGGGTGCTGCAGAACTTGAGAGTGAGTGTTGGAAAAAGAGGGGTTATTTATAGGTTAGGGTCTGTGGTATCGTAACGCAGCAGGAGAACCGATTCGTTATTTTAAATTATGTGGTAGTTCACTAACTGGTGGCAAAGATGCCTGCATGCTCATGCTAGACTTCAACTTATGTTTTGCACCTCAGAGATCACAAATCATTGTATTGAACCAAAAATTACAACAAGACCATTATCTTTTTCAGGCACGCGGGGAGCATGTGGTGACAGAAGCAGAAGCAAAAGCCCTGGCTGCGAAAATTAATGCGACCTACATCGAGACGTCTGCTAAAACCAGAAAACAGCTGAAAGACGCGTTTGACGCCGCCATCTTGGCCGGCTTACCAGTTGTAGCGGGAAAAAGGCCGCGCTGGAAAAGTCTATTTTGTCTATGCTAGGCATAGTGAGGTCCAACCATAGAATATTATTATTAAGTCTATGGTAGGTACTAACGTTCGCACTTGAAACCGTACATTTTGTGATCAAATGCCGTCATAAGTGTCTTCGTGTCGTGATTTTCGTGCTTCCTTTAGATCACAAAATTCGTGTTAACTTTTAGCTCTTTCATACCATAGAGATAATTTACAGAAAGAGCTATCCTTACCATTCGTGACTTATACCTACAACAATCGTGATTTTTAGTGCCTTGACAAAACTCGTTTCGAGTCAAATTTTACGATAGATGTAGAAGTTTTTTTTAAAGAACAACGTGTTCAAGTTATTAATTTCGATTTGATATCTACGAATACGAATAGTATGTGCATAAGAGAAGGATTAATTTTGTTGATGAGGGTACATAGTTAATTGTTGAAGTAAAATTTTAAATCAATTTAAAACATGAGTCCTTACCTGTGTAGGTACTTAAATGAAAAATTGTTTTCAAACTTGTATTTTTTTCTGCCTGCTCCAGCCTGCTCTATCTTTTCTATCTAGTAGAGGTAGTTACTTACTACTTATAGGTGAACCTAGCCTGAACCTACCCACATAGGTATTTTTATACTTTTAAGCTAGTTTAGTAGTAGAAATTAAGAACTAGTAGCTTTGTTATGTATGAATTATGAATGTATATATCGGATCTTTCATTAATTGTTGTAACGATACTCAACATGAACTGATAATTAAGTGTAATCTATTATTAATAAATATTTTTTATGGTTTCATTATGTATTTTTATTAACAAGGAGCCTTCTTGATTAAAGCATGTTTCCATAATATGAACCAGGTTATCTGTGCACAAGTTCTAAACTGGTTACATTCATCATAATATTATCATAGAGTCGTGGTGACGTAACGTAGGTATATGGTCCCGGCTCATACTCATGAGACTGAGGGTTCGAATGCTGCCATGTACTTCTAACTATCTTTCTATCATGGCGAGCTGATTTCCGTATTTACCCTCTAAGGTGGGCCATTATGCGTAAAATACCTACGGGGTGACTAGCCATTAAGCCACCCAAGCTCACGCCAGAAAGCCAGTAGACGACCTAGGTTGCTTATGACTTCCCGGAAGGACCCCGGAGATCCGAGGGTTTTTGACCGTAGTGTCTCCACGCCTTTGCAATGTAACAAGACATGGAAAGCTGTTTCATCTTCCTCTATGCAACTTCTGCACAGAGGAGTGGTGGAGATTTTCATGCGATATAGGTGTTTATTTAACCGGCAGTGGCCTGTTATGGTACTTATCACGACACGTAAGTTTGCTCTGTCCAAGCATAATAATTTGCTGCCATGTTGGTACTTACCTACAAATGAATTCTTAGGAAATAGGATTCCTTACAGTGAAATAAAACATCGAGAGTAGGTATTCGAGAGGGAAACCTGCACATTATTTTTTTCCCTCTGTGGTATGTTATTTGAAAAATAAGGCATGTTATTCAAATCAAATGAAATTTTCGAAAAGCAACACGCTACTACAAACACAATGTTCCTTGTCGTTCGGGAGTTTTATTTATTTATTTATTTATTTATACTTTTATTGCACAATATACAGAAGTAAATATGTACAATGAGGTGGACTTAATGCTAGAAGCATTTTCTACCAGTCAACCTGCAGGAGGTACCGGGAGCTAATTGTATGGGAGTGCAAAAAAAAAAAAAAAGAACTTTACACGATTTTAGAGAGAAAAAAAAACAAATAAGTGCAACAAATAAAAATAAAATCCTGCAACAATTTATACTTATGGAGTTTACTAATAGATAATATATAATCCTATATGCCTAATATATATATATATATATATATATATATATATATATATATATATATATATATATAATACATAAATACATAAATAATATTATTATATAAACACACAACAATAGAGGTGCAAGAAAAGGTGATCTTTCTTCTATCCTATCCTGCTGAGATAATGAGCCCGAACCAGTGATTTAAATACTGCTCGGCTGGGAGCCTTCCTGATAGACTCAGGGAGGTCATTCCACAGTCGGACAGCTGTAACGGAGAAGGAATTAAGCATATAACCTGAATGATGTAGTGGTAAGGACAACAAAAGATTATGGGAGGAGCGGAGGTGCCTGTTATGCGTATCTGATAGAAAGTTGAACATAGATTTAAGGTAAGAAGGGGAATTAGGTTCAAAGAGGACAGAAAAAAGAAGGCAGAGAATACGTACATTCCTCCTATCTCGAATAGGAAGCCACTTTAGCTTAGCACGATAACTGGACACGTGATCATATTTTCGGAGACCGAAAATAAAACGTATACAGGTGTTCTGCAAGCGTTCCAGTTTATTAAGCAATGCCTCCGTCAGATCCAAGTAGCACACATCAGCATAGTCAAGAATGGGCAAGAGAAGAGAGGTTGCCAGAGAAAGTTTTGTCTTGAAAGGTAGAAAGTTTTTAAGGCGAATAAGAGAATGCATAGAGGCATAGATCCGACGAGACACATTGTCAATTTGTGGCACCCAACTCAAATGATCGTCGATAATCAATCCAAGATCTTTGACCGTGGACGAAAATGGAATACTGCAACCATCGAACACCAATGGCACCGAAGTTAGGTCATGGTTAGACATTAATTGAGAGCTGCCGATGATGATCGCTTGACATTTCGTAGGGTTTACCAAAATACCAAAGCTTTTTGACCACTCAAGGATACGTGTTAGGTCTTCATTAAGTTTATTGATAATCAAAGCCAAGTCATCAGGATGACCCTGACCGTAAAGTTGCAGATCATCAGCGTACAGATGGTAGGAACTGAGAAGATTAAATGAGACTAAATGAATAAACATAGAGAAAAGTAAAGGTGACAGGATACCGCCCTGAGGAACGCCAGCAGACAAATCGGACCAGTCAGATAATACCGAGCAGCTTCGGATCGCCTGCTGACGACCCCGAAGATAGGAAGAAAACCAGCTGACAGCAGGGGGGGAGATCTTGGATTTTTCCAAAACGGCTAATAGTAGGTCATGGTCCACAGCGTTAAACGCATTGCTAAAATCAATGAGGACAAGCACAGTAATCATTCTGTTCTCCATACCACACCTTATGTCCTCAGTGACTTTCAGCAAGGCAGTCGTGGTACTGTGCCCAGCCCGAAAACCCGACTGGTATGGATTGAGGAGACCACCATTTGATAAAAACGCGGTAAGCTGGCGGTGAACAATCGACTCGAGGACCTTGGACAGGAAGGGTAAAATTGAGATGGGACGGTAATGGTTGAGAGATGAGGGATTTGATATTTTAGGAAGTGGAATGACATAGGCTTTACGCCAGAGATCAGGAAAATGTCCAGAGGTAAGGGAATGGTTGATGATATGGGTGATGGCAGGGAGAAGGATGTCGAGAAGATTGTTCACCATAATGCGACCTATATTATCATGGCCTACCGCCTTCGATTTGATGGACAGGATAGTTTTCCTAATCTCCTCCGCTGATGCTGGTGCGAAATTAAAGGAGTCTATCTCTGTATCTGGCGTGGGTATATTTTGAATTTGATTGAGAGTAGAATTTTTTGTAAAAGAGTCGAGAGTAGAGGAAGAAGTGAAGTGTTTGTTGAGAGAATTAAGATCGAAAGGAATTTTATCGTCTTGTTTAGGAGGCTTACCCACGCCAAGAGACCTAAGGAATTTCCAAATGCCTGCAGGTGAAGATAGTTCAAGTTGCTCTGTGATGTATTGGCGTTTGGCGTTCCTACACATCTGGTTACACCGATTCCTGGCCACTCTACAGGCAGACCAGTTTTCCTCAGTACGTGATTTTTTGTACCTACGAAATGCTCTATCCCTCCTGACCATGAACTTCCGGATAGTGTCAGTAATCCAAGGCGTTGGTCGATGCTTGAGTTTTACAGGACGTACAGGAGCATGAGTGTCAAAGAGTTTTATGACATTGCTGCATAAGAACGCAACTTTGTCATCAACATCTGGCAAGTCCTGCATGTCACTCCACTGTATTTGTGTAGCATCGGATCTAAGCCTCTCAGCATCTAGCTTAGAAAAGTTACGTTGAAGGAGTACCACTGGCTTTGTTTTTGGAATGCGTAACCGATAGGAGCAGAAAATGAGGTCATGATTAGAGAAACCAGGAGCGAGGTGTTGTCCGTGGCGAGCTACGAGAGAGTCATCAGAAGTAAGAATGAGGTCGATTAAGGTGTCAGTCGTAGAAGAGTGATGAGTGGCAGATAACGGTAAAATTTTGAGATTGACTGAATCGACAATGGATTGCAATTTACGGGTGCGAGAGTTAGAGACAAGCAAATCCGTATTAAAATCACCCATGACTATGTGATGTGTGTAATTGGAGGTTATATCTTCAAGGACGGATTCTAAAGACGGGAAATAGTTATTACTTGGAGCACAATAGGACACCCCAAGTAAAACCTTGACCCCCAGATTTAGTTCCAGAAATAGATATTCGGCGGGCGCATTACTGGACGGACTGGACTGGGCTATAACTGAAAAAGGAATGTTGCTTTTTAAGTAAATGGCTACTCCTCCACCCGATCTACCCACGCGATCATTACGGACTAGGACATATCCAGGGAGACAGTACGCATGTGAAGAAAGAGTGGGTTGTAGCCAACTTTCAGAAACCAAAACAGCATGGGCTATGCCCGATGAGAAAGTGTTAAGCAGTTCGTTGTAATGTTTTGGAATGCTTTGAGCATTAATATGGCAAACGTTAAAATTTTTAGGAAGTGAGGAGAAGTCGTTTATTGAAGTGTCACTTAGGCACAGGCCATCATCATCAGCGCTTAGATAAGAAGAAGAATCAGCCGAAGCAAATGAGTCATCGTCAGATCCAACAGACATAAAAGTTTTCACATATGAGTTCAAAAGCGCGAGTTTTAGTGGAGCTCAGAATATAAGAGTTCTTTATCGTACGTAGGTACCACAGAGTATTTTGGTATTTGGGATCTTATCTGTGAGTCATAGACTGTGACATTACTCTGTGTGATTTTCTGGCTGTCACTGTCATTTTCTGACTTATGACGTCTATCAAAATTTTGCCGCGCGGGTGCAAATTTTGTTTACTTGTGAATTTTAATTTTTATTGTTTCGATTTGTATTTTATTGTATTATTACAATTAATTCAAGACGTGTAAAATTGTAAATTAGAAAACATGGCCGAAGAGGAGCACTATACCGATATAGATATCTCGGATGTTATTGAAGATACAGAACAATGTCTTGATAGCGAGAATCCGCTGAGTGAAGCTATTGAATCAGAAACTTTGAATACGATACAAGATTCAGAGGTTTTAGGCTCTGAAGATCAGCTATTAGTAGAAAAGACCCAACAGAGTAATAAAACTGAAAGTATTAAAACAACAAGGTTACCTCTCTCAAGGATAAAGCAAATAATGAAAATGGATCCTGATGTGCACCTAGTACAGGCTGATGCCGTGTTTTTAGTCGCTAAAGCTACAGTGAGTATCTTATAGACGAGAATAACTGAACAATTAGGTTATCATCTCACCATTGTTTGTTTTTCAACCTATTCTATAAAAGTAACCTATCTTTTACAAATTTTTATCCTGCAACCTAATATTATTATACAAACCAAACTTTATTTATGTGGTGTTGTTGCAGGAAATGTTCTTAGAAACTATAGCGAAGGAAACATACACATTCACAGCGACAAAGAAGAGGAAAACCATAGCCAAGAAAGACCTGGACACAACCATCAACATGGTGGATTGCTTGTGCTTTCTAGAAGGTGCTGTAGATTTTTAGATTACTTAGAATGTAAAAGATTAAAGGCACATATAGAAGACCAAATTATAGAGGCAAAAATTTTGACAGTATTGATCAAGTGTTTAGGACTGTCGAACACCTACAAAATCTGACAAATTTCATTTTAAACACTAGTTAAACAGTGTGTAAAGTTTTTTGCGGTGGTACAGATACTGTTCTATTTTGATATTCTTGTTGCCAGGCCTTTTATCTGTTGGCCATTGCTTTGCGCACCTGCAGCATCAAGGTTGTTACACACAGTGCTGCTGTGCACCCGGCGGCATAAAAATCATAGTGTCATTGCTGCTGGCATGTGTGTAGAAGGCTTTAGAATTTAACGGATCTAAGTATCTTGTCATCACTGTCCATGCCTCAATTCACAAAACAAAATGTCAGCATTGGTGTAAATATAAAAACAGACAGATGTAATCAATAATATAAATTTTCACCATATCTGGATGGAGGCCTGTGCCTGGTAGTAGACCACTGAAGTTGATTATGATGGTGGTGATGATGTCTGAAAACTGTTTTTTTTTCTGTGTCTGAAATGTCTGAATCTATGAATGAATGAATATGAATTTGCTGTTGGATATTAATTTATAAGTTAACTAAGTAAGCTTTAATGTTATAAATAAGACTATTTGAAATAAAATTGTGTATTAAAATCAAAACTGTTTATTACTAGATAACATAAGTACATTTGTTTACAATCAACAAGATAGTTTAGGGCAGACGCGGCACACGGGCCACCGACTGGAGCACAATGGCTGTCTGCCCTGAAATGGTCACTGCCTTCTTTGTAACGCGAGTTCTGAAACAAAATAGCATAAGAGTTAAACATGCACCAAATTAAATAGAAAAAAGTCTCCAACTATTCAATGGATTGGATTCAATGGAGAACAAGATTACAGTATATATGTATAGGTGTATATTATAATATGTTATAGATAATAGGGAATATGCCAAAATTTTTTTTATACTTTTATTGGATAGTTTAACATCACTTTATTATAGTAAAAAAAAATTCAACGCCAAAATAAGTAATTTAAGGTATTTTAAAGAAAGTTAAAAAATTACAACCATCACGAACACTTTGAAATTCCCATCAGGATGGCGGGCTGGTGTGACGTCATAATCTTTTAACTTCACGGCTCAGAATAATGAGTCCCGTCAGTCGGCATAGATTTTTTACCTAATCAAGTAATCACAGAGTACTTTTGTATTTTCAACAAACCAATGTTGTCATGGTAACTAACGAAAAAGGAAGTGTATAAAGTGTGATCAGTGGCTGTTTTGTAATGGTAATAAAGTGTGACCAGTGGCTGTTTTGTAATGGGAGCTCGTAAATAGCAACTACTAGCTCTTTTGAAATGGGAGCGCGCAAACCAGAGGACCTTTGTACACAATATTACGCTATTATGGCAATATGAATATAAAGTAATATTTGTATTGTATGTAAGTACTTACTGTAACTTTGGTTCTCAGTAAGAGAGACTAGGGTTAGTGGGTCATTCTATTCTATTATCTGTGGGGGTGTAAGAACCTGCACCGGACTCTCTTGAACGGAATCATTGTGCATATCTCAAAGGTCTAAACCCCCTTCCTAAGCTTGGACCATTTCCCACCACGCTGGCCCACTGCGGATTGGTGGGTTCATATATCTAAATGTGCTTAATCTAAATATTGAGGTTTCTTCACGATGTTTTCTTTCACATGCTACATGATTATGCTATAATTTAATTCTACAAAAATAACAACGTATAACATACATATTATCTTTTATTTATAATAAAAACTACTATTACTAATCGGTGTAATCATATATAATAAGAGTATAAAAAAATATATGCATATTCCCTAATATTTGGGCACACGGCTCTCGACTTTTCAATAGTCTTTGCTGTCCTTTTCCGCAGCTGGGCACAGTTTACTCGTTCATACTGCGTAATAAATTTAATGTGTCCAGTTCTTCTGATTACGAGAATTCTTCCATAACTTAATTTAGAAAAAAATAACAACTTTTGAAATATACTAACGACTGCCATTATAACCTAAAAGTAGAAAGAGCAACTTGTGTCATGTTCATGTCATAATACTTACAATACAAATTTAATTTTATTGTGTTGCAATATGGAGCATATCTGAGTGGCTCGTTGACTAGCGAATGGCTGTTTACGCCTCATTACAATAGAACAACTAGTGGCAGCCCATACACTACCAACAAAAAATATAAAAAGTCCTAAACTTTGCAAACAAACAAGCATATCAAACAAGAAGTGGAGAGGTTATAGGAGGCTAGGATCTACTCGTATTGGAAGAATTTTTATGCGATCCATCGTATCTGATCACAACGATCATCACAAACACTCGGTGACATTAACATTTATTTGTTTATACTTGACATTTATTTAACTTCCGCCGTAAACGCAAAGAAGTTATTATTCTGAGATTGATATATAAAGAATTTTGACGTCACATCCGCCCTAAGAAAATGGGTGACGTTTCTCTGAAGTTAGAATTTACCGAAGTTTTTTTGTACTTTTCAACTTCATTTACTTGCTCAAAAATAAATTATAATCAAAAATATTGATGGAGGCGTAGTTATGAAATAACAAAGTTTATTATAAATAATATTTGACCTTTATTTGAACTACTTGCATATTCCCTATTATACTAGAAATCCATGCAACTTTAAATATGAGACAGACACTTATAAATCACATAAATTTTCAATCAACATGCCTTCAGTTTTTACAAAAGGTCTAAACTAAGTCCAAGTTTCAGCATACTCTGTTAGATCATAACAAAGGATTAGTTGTTAACTTTTGACACATCTGTCAAGAATTTTATATTGATGACATATAATGTACCATTGGTGTTAATGATCTAACATACTATGGTGAAACTAGGCATTACAATGGTACAAGAAGTCTCATACCCTTTAGTTTGTGTGCTGGCTACGCCCACAGTGACGATGTCCAGGTAGTATGGCAATGTCCTGAAGGATGACAGGTCCACCGTCTGTGACTCGGACGACAGGTTCACTAGTCCAACTATAGCTTGCTCTCCTGGTAGGAGCCTGGAAGTTACATGAATTGACGATTAATATATTGAAGGAATGAATTTAAATTATGTTACACTTACAACTATACTACTTATAATGTGGTAACTGCTGCTCAAGCTTTCAGAATATTGTTAGGTGTGAAAGGTGAAATGATTAACTAACCTAGTTATAACCAGAGATAAACTTAACTACCTAGCTATTATCAGTGACGAACATATTCAGGCGATGAACTTACCTAGCTATTGCCAATGTTGATCTTACCTAGCTATAGTCACTGTTTAACTTACCTAGCTATTGCCAGTGTTGAACTTACCTAGTTATATCCAATGTCGAACTTACCTAGCTACATCCAATGTCGAACTTACCTAGCTATAGCCAGCACGTCGATGCTGATGGCGCGAGTCTCCAGGTCCCCCTCGCGCACCGCCGGCGTCTTGCTCGCGCTCACCACGTCTCTGTAGAACTGGGAGATAGAGGCAATAGTTTGTTAATTAGAATGTCCATTTAGCTCAAATACTTTATGTTTACGTATGATATTACGAAGAAGATAAACAATCAAAATGAAAATGATGATTCTAATATCGCTTCTCCATATTAAGTATACTCTATACATAAGCCGTGGACAAAAAGTAGAAACTGGAATAGTGTTTTTCACTGACTGAAAGGATCATCAGATTAGTTGTGAGTTGCTGACTACCCTCGGTGCTCCAGTAGTTAAAATTCAATTAATACGCCACTAGAAAAGGCTCAGTGATGCTTAAGACAAATAAAATTACCCTATCAACATAACAAACTAACATTTACAACTACAACATACGTGATAATGGCTCTTCGTAGCGCTCATCTCGACAGCCACATTCACAGTCGCATAGTTACTGGCCACGGGCAGCCAAGTCGTAGCGGCAGTGCTGAAGCCAGCATTGGCCGAGGCATCCCAGTGGAAGGGGGTGCGGCACGGGTCCCGGGACTTGGCCAGCCCGTTGACTGGGTCGTCGGTGTTGCAGGCCTGGGGGTCGACGGTCTCTTCCCAGGAGATGTAGCCGTCTGTCATGCCGAGTTCTTCGCCCTGGGGGAATAAGTTTTGAATTGTAAGTATTTTTATTTGTTGTAAAATTATAATGGTGTGGTAAACCACATGTTATTATGGCTCTGAATTGTTTCGTTATCCACAATATATAGCTCCAAAAGTCAGCTGAACCGATGACCTTAGACTAGTACCTAGCCGGTAGTGGCTAGATGTGAAAGTACAAAAGTGTATAACTACTTATGCAGGTGACCGTACCACTCTATGTTTCTTCTGCCTGTAAGGTATGTCTTTCTGTCAGTAGGGGAACCCGGGGTAAGATGGGGTCGCGGGGTAAGACAGGGCCCCCCACTTATATGCAAAACTATACATCTTAGGAATCTGAGTAATGAGCCAATAGAAAGGCTTAAATGATTGACCTTTAGTGCGCCAGTGACAGCAGGTGTGAGCGCATGCGTTTTTTGTGTAAGCTCAATTGTTTGTTTTTGCATAGTGTCCATGTTATTTTTGACCGGTAGAAACAACGTCACAACACAGTAAGTAAAACAGTGGCATTTTTTGTAATTGTGTGTTTTTATTTAAGGTTTGGTACAGTTTGTTTAAATATGTGCAAAATTACGTTAACATTCAAAGTATTTTTTAATGAATTATTTATATAAAAAAAATAACGTGGGGCAAGACGGGGTATTTTTGGAGGGGCAAGATAGGGTACGGATCTAGCTTGGTAAAGTTTTTTTTTTCTCCAACCCGATATTTGACATTGTAGAAGGGCTCTAAAAGGGCTACAGGGAAGTTGGCTTAAAAGATAAAGCAGATACTGCCTACGAAGAAGAAAAACAACGAAGATGACTGTGTCTACCTCTACTTGGGTATATCAACAGTCCTACTTTAAATCTAAGGAAAACTAGGTCGGATGTCAAAGGTGCAGGCGTTGGGCTCACACTGCAGGTGCTGGTGTTGACGATAAAAACACAGAAGAAGTTTTGTTTAGTATGTTTTGTGCCCCATCTTACCCCGTACATGGGGCAAGATGGTTTTTTTCCCATTTTTTACATTTCTTAAAATAAGTCAATTGTAACGATTACTTTTTTGGCAAAAGTTGTGCCAAAGTGTTCTTCATTAAGTTCCTAATGAGCCATAAATAATTGATAACGTTGTGGTTATAAATACCTGTTGATTTTTTAATTTTCCCTTAGCGTCCCCGTCTTACCCCGGGTTCCCCTATATTATTTATGTGTTATAACTATATTAATGTAATATGTGGTAAGTAGGTATTCAAGCATTCAAAATATGCAAACTGAAGTGGCAGTGGGCTGGTCATATCTGCCGAAGAACCGATAACCGTTAAGCCTCGTATTCACTAGTTGTCGCAGAACCTGTCTAGGCACATGTCGTCTACGTGTCGCCGCGACGTCGCGCTCTGTTCTGCGACGTCGCACGCGACTATACAGCGACATCTACGTGTCGCAGAACAGGTTCCGTGTTTTGGCTCGCGAGACAGAACTTCCTGCGACATCAGTCTAGCGACCGCTGTTGCAGAGTGTGGACACGTGCGCGACTTCTAGCACGCAGCACTAACAGCCACGACTTCCTCGGGCGACATCTCGGCGGAGACTGCTGGTGTGGACAAGCAACATTTGTATCACGACATGTTACCAAAATGTTCTGAGAACACGCACCGTAGATGTTCTGTAACAGTCTCAGAACTTGTACCCTAGTGAATTCGAGGCTTTAGGGTAGACGAGTTCTCGAGTGGAGACCACGATCAGGCAAACGCAGCGTGGGACGCCCTCCTGCCCGCTGCACTGACGACCTTAGTTGGATGAGGAAGGCCGAGGACTGAGTGTTGTGGCGCTCCTTGGGAGAGGCCTATGTCCAGCAGTGGATGATTATTGGCTGATGATAATGATGAGGTATTCAATAAGTATAGTACCTGGTATGTGAGCGTGACCCCGGGCAGCAGTATCGCGAGCATGTTGAGGGCGTCCACTCGCTCGTCCCCGTGCCGCGTCGCCAGACGGCTCTGGTCGTGGTTGCCGTTCTATTGGAAACAAAGAGATAAATATTTATTAGACATAGTGACAACAAAAACAGAATATAGGTAATACAATACAAACCAAACAATATTTATTATTGGTTCGTTTATTGAATTATATTTATTTATTTATTCTTCATTGCACAATATACAAAAGTAATTATGTACAATCAGGTGGACTTAATGCTAAAAGCATTTTCTACCAGTCAACCTGCAGGAGGTACAAGGAGTAAATTGTATATTGAATGTACTTATAGGCTCCATTCGAAGAAGTCTTTCAACATTATAAAACATTCCTTGATTAAACTATTGCAAAGCTCACGCGGATAAGTTTGTATGTAAGTAAGACTTTATATAGAAATAATTCATAAATTTACCAAAAAAACATTGAAATTGTTGAATAGGATTGCATAATCTACAGATACATGATTGTGGGCACGCTCACTGTGGTGACTCGGTCAAAACTCATCTTAACAAGAATCAAGACATCACAGAAACCGACTATGAATACTCACCACCCAGTTAGCAGTCATCCCATACGGCATGTAGGTCATCCACCTGTCTATAGCGTGCTTCATATCTTTAGCATTGCTATTCTTCGTGATCTCACCCAGGAAACTGAAGTTAAACGGAATCGACCCATTCCTCTGCCCGTTCCCGTAATACTTGATCATGAGGTTCAAATCCGTGTACGCTTCTGTCATCATGATTTTGTACTCAATGTGTTTGTACTCGTCCAGAACGTCCCGCCAATCGTAGACCACTGCGTACGTCTCGTCCAGATCTTTGGTGTAGATGTGGTTGAGGAAATCGTAGTCGTCTTTTGTTAGTCCGGCGATACCTGGCAAGTGGAGCGAGGGGTTAGCAGTTGTAGGTGATTGCGGTAACATTGGGCCATGGCCTCTTTCTTTGGGCCATATACTACCCGATTTTATATTTTTGTTGTTTGAAAATTACGTGACAAGGATTCCATGGACTGGTACCAAATATGCGGGTTCACATCCCGCCCCAGACAATGCTGAGGGAAAACATCATGAGGAAACCTGCATATCTAGATATATGAACCAGCCAACATGCAGTGGACCAGCATAGTTGTCATGGTCCAAGATTAGGAAGGAAGTACAGACCTAAGGAATATGCGCAAAGTATCCAATTAAGATAGCCAGGTGCAGGTATATGTATACTAACGTTCCCGCATATAATATATGGATAGATAACCCTAGAGTTTTATAGTTTGTCACCGAGCAAAGAAGCTCTTAATTATAAACTGAAAAGGAGAAGGTTCTCAATTTGTCTGTATATATTTTTTATGTTTGGCCACCGATATCTCCGCCATTTATGGACCGATTTTGATAATTCTTTTTTTAAAGAGTCAAGTTCGTACCTGACTCTGGTTCGTCCGGGTACTTCCCGCCGAAGTCGGCGGGGTCCACCTCGTACAGCATGTTGACGGCGTCCACGCGGAACCCCGACACGCCCTTGTCCAGCCAGAACCGGAGCACGTTCTGGAAACAATTCAGTGCTTTAATGGGGAAGAAAACCAACTTTGGCAGCACTATCGAGTGTGAATTTCAGTTTCCAAGCAATTACATTATTGGGGAGAAAAAATGGCGACTGATGGCCAATTAGAACTGGTGAATCAGGCACTTAAGTCAGTCGCTTAAGGCGCCATCTGTAATTAGATTTTAATTTTTCTCCCCTTTATAGATACAATATTGAAATTCCTGGCACTTATAAGTACTTCAGTAAAATAAATCTCCTCAAAACTGTGATGTTTGAAAGATTTGAATTTTTAATGAAATACTCAATGTATTGTTTATTGTACGTTTGGCATGGTTTGGAGGGGGCCTACACCCGAAAGGGCGAATAACTAAAAGATTTAAATTGAACTCTTAAGAACATTGTTGGTGTACAAATAAAGTGTATTCTATCTACAGTCGCCGTTTGGCCATCATAGGCAATTTCCCTGATAGACCTTCTGATGATGAACCCTCCTGGGTTACTCGCACTACCACCTACCTTCATTTCCTCTCGCAGGTCGCTGGAGCGGTAGTTGAGGTCGGGCTGCCCGATGACGAACTGGTGCAAGTAGTATTGTCCGCGCGTCGGGTTGTACTGCCACGCGCTCTTGCGGAATATGCTCACCTGCGGGTTAGGGGGTTAGTGTCATGTGTGTATAAATAGATTCAACTAATATAAAAAGTAATATGCGAAAAGTAAGAATGGATGTTTGTTACACGTTTACGGGAAAACGGGTGGAGCAATTTTAATGATATTTATGTGTGTAAGTATATGAAGTTATCTGGACTAACATATAAACCAGGTATATACCAAGTACTTTTTATCACTGAATTCCCATGGGAAAACCTGTTAAGGCGATGCAAAACTCACGCATCAGCTAGTGCATGGATACAAGCAACATTATCAATATCAACTAAATATGCCGCAATCTGTAGTTATGGAAATACCTATTTATTTACTTATTACGAAAAACCATATGCTGCGGGCGATCGGACCGCTTTTGATATTCCAATGCGGATTCGATTAGTAGAATCCATACCCAGTTATTAGGCGGCAGCTGATTGGTCGGGTCATCGGGGTCGGCGACGCCGTCGGCCCACACGTAGTAGTCGTTGTAGGTCGCGTTCCGCTCCGCCGAGCGCACGAACCACTCGCTCTCGTGGCTCGTGTGGAGTAGGATGGCGATTAAAGGTCTTCGTACATTATAACAACCTCACGCCAACGCGGCAGCAACTCTACTCACACTCCTTTAGTTTTTCTAGACATTTAGTGTACGATACGTAGGCCACTCGTTGTACACTACTTTATAATCATTTTTTGAAATTAAACCTTGAACATATGACACAGGGCTTAAATATCAATGTCTAACATAGAGTTGAGTCGCCGGTGAGTTGTTATAATGTGCGAAGATCTATAGTATCCTTGGCCAAGGAGCGGTAAGTAGTGGCAATTGAGAGGATACTGTCTCGCCATCCTACTTTGTGTAACAAGGGAATAAGAAAAGCTAGGTATATGCAGCGCGATAAGATCGCTTGTGGGTTTGGATTATCGGCTCGCGTTGAATAATATATCCATCCATCTATCATGGCGAGCTGATTTTCCGCATTTCGCCTATAAAGTGCACCATTATGCGTGAAATACCTTTGGGGCGACTAGCTATTAAGCCATCCATACCTATGGGGTGACTAGTTTATAATCATGCTGTCTAAGTCAAATAAAGTTTTTCTTCCTTTCTTCTTCTATTAAGCCACCCAAGCTGAATATTATAATGTGAATTAGAATAATAAAAGAGCCCATAAGAACCCATACCCAGTTATTAGGCGGCAGCTGATTGGTCGGGTCGTCGGGGTCGGTGACGCCGTCGGCCCACACGTAGTAGTCGCTGTAGGTCGCGTTCCGCTCCGCCGAGCGCACGAACCACTCGCTCTCGTGGCTCGTGTGGAGTAGGATGGCGATGTAGTATCCTCGGCCAAGGAGCGGTAAGTAGTGGCCATTGAGAGGATACTGTCTCGCCACCTTGCTTTTCTTATACATGTAAGAAGGGTATAAGAAAAGCTAGGTACATGCTGCTCGCGATAAAATCGCTTGTGGGCGTAGATTATCGGCTTGCGTTGCGTTGCGAATATTATATATCTATCATGGCGAGCTGATTTTCCGCATTTAGCATCTAAGGTCGGCCATAATGCGTGAAATACCTATGGGCGACTAGGTATTAAGCCACCCAAGTTGAATATTAAAATGTGGCTGCAAATATGTAGTAAAAAAACCCTTACCCAGTTGTTGGGCGGCAGCTGATTGGTCGGGTCGTCGGGGTCGGTGACGCCGTCGGCCCACACGTAGTAGTCGTTGTAGGTCGCGTTCCGCTCCGCCGAGCGCACGAACCACTCGCTCTCGTTGCTCGTGTGGTTCGGCACAAAGTCCAGGATCACTCGGACACCTGTGGACATGATTATCGTCATCATCAGCTAATAATCCCTAAAAGCCCGTAGTTTTCTCTAGGCGTTCCTCGTTCAGCCACTTCCATCCAGCTACCTATGGGCATTGGTCTTAAAGGCCGTTAGGCATCACACACTGCGGGTCTGATCGTGGTCACCACACGAGAACTGGTTTGCCACACAGGCCAAAGGTTCTTCTGCGTATATGGTTGGTAATGGCGGTAAGCAATAAGCGAGAAGTTATAAATTAAGATTCAAGATACCTACATAACTAAACTAAGTGAAGGTAGGTAAATACACGTAGCAAACTAGGTTTAAGAGCACTGTATTATTAAGAAATATTATAAATAAATAATCAATAAACCTAATATATGAAAAAATAGAAACGACTCAGCAGTGAATAATACGGGCATATGACGATGTAAGTATACCTAAGGCTGTCATAACTTGTACAAAACTTACCCAATCTCTGAGCCTCTGTCATCAGATTGTCGAAATCCGCCATAGTCCCGTACTCGTCGGCTATGTCCTTATAGTCCGCTATATCATAGCCGAAGTCGTACATGGGCGACTTGTAGATAGGAGACAGCCATATTGCGTCCGCGCCCAACCCTTGGATGTAAGGCAGCTTCGAAGTTATACCTGGAGGGTGGTGTGTTCCAAATAAGATCAAAATTGGACAAGAGGTTACATATGAGGTCCTATATGTATGGCAAGTGCAACAATCAGTTACCTATAAAGGTGTCGACCACATTACTTACACATTACAAAAGTCCATTGTATTTCTATGTTATTTTATAATTATGAAAATGCTGCACCTTGTACTCTGAAATAGGTCGTTAAATTGTGTACCTACCTAAACGATTTAAAATGATGTGGCAGGCGGCCTAGTAGTAATAGACAATCACAAAAATTACACTTAATAGGAGGAGGAATGTAATCACCATGCAGTCCTTGTACATAAAACTAAACTGAGATTTATTATTTATTAGGTACTGTACAAGTTTGCATTTAGTAGATATGCGCCAACAACAAAGTTTCTCGTTCATCCTAAGGTTGCCTGGAAGAGATCACTTTTAGCGGTATTTATTGTATAATTAATTGCTATATAGTTCTGAGATCTAAAGTTATATTTCAAGTTTTTTAAATGCAAAATCGTATTCTACTATTTAAGTACTATCTGTCGTTACTCCCTCATAAATTATCCACATTATTTAAAACAAAAAAAAAACGACTCACCATTCAAATCCCCGATGCCGTCGCCATCGCTGTCCATATAGGACCTCGGATAAATCTGGTAGATCAGCGCAGTCTGCCACCAGTCAGTCTCAGCGGCCACCGCGCCGACGGCCGCCGCCAGTAATAGAACCACCAATCCTCGCATGGCTACAGAGCAGGGACTACTGTGGTGCAGTGAGGCAGGGACACTGTTTATAATGACTGATAATGAGGCGCTGATTCGAAGACGCACTCGTCTTATGTTGATGATGTCTCAAGTGCGGTATTTGTAAGTGTGCGTTTTCATTTGTTACTGCGTTAGTAGGAAATCTTCTGTAATTTGTTTGATAAATTCTTTATGACGTTTCGTGTTTTTTTTTAAATCCTAATCCTAACTAATATTATAAATGCGAAAGTAACTGTGTCTGTCTGTCTGTCTGTTACTCTTTAACGCCAAAACTACTGAACGGATTTGAATGAAATTTGGTATACATATGGTGTAGACCCTGAGAAAGAACATAGGCTACATTTTATCCCGGAATTTCCATGGGAAAACTTTTAAAGGCGAAGCGAAGCTCGCGGGAACAACTAGTCAAAAATAAAAGCTGCATTTTATGTAACAAAACAAAGTAGGTACGTAATAGGTACATCTACGATAATAATGTATTTCATTGGCACAGAATCCAGTTCTTAACTGCTCTCAAGAGCTCTTTAACTGATCGCTAAGATAACAGAATAACACATAGTGGTTAATCACAAGTTATTATTATTTAATACGCCCTGAAGTGTTTGTGATTGAACATTTCCCACCTGGGAACAATGATAATGTTCTTAGCGATAAATTCCACCAGTAGGTACCAAATGGGTAATGGCGGAATATTTAGATCACGTACTCTACATGTAATAAGTAATTTAGCGACTTTGAAGTCTACGGGGGCCTTTAGATTGAAATTAGCTTTTGGATAGTGCGGTTTTGGTTTATAATAAAAAATATGATACTCAGTTCCATATCGTCACTTTATTGTACTACTTACTTGATTTAATAAAAACATTCAGTTCACATTTAAAGTACACTTTTGAATTATGTCGGTTACAGAGAATAGACATAAATATTCAACTTATGAAAGTAGCTTTAAAAGTTATTATGAGCTATTTACAACAAATCGCGTACCTTTATGTAAAAAGAACATAGCGTACCTATTAAGGAGTTTTGTTTCATTTAAACGAGGAGTTACTATAAGTATATTTGATAACTTAAATTATGAGATGATGACTGTGGCTATAACCTAAGTCATTATAGTTCGAGCTTCCGTTTACATTAAATCTCAAAATTAAAAATATCTACAGACTTAACAGGAACTTTCCAAACAACTGAACATGTCAAACTTAAGTTTCAAATGGAAGGAAAATAGTTTTTTTATAAATCTTTAGAGTAATTTCTTATTACAGTTTGTATTTACACAATTTACAAAAGACCCTAAATACTTATACGTATTTGTTTTCATTTTTTTAAAGACAGAATCGAATATTAACTGTAAATGTATATATACTAAATGATTGTCAAATTTTAAAAGATTTTTCTGTTTTTACGATCAATTTAACACAATTGATGCAATATCTCTCCCTTTCAAGTAGTTCAATGTATTTTTTATAATACTATGTAAATGTACTTCTCCCATAATACA
Source organism: Plutella xylostella (assembly GCF_932276165.1). Classification (NCBI taxonomy): domain Eukaryota; kingdom Metazoa; phylum Arthropoda; class Insecta; order Lepidoptera; family Plutellidae; genus Plutella; species Plutella xylostella. Next base: position 10,021,650 of record NC_064002.1, read on the forward strand.
ATTTAATACGGTCCTTTCATGCACTCTATTTTATACATTTTCACGTATTTAGATCTGTCAAATTTAAGTTATGTCAACTTTTTTATACTTTCTTATAAGTCCCGCAAAAAAGGAATGGACAAATGACTAATAATTCATAGCCAATACTGCTACGGTCCTAACAGGCTCACTTGCTGATATTTTGTTGACGTAAAAAACTCATACGAGCCTTTAGAAATTAGCGGGGCTTTTATTTGTACTTTAAATGAAGAAACAGAGAAATTGACCTGTCAAAACTAAAATTAACCTAAATTTTATGATGTGCCTTAATTATTACATTCCACAGTGGAAACGTTATTTTTAAAAGTTTTTACCTTAGTTTCTGCCAATTTCGTTTTGTTTATAAGATTATAAGTATACCTTGAATGAGGGCTATACAGTCTGATGTTATTATCACGAGGACTTATTCTATTCTGTCTGGAACGGGAGGTTGGCTGCTATTCTCGGCTTCCTCTTTCTCTGTGGCTTTGAAGATGCGTTCGTTTCTTGATGCGGTTTCTGTCGGGGACAAATTTTGAGTGTTTAGTCAAAAATGTAACATAATAATAAAACCGATGCCAACAAACTGTTTAGTAACTTTAAAATACGTTTACGAATTTATATCAAGTTTACATAAAGCTAAATACATCACAGTGAATTTGTATTCAATATTTGGTTGCAATGGGTGTTCAATATTTTTGTATTGCGATTATGTATTTCCAACCCACCTCTCAATCAAGAAAATTATGGCAATTTAACTCCAGTCTCAGTTCTTAACTATTTAATGAACGGGCAGTGTGTGTGTGTGTGTGTGTGTTTACCTGGTGGCCCGTGGTCCGCGTTGGTCCGGCCTCCTGCGCGGTCGGTCCGTCGTTGTTGGTCCTCCTGTGGTGCGAGGAACCGTGTGATGGGTTGTTACCGCGCCTGGAATATAATGTTATTTGTATTATCTATTCAGTTTAGTTTCATGAAGGGATATTAGCTCCTCTACCTACTGAGGACCCAAACAATTTAACCATGGTACCTAGATAGGTTATTATTTGATAGGCGGTTCACCTTCGAGGGATAAACTAAATTCCAAAATTATTCGGGATCGTGGCATTGCTCTCCTTTTATATGTTAACAACAACATCGCACGCTAACGCTTTCAATTCATAGCAGTTGTGGTGAAGACCGTGGCACCTATTTTATTCCTTAGTGGCGCGGTGATTGTTAATGCTTATAATATGCTCCGAAAAACTTCCCTCTATGGTATAGCAGCAGAAGCTGTGCTTCAACATGCAGAAGGCCCGGGTTCGATCCCCGGGTAGGGCCATGCATTTGTGACCTTCCCAATATGAAACATCTTGGACAGTCATAAGTTAATTGCATGAATATTACAGCCGCCTCCTAACATTTTAATCAGTATCAATTAACCATGTTTCAAGTGTTTACATTAGTTTTCGTTTTCGCGTGAATCGTTTGATAAATACGCACTCCAGATAACTTGGCCTTTCCAAGATTACGTGTAGATAATGTTAACTAGTTTTAGTTATAAGTACGTAGTGGTACTATCCAATTCACGCAAGTTGAACACTACGTAGAAGAGATTTAAGGAGATGCGGCGAAAGTTTGTAGACGATGTCGAAACTCTCAACTCCGAAGACGCCATGGTGCGCGCTGTATATACTTGACAATATAGCAGTACCAACACATCAGATCAGACAGAATTTGGCAGCTCTTGAGAATAATACTGTACGTCAACTTTTATGTATGGATGAAATCCTCCTAACGTCAAGGTAGTTTATACTGATTACTACTCCAACATGACCTTATATGAATGAGATAGGTTAATCATTTTAATTAAGCTTATAAATATAAGTGAATGGTAGCGGTCCTGATTTAAGAACCCAGAATTTCTACCATTGTCTAGTCAGTGGAAACCCTTACCTCTGGCTCGCCTGAACTTGTAGTGGTACGAACGGGTTGTTCGTCTTGTCTGAAGAGGTAGAGTTCTGCCTGTTCACTGTCGGCTCTGGCTTTACATTCACCTGGAAAATACAGAACTTATTGTAATTGAGTTTTATTGTCTCCAAAAATGATACTATACAGGGTGATACTTTTATCAGTGACATTCCCGATGGCATGGCAGCAAAGTTAAATATCAACTCAAGCAGAAGAATGTATGGAATATTTGCACTTTCAGACTTGGTCGCATAACGAAAGTGGCTCAGTATAACGGGTTCATTCACCTGATAACGTTAATATTACTGATAAAATTCCACCCTCAATACCAAAAAGGATTAAGTATTATTAAAGGTGATCGCGTACAAAAGCTATTATGACTACAATAATGACAACTACCTTAATATGTATTTTTTTTTACTTGGCACAGATTTTGAGCAACCTTGGAGTGTCTTTTTATTGAAATTAATTTTATAACTAAGTTATAAAATAAAACATAATATTAAATGAAATACTTAAAAGGAAAAATGATTGATTTCGTAATTAAACCATTTATTTTGGCTGTAGTTTATTTGTTTAGTAGTATTTTGATTAAAAAGACACACAAAGATTGTTTACCTTTTGTGCCAAATAAGAGTGAATACAGTATAATATCATTTGTTCTATTCTACGTCTATTTATCTCAATAGACTTACCACTCCCTGTCCTTTCTGGTAGTTGGGCGGCGCCAGCGTCAGACTCGAGTTGACGGCCGGCAGATGTTTGGGAAACACCGGCCCGTTGTTCACCTTCGGCCCTCCAAACTGATTGTTCTGAGCGCCAAAGTTACTATTCTGATTCCCAAAGTTGTTCTGACCATTTGGGCTTCCAAAAGGAATATTGGCTACATTTTGGTTGGCAAAATTGTTGGGAATGTTAGGGTTAAAGTGGTTGTTTGGCGTGCTTTGGTTTCCAAAGTGAGGGTTATTGTAATGATTGTTCTGATGGTGGGGCGGTCGGTTGTAGTTGTCGTGGTTTCTTTGTTGGAAGTGGGGGTTGTTGAACTGTGGGAAGGGTACTTGTGCCGGGCCGGGGCCCTGTAATGGCTGCCCGAACGTGGGGAACGGAGGCACGGGGGGTGCACCCTGAAAGAGACGGCAGATGCGGTTGTTAGCTAGTGTGACTGAGACAGATTATAGGTAATATGTGCTAATGATGTTCAGGTTATTAATTCTAATCGGTTTTGCTAATGAATCATCCATAAATGTAGCAGTCCCAAAGCTTCGAATGGAGAATTTGCATAAACTAATATTTATATTACAATACTAAATAATATGTGATGGTGTTACGGGAGGCAGTTAAAATCGTCTGCAGATATAACGCAAAATGATATGACCTACTTTTCTTATGTAACGTATAACCTGCAATAATTTTGTTTTTTTTAATGTTCGTCTTTGAAATCATATCAATGGGAAGTGATAATAAAAGTTATAATTTAACGTGTAGTTACTCACCTTATAGTTTTTATTGACCCATTCATTGGTCGGTTGTGCCTTGTTGTTCACTGCAGTGCTATTCTCAGTCCTCCAGTTAGTATTCTGGGGCCTAAAATAAAAAGACGAATGAGCTAGGAACTCTAAAGAAAACTTAGGGAATTTTATTGTGTGTAGTGTGAAATTGTGAATACTTACGCATCAAACATCTTCCAAAATGGGTGTGGTTGTATGCTTGTAAAAGTAATTAGTTTGTTTAGGTTAGTTATACAAAAACGGTAGGTTTAAAAGATGTTGACTTCATGGGCTCGATCAAAGCCATGTCATCACTACTGAATCTAAAGTGTAGATGGGTGAAGTGTAGATTTGGACCTACATAAAGGGCTAAATACCTAAAAAATGTATAATGTTGGTTGTTGGCGAATGCTTATCTCTGGAAATACGGTGTTTAGGTTATGTTATGTGGTCTGTATAAATGTTAAAAAACGGGTAGGTATAGTATGCAGAATGGGAATGATTCAGGGGAATGACTCCGCATTGCGGTCCGTATTGTTTGATTTGTAATAAAATATTAACGCAGGAACGCACGTAATGCGAATCCAGTGAGTTGTAGTGTGCGTATTTACTATACAAACGGAGACACAAGCAACGGGCAGTCTCTAGTGGAACCATTGTACAAACTTTGTTGCATCGCTTTATAATGCTAATTAAAGAAATCAAATACTAAACAAACCTCTGCGTCTGTATCTGCGGCGGCGGCGGTGGCGCGGGCTGCGGCGCCTCGCTGCGGGAGCGCCAGCTTTTAGGGGGCTCCGGTGCCGTCGGCTGAAGAGGAAAAACAATTTGAAATTTCGCTTTCTGCTGCTTGTCAACTCGTTTGTAAATCTAGCTCGATTTGCTACTCGTTTATCGTCGGCAGTGGGATAACTGCCTTACTGCTAGCGTTGGTAGGAATTTACTTAATCAAGAAGGTATAATAGTACCACTTTAGTTACAGATTCTGTCTCTGTAGTGGTAGAAATTCTGCCCCAACACCCAGAATTTCCGAGTTTTAAATGAAGAAACAAATCAATTCGTGTCGCATCAATTTGTGTAAAATACGAAATGATCTATGCTGTCGGATGGGCATGTAAAGCAGTGGGTCCTGAGCTTGGGTAATGTAAGGGTATGTAAGAGATGACAGCGATATAATAAATAGTGCTCCCGTGTACTGTGCACACACTGAACACTATAATCCACTCCTACCCAGATGGCTGATCTCAATGAGATAGGCCGCCGTGGTCAAAATTTGACTAAGAAAACATTAAGTTACCTTATTAACTTTCTTATCAGGATCATCCTGGCTGATTTTCAGCAAGCTCTTCAGTAGCTCCGTGCTACTGTCCTCGGCCACGCGAGCCGCGGGAGCCACGTGGCTATTCTCGGCGATACGGGCAGTAACGTGATTATTCTCGGCGATACGGGCAGTCGCGCGGGTATCGGTGGCTATACGGGGAGCGGCGCGGCTCTCCGCCGTGATTCTGGGTTCTACTATCGGCGTCTGCCTGTCTTTTGTGGGACTGAAAGTGATAAAAAATAAGTTATAGTAAATAATAGTGAAAAATCAACGAAAAATATTTCTGGGAATGTTGGGCATAAGTAAAATGGTACATACTACCATTTTGGTGACATATAAGTTAGGGTTAGGTGGCAACTGGCACGCCAAAATTATGTTAACGGGTTAACGTGGCAATGCGCTAGCGTTGTAAAAAGAACAGCGCCAACATAGTTACTTTTCATACAAATTGCTATCGAATTACGCTAGCTATTTGAGTTTACAGCACTCGTGATCGAGTCCCTGTATGCATAGCGAAGGCAAGACAGCAAATTTTTTATTACATTCTTTACATTATTTGATACTTATTTTCATGTTCTTTATGTGAGTGTAACATTCATATTTTGTATTTACCTGTAGCTAGCGAAGGCGGAGTGCGGGCCGCGGCGCAGGGTGGTCGTGGGCAGGAAGCTGTCGGCGGGCTCCTGTGTGGACCGGCTGCGCAGGTTGCGCCCGAACGACAGGTTCAGCAGGTTGTAGGGCTGCAGTCTGGAATGAGGAAGGGTTAAGTGTGACTAAGTGTCGCCACACATGAGCCACCGGCCATAGCCATAGCCACAAACGTCGCCACGAGAAACTTTTGTAGAGAAACAATTTGTAGCGTGTAGCCGCTACCGGCGCCAACAGTGTGGGGCGAATCGGTATAAAATTTATGAAAATTACAGGAAATATGCCAGTGGCGGTGTTTTGTGGTTGTGGCCGGTGGTCCGTGTGCGGAAGCCCTTATCTTTAAAATACATATATTTGTAATTAATTAATTTTACATCGAGGATTTAAACATAAAATAAAAAATGGGTACCTGTAAAACCGAGGTTCTTCGAACAGCTCCTCAGTCATGCCGCCAGGGAACGGCTCGTCGAACATTATCTGAAAATTAACGAAATTAATAATGAACTAAACGAAGTATTTTATCAATTATTGCTCCAGCTTTAGGAGCTATTAACATTCAAATCAATAAATCCAAACTATCTAAATATCGCAACTTTACCAAAATATTGCCGCAATTTGAATCCGCTTCGAAGTACGAAGTAAGTGGATGGGTACCTAATATTAGCTAAAAGTTTATCAGTATAACTTATCTGATAGCTAGGCTCAGCATTCAGTTTGTCGGCTAGTCGCACAGTATTAGTCGCGGCGCGGTACACCGCAGTCACAGTTCCAGTGGCTCCTAATGGCACTGTGATGTTTGACGTCACGGTCACTACTCGTGATAATAACTTGAACTCGTAATACATCCACAAAGCCGTCAAAATAGTAACCTACCTTTTTGCTTCGTCCCCATTATGAAAGACACAATATCAGGTTCAAAGGTCCGTAGTAAAAATCACGTCTTGGTATCGCTCTCACTAAAGTCACTATACTATCATTACACAATACAGGCCGCCATTTTAGATTCGCTTCTTAACTGGCTTATATACATTATAGTGCGCATGGCTTGGTATTACAACTCACCTGATAGCTGGGCTCAGCATTCAGTTTGTCGGCTAGTCGCACAGTATTAGTCGCGGCGCGGTACACCGCAGTCACAGTCCCGGTGGCTCCCAGCGGCACCGTGATGTGTGACGTCACAGTCACTACTCGTGATAACAGCTTGAAGTAGTAATAGATCTACAAAGCCGTCAAAATAGTAACCTACCTTCTTGCTTCGTCCCCATTATGAGAGACACAATATCAGATCCAAAGGTCCGAAGTAAAAATCTCGTGCTATCACTCTAAACTATCATTACGCAATATGGGTTGCCATTTCAGATTTTCTTACTGGTGTGCCCTATACCTATGGTATGGAAGTATAGAAGGTTTAATATAGACAGCTTGTAATATAAGTCACCTGATAGCTAGGCTCAGCATTCAGTTTGTCAGCTAGTCGCACAGTATTGGTCGCGGCGCGGTACACTGCAGTAATAGTCCCAGTGGCTCCCAGCGGCACCGTGATGTGTGACGTCACGTTGACCACGCGGTCTTACAGCTTGAAGTTGCATTAGATCCAAACCTACCTTTGATTCATCCGCCTTCTGACTCTTTCAATATCTAATTATCTATACACACTCTAAAATGCAGTACCAATAATAATGTCTCACAATTTTCAATTCGTTTCTTTACTAGCGTGATTTATACCTAAGGAGCGGATAGGATACATTAGCTATAGGATATAAGTCACCTGATAGCTAGGCTCAGCGTTCAGTTTGTCGGCTAGTCGCACGGTATTAGTCGCGGCGCGGTACACCGCAGTGACGGTCCCAGTGGCTCCCAGCGGCACCGTGATGTGTGACGTCACGTTGACGACGCGGTCGTAGCGTTACATAACTTGAAGTGGTAATAGATCCTCAAATTGGTCTAAAGTCTAAACAGTAACCTACCTTCTTGCTTCCTCCCCATTATTAAAGACACAATATAAGGTCCAAAGCTCCGAAGTAAAAATCTCGTCTTACATTACATTACACAATACAGGCCGCCATTTCAGATTAGATCCTTACTGGTGTGCCCTATACCTATAATAAATATAGGTAACTCACCTGATAGCTAGGCTCAGCATTCAGTTTGTCGGCTAGTCGCACAGTATTAGTCGCGGCGCGGTACACTGCAGTAATGGTCCCAGTGGCTCCTAACGGCACCGTTATGTTTGACGTCACGTTGACGACTCGGTCGTAGAGCTTGAAGTCTGCCTTCGGGTCCGGAGATATGTTGCCCGAGTGGAGGTCCGGCTGGAAAGAGGTGGAGGGTTAGATTAGTTTATGTAGATGAGTGAGTGTAGATTTTACTAACGGTTACTGTAATGGCTAGCCCGAAAAGGGACCGTGGTAGATTACTTACAAATTGAGCAAAAGACATAGTGACTATTGTACAGTGAGGGGTCACTAGTCATTCCACTCTCGGCTTGTAAGTTTGCGAAGGTACATAAAAGTGTACAGCTACTAATAAAGCTGAATGAGAATGCTAAGTTTAATCGCCTAGCCAGTAGCCACTGAATCTAGTCTTGTTCGTAATAACCTTCTCACATTGAACTAATATTACTAGCGTATAGAAACGACACCGCGAACTTGTAATTTTTATCATATGCCGCTCGGCAACAAAGCATTCATTCTGTCACTGGAATCTACATCCCAGTCCACGTTGTTCTATGGGAATCTTTGACTTGGTCGCGTTGTCTGTTCTAATACGCTAGTACATTATTTATTTATTTTATAATTGTCGGGTCGCTAACAGCTATTCATTACACAGTAAAGTATTATAATTCTAGAATTATACTTCAATGATCTTACATTATAGAGCAGGGTCCACTTGACGTGCAGTGTGACCTGTTTCTGTTGCAGCGCTTGCAGCTGCGGCTCCAGTGATTCCCAAAGCTGCTTCATCTCCGACGCCTCCAGGGCTTCTGAGCCGCACTCTCGTTTTAAAGCCTTAGTGTGAGGCTGTTCTTTGAGCCAGGATTGCACCTCTTGCAGTTTGCCTTCGCTGCGGTGGGAGAAAATGTTGTATGTGTTAAATAAATGGAAAAAAAGAAAATCGGATATTTGAAAGAAATACACATAAAAAAATTTAAATTCGAAGAAGAAGAATTTCTGAATATTATATGCTGGACTTCTTATCGTGTTGGTGAGAAACAGTAGAGCTTTACTAGGGTTTGTTACTGAAAGGATTGGCGGGGTAGATTTGGTTTAGTTGCTGATTATAAGCCAATAGGTCACTCGAGGAGGCTCCTTTCGTAAACCCCATTGTGCTGGTCATCAGTGCCGAGTTCAAATACATCCAAAGAATAAGTGTTAAAAGAAGGGGCACAAGTTAGCACATCTGTGTATACATCTGATGGATAGTTTATCTACATTATCTGGGATAGCAAAATGAGTTTTTTGTGTTCACGTGAAAATAGTTCTCCATCGCGTTCGCTTTCGAGGCAGCGCGATGTGAGTGAGCGTTTTATCACGTCCAATGCCCTGCTACAATTTACCAACTACACTTACCCAACATTATTAGGCCACAGATCCTGCTCAAAGAACACGTCGTTCCTAGTCAGGGACGACAGCTGGTCGATTAGTTCCGGGAACCGCCGCGCGAAGTCCGACACCAGCGCCACACAGCGCCGCGAGTACAGCCACGCCGAGGTCAGCGGGCAGCGGCGGGTGTAGCCGGACACTTCCATGTTCTGTTGGGAGGAGTGTAGCAGGTTTAGGTGGTGAGTTATATGTTCTGTTGGTCAGAGTATAGTGGGTTAGTTTCTTTATTTATTTAGCTGTTTGTAGCCGCATACTTCCATGTTCTGTTGGGCGGAGTATAGTGGGTTAGTTGGTGAATTTTGTTCTGTGGGTCGGAGTATAGCGGGTTTTTTTATTTATTTATTTAGCTCTTTATTCCACCAATATTACAAAATAAAAGTACAAAGGGTAGAAAAAGTACAAGGGGGCTAAAAGCATTTTCTGCCAGTCAATCCGCAGGAAATACATATATGTAATAAGGTGTACAAAAATAATAGAATAGGATTGTTGGTGAATTTTGCGTTTTTTATACGTTGTTTATCTTGGACCATGGTGGACTTTGAATGTACTGTGGTAAGGCATGTCAGGGGACTTCTTATGTGAAAGATTAAGTCATAGTTATATTGGAGTTAGGAAGTTGATAGCAAGTGCTGTGTAGTTGCGACTCAAGGTTGGTAGGACATAGCCAGCTATACCTACCTATGTGTTAGCCAGTATTTACTGACCTTCTTGTTGAACTTGAGGTTGAGTCCGACGTTGGTCTTGTTGAGCTGTTATCATGCAATCCGTGTGTTTAATAGAACGACATAGACTCATGGCTAGCCAGTATGTACTGACCTTCTTGTTGAACTTGAGGTTGAGTCCGACGTTGGTCTTGTTGAGCTGGTCGGTGGGCAGCGAGTGCCGCGCGCCCGGCACCACGAAAACACTGCCCGTGATGCGGGATAAGAGGGCCGTCGTTATACCTGCGTAAAGTATGAAATATTAGTATGAATTCTTATGGGTATTCCGAAATTGAGTCGCTATGATGAATGAAATATTTCCTCTTTATAATGTTATTGGGGATGTAGATTGTAATGGTGTTCAACGTTGTGCACCTATGGACGCGAAACCACCAAAATTAACGTGTCATTTTTATGCGTCAAAACTCAAAAATGGCAGAAGTCAACATATAAGCTACAGACTAGGTTTTACAGCTGGGGCATTCCATAGTGACTGGTGGGACTGTTTACTCCAGAATTGCTATTGTTTAGACCTGTAACTTTTTATTTTAATCAAATAATATGATTAAATATATACTGTATAGTAGATAATGAACCAAGTAATGTAATGATTACCAAATTAATAACCCATGTACATTTATTGGTGATATATTAACGGTTTAAGGAGTGTGACTGGTGGGACAGCCAAAAATACCTCAGCCCCGACCTCTGCTCCGTCAAACGAGATTTTAGTCCAAATACTTAACATAGCAAAATGTATTTGAATGTGCTATTAAATGATTAAATATATTAAAACGTGAACTATAAACTATGAGCAAGCTTTGTTTCTGCAAGAAATATAGACCAAATAAATTGTGACTGGTGGGACATGAACATGACCCAAAAAATCGTACCACATGTTCAGAACAAAAAAACAACGTATGAAACGTATGTAAAAAAATACTTTCCTGCTTTTTTCAGAAAAAAAAATAACAGAACATGTAAATATGTATATCTAATATTGAATTAACAATAAAATAATCTTGATTAGATTAATAAAAAAATATCTCATTTTCCCACTACCCGTGGAATGCCCCAGCTTATAAAACCCTTTGAAACCCGCGTTCAGTTAAATAACTCCTAAAACTCCACCCTGTATACAGTAAACAATAGTTACCGCAAGAAGCCGCAGCATGGTTCGCGTTCATGTACGCCGAGGCGACGGTCCGTGCTGTGGGGACAGGCTCCTGCCGCTCCGTCACAAGGACCTTTATACGGCCGCTGCGGATCGACTCCGAGTCTATCACCCTGTATACAGATGATATAGCAATAGTTACCGCAAGAAGCCGCAGCATGGTTCGCGTTCATGTACGGCGAGGCGACGGTCCGTGCTGTGGGGACAGGCTCCTGCCGCTCCGTCACAAGGACCTTTATACGGCCGCTGCGGATCGACTCCGAGTCTATCACCTGGGGATAGATAATAATAATAATAAGTTACCATCCACTGCAGGACATAATTGTGAAGGGAAAATACAATATTTTGTGAATACATCATTTGAATATTGTTTCGCTCGGTTCTATTTCATTTCTATGTAGCTTCCCTTGGCGCTGTAAAGTTTCCTAATTTTATATTTACTTTAGCCGGTATTACGTTGAAATTAAATGTAAAAAACTCGCATTCTATATGCTTTTCGAAACTATGCCACAAAGATAAAAGTGTTGATTCAGTTGTGAAACCGGATCGAAGTCGTGAAAACGGTTCTACATTGGTTATAAATGCTCACCTTTGCAGACTGTCCATAGTATTGGGTCGGCGTGAGCAGAAACACCGTGTGCCCTGGCGGATACGCTTCCTGTAAATAATTGAACAAATTAAATACATAAATATATTTAAACATAGGTACCCTTATTATTATTAAAGACCTGAAAGAGCTGGAAGTGTCCGACTGGTCAGAATTGGCACATAATAGAGAAGATTTAATGTCGGAGGCCAAGATCCACTTCGGGTCGCTGAGCCAGCGGAGTAAGTAAGTAAGTACCCTTATTATAAAATGGGGATTGAAAACTGGTTTTAGTTCACTTCTACACTTATTTGCCAGGCTGTAAATTTTCATGTTCACTCACTTGCGAAGAGATAAGGCTGGATTCAAGTTCACCACTCCGGATCCACTCCAATCTTCTATCAATTGTTTTTATATACTGTGCACTGCATTGACTTATATATTACTAGCGTAAGGACAGTCCCAACCGCTCTAAAAATGGCACCCTGGCGTTGGTCCTAAAATCTCATATAACTGTCATAATTAGTATGAATTAGGGCCAGTAGGGCGCATCCTTCCTTTAGAAATCATTGGTGCAGTGTCACTCGGTAGACTGACCTGCGGTGTGCTGAGCCGACAGGGGGCCTGCGCGGTCCGGGCCTGGTCCGCGGCCACCGTGGCTTGCAGCGCGTGCCCGCAGCTCACGGAGCACCACTCCGGCTCTAGCACCATGCGAGTGTTGTCTTCTATTAGGTATTTGTAGCCTGGGGAATGATAGAAAGGCTATAGATCGCATCCAGTGATGTGCTTTGGGAAAGGCCTATATACAGCGGTGGACTGCTATAGGCTGATGATGATGATGATGGGTGTTTGAAAGGTATGTTGAAACCGGCTGTCAAATAGCTAATAAGATTCTAAAGCACATTACACACTGAGTCCGCCGGGCCGCCAATATAGTCCGCTAATAATAACCATCATAAAATGAATCATGTCAGCAACATGTTGGCGGCTAGCGCAGCGCAGGAGACACTCGACCTTATAGACGTGGCAATCACTAACTAATAATATATATTTTTTAAACTCAATGAATGAACGTTTTGTCGACATAGGCCAGCCACCCAATATTTTTTTTATCTCAAGCCGGCGAAATGAACTTTTTGTCGATATAGGCCAGCGGCCCGGCGGGCTCAGTATGTAGTGCGCTTAATATTTTTGGTAAACAGTAATCTCGTAACCCTAACTTACCTTTCAAGTTAACCGCGTGGATGAGTATGTTGACGTCGCCCAGTTCGATGCCGAGGCGACCCATGTTACTGTGAAACACAATGAGACAGAATTTAGTTTTAGGACTTATTGTTATGGTATTGTTATTTAATTAGGTATACTAATGTGTATATTTTTGATTTGAGCTAAGCATGTAACCATTTTCATAAGGGTATGTGATTGAAGTTTTTTTTTAAGATTGCCACAGGCAGTAAGTAATAATGTTCTCTAGAGAGGTCACATTAATTTTGTTATGTTGTCACATCAGTCTCTAACAACCCTTTAATATTTTGATAAAGTAAATTTTTGTGTAGACTGTAGAGCGTAGATAGTAGAGACTATCTAGAAAACATGGGGTCCCGGACTTTATTAATCAAGACAAATGCCACTCACTGTTCAATAACCGTAGACCGCTCCGAGATCCACTGCTTGTGCAGGTTGCCTACATTCAGCTCGACGGTGTAGGGGGCGCCACCGTCAACTGCGCCGTTCCTATTGTCCGCTAGATGGAGCCTCTACTTTTATTATAGGTTTTCGCAATTTAAAAATCCAAAAAAAAACTTGTTTTTTCTGTTTCCTGCATACATCTTTCAAAAGTTACATGATATTTTCTACTAGAGGCGCCACCTTCTATGCGAGACAACGCAAACTTTTATAGTTTTCTACAATTTATAAAAGCTGTATTAGGTTTTTACCTCAATGACCGAAGGAAGTACAGAATCGGGAACGGTGGACAATTTATAAGGAGGCTTTTACCCAGAAGAGCGACACAGGCTACATACAAGTATTAGACATACTGACACAACAGTCACTCACTGTTCAATAACCGTAGACCGCTCCGAGATCCACTGCTTGTGCAGGTTGCCCACGTTCAGCTCCACGGTGTAGGGGGCGCCACCGTCCACTGCGCCGTTCCTATTGTCCGCTAGATGGAGCCTCTGCTTCTCGTTTGACACTGATATTACTCTGTGGAGAATGTAAATTGGTGTTGATATAACAGCAAGGAAACGAATCTATTTTATTTTACATAAATATTGATAGCTATTCTGAAGGCAGAAATTCTCATTTTAACGCTGTCAAACTATAAATGTTGCTAGCACAAAATGACATTTACTAAAACACTTATAGAGTCGAATTTTAATTAAAGAAATTAATGTTTTGACGGCTCTAAAATAACAATTTCTGCCTTTAGGGTTGGTTGCACCATTTAACTTTAACTATTACAAACGTCAAATCTCTTGGCGAGACAGATCAATCTTCAAGAGATTTGTAGTCTGTTATAGTTAAAGTTAAATGGTGCAACCCACCCTTAGAATCGACATCATTATAAACATAAAAGTTTGTAAGTATGGATGGTGGTTACCCTTTCACGGGAAATTTCTTTTCCAGACCATTTTTATTAATATTTGGCATGTAACTAAGTGTCGCCGCACACGGGCCACCAGCCACAGCCACAAACGCCGCCACGAGAAGCTTTTGTAGGGAAACGATTTGTAGCGTGTGACCGCCACCGGCGACAACCGTGTGCGGCGAGTCCATATGAAATGTACCAAAATTACAGGAAATATGCCAGTGGCGGCGTTTTGTGGTTGTGGCCGGTGCCCCCTTTGCGGGAGCCCTAAGTAGTAACCGTAAGCTGATATCCTGCATTGACACCCATTAGGAACCTCCCCTGATGTACCTACATGCAGTCAGCGACTGACGCTATTCTAACTGGCTAATCCTTTAACCACGGTGACAAACCCTAGGCGTGATCTAGTGTGTCGTGATTGTTATTGTCACCGATAGGATAAGAAGTAGATACATACAATAAGTTTTTTTTATTTCATTTAGAAATAAATAAGTACAATAACATATGATCGAGTGCTCGGGTCTTGGGTGTTGATATTTATATTTAATATGTATCTATCTATGTATTTGTGTAGATATATCAGCCGTCCGATACCCATATTACAGGCGCTGCCTAGTTTGGGGTCGGATGGCCGTGTGTGGGATGTCCCCACATATAATTATTATTAACATACTTGGCCCTAGTGAGATGCGGCCACTGCACCCATATCAGCTGGCCCAGCATCTGTCGAGCGACCGCCTCGAGGCTCGGCTCGGGCTCGCTCCGTATGATCTCCACTATCATGTTCTCGTTGCGGGACGGCTGTGACGTATCAACTGTACTTAATACGGGCTATTATAACTTACTATCTAATGTTGAAAACACGGTGACAACCCCTGGGTGCGCTCTAGTGTTTCGTATTTGTCATTGTCACCGATAGACTATAAATAAGATACATACAATATTATATATTTTTTCATTTTAGTAAGAAGCTAGCTAGCTAGCTGCTCCCGCGAGCTTCGCGTAGTAGCCTATGTGTTAATCCAGGGGGTCAGCTTACTCCATACCAAATTTCGTTAAAATTGTTTCAGCCGTTTTGACGTGAATAAGTAACAAACTTACACACATACTCAAAAACATTCTCCTTTAATATTAGTAGGATTAAATAAGTACAATAACATACTTGGCCCTAGTGAGATGCGGCCACTGCACCCATATCAGCTGGCCCAGCATCTGTCGAGCGACCGCCTCGAGGCTCGGCTCGGGCTCGCTCCGTATGATCTCCACTATCATGTTCTCGTTGCGGGACGGCTGGTCGAACACTTTCACTTTGTTCTTCTTTATGTGCGTCTGTTAATGAGAAACATAGAGTGAGTCATTGATAAGGAAGTTATGTGAAAATAGCGGACGGATGGCGGTTGTGTCGCTTGAATCGTAGGTGAAAATGTCTTCCATTACTACTTAATCTTAATAATGTAGCGGCCGCCATTTGTATTTTGTTCCTTTATTCACGGGCTTAATGTTTTTTTTAGATAAACGGATGACATAACAAGATAAACTGAACATAACCGATAAAACACGGAATTTAAATATATATTTATCCCTATAGTCAATTTAACATTACATTTGATAACGAGATGCAACGATTAACATTTGATTAGAGTAAGAGTCAGGCCAAGAAAAAACTTTTCAAAATTTTACAGCTGTGATAGATAAGTAGCCCAGTAAAGTAGCATATAAAAAATAAAAATGTCAGCAATGGTTTATCACCTATGTACATTCTATTTAAACTCACCCGATACTTCAAATGCCTCATAGTAGGGAAGCCAGGGAACACCTTCTCGCGTTCCACGTTGGGCAACATCCCTTTCTTCAGCAGATGTAGGGGCACTTCCAACTCCTCCCTAAACACGGGCGTCTCTGTGGCGTGGCAGTCCGTGATTGGCGGGAAGTAATCTGGAGCCGGGACTAGGCCTTTGGAGGAGAAAGGAAGCTTGTTTATTTATTTGATACTTTATTGCACAAATTGTTTAGTAGGGAGTTGAGTCGTGTTTGCAGTGGCTTATGTATGTTTAAGAAAAAACAGAGTCTAATTTTGTACGAATTAAAAAAACTTGTAATCCTAACCAAATACTTCACAATAATCTTTCCTTACACAGGCGAGTGGAACCACTATTACAAAAGTTATTTTGGTAAGGCCAATTTAACACCCTGTATAAGCTCCTACCTCTGCTCTCAGCGGTCCAGTTGTACACCATCATGGGTCCGTGTGAGTTGCGCCTTCTCTCTTCATCCGTCAGTCGCTGGTAGCAGGGCGCCATAGCTGATAGGAGGTTCACCTGAAATAGATAGAACAGTACTATTTTATAGTAATTTTAGGGACAATAAAATTATGAGCAGAATACGGTAGTAGACATTTGGAATGGGGGTAAAGCTTTTATAAACAATACGCTGACACACCATCTAGTTCGTAATATTGTTTAACTAAGGGTGGAAGAGACAGACCTAATCTTTGAATACCGGTTGCGAAAGTGGTATAAATAAGACCATTCGGAGAGTCAATCTCAACCACCTTTATTCTACGAATTTTCACGTGACTTTTTACACTTTTTCACCATTCCGTATATGAACTGACCTCATCAATGAAGGGGATCAGCACGACGGCCTCCCAGTCGTTCTTCTTCCCGTTGAGGTCGGTCTCGAAGTGTTGCGGGTAATAGTGCACTATGGGGGACTCCTCGTGCGTCATGAGTGAGTGGAACGGAGCTGGGAGCAGCTGTTTACTGGCTGACGGGAGGACTGCTAGTAGCTGAAAGAGGGGAGAGTTTAAGGTGAATGTTTTATACAGGGGCTTGTAAAATGGGAGTGAAGGAATACGGGCTAATGATGATCATGAAGTAGCTTTGCGTCGCATTAAATTTTTAGAGAATCTTTTTGGTTATAAAGGACAGTGAGAAGTCTTTCCATAAAGGGTCCTTCTATTGGTGAATGGAATTTCAAAATCGATTAATCCGCTCTTGAGTTTCCTGACATTGATATGTAGAAGAGGAGGCTATAAAAAGCTGCAGCTAAGAATAGAATATGAAAGACAGCTGTCTACACATAAAACGAACGAAATAAATATCTCCAAAACCAACCTGTTCAAACGGCTTGAAAGGCTCGCCCTTCTCAAACGTGATCTTCAAGTCGGAAAAGCCCTTAATATCCGAGATGTAAGGCGCATAATGGTGGGGGTAGTACCAGCACCACGACGGACAGCCGTGGTAGTAGTAGTGCAGGTTCCACTGTATCGCTCGAACGTAGCCTTCGGCTTGGGATGCTAGCACTTCTCTGAAATTGATTATGTTATGTGAATAATTGCAGAGGTTCGCTCTGAAATAGATTATATTATGTGAATAATCGCAGAGGTTTGGATTAGGATTGGGGTTGTTGGGGAAACTAAGGTTACCGACATGGTGTTTAAAATCTGGCCAGTCTGAAAGCATCGGAGTAGACTAGTTTTTGAGTGGAGATCTGTGTGGGAATCACGAATATTGTCGACTCTAGTCGATAGTAATTCGATCGGGGTGGTTCACTGGAGTTTGTAAGCGTTTTATTAGTTTCTAACGTTACCTACAGGGGCTCCGACTGTAATAGCGTACTATTAATAGTGTATTATTAATCATCTTAGTCCACGTTAATAAACTATTAAATTCATACAATTAATATTATATAAGAGGAAACGGATAATGGCTACAGTTGTTCAATTTAATTTAGGTAGAATATTTAAGCAAGACTTGTTTCTGTTGTTGTTAGATATTGTTAAAATCTTACTGTTTGTCTATTGATTAATATTGTTAATTAATAATGGTAATTATTAAGTAATTTTGTATTGATTATAATTAATTAATTTAAATACTTTTATAAATATGAAGTGTTTTGATACTTCCGTTTGTTCTGATTGGCTGAACGTTCTTGGCCAATCACAGAGCCGCAAACGCCAGCCAATCAGGTGTAAGGTGGTAGGGAAAAGTAGGGATAGGCATGGTAGTTGAATCTGGGGCAGTCTAGTTTTGGACACCAAGTGAGCAGTATCTCTGAATGTTGTGTTAGTTTAGTGAGATCAAGTGAAATATAAGAAAATAGTGAAACAGTGCAGTGTTTTATTTTCGAAATCCGATTATTCCGAGTTTATGGTGCAAGTGATCCCATAACTCAGAAGTGGGATGAAAAATCAGTTACGCGCCCACCTAAACGGATATTAACACGTAAGTACACTTAAAACTTATAAAGTTTTAGATTTGAGTTTAATTTTGACGATTCTTTTTTTTTTCTGATGCTGGCACATTTTTAAAGTTATATAAGTATTTTAAATTCGCTGGTAAGTTTAAAATTATGTTGCTATATTTGTATCATCACTTGATTATGTAATGCTTTCGTTATTATAATAATATCAGTTTTGGTACTTAATGGATATAATTGATCGGGGAGCAACCCGGTACAAGGAAGTGATCGGGGCACTCCCCGTATTTCTTGCACTCGGTTATAAAAGCTAAACTTGTATAATGGATACATGAATGTATTGATAACGAAAGCTCTACAAAACTTCTTATATTAACGTGTACCGTTTAAACAAATGAAGTGAATTAATTCCAAATGACCACCAGCATTAGGAAGGAAGAATTTTTAACCATGATATTTATTAAAATACCACTAAATAGTGGTTATGATTGACTTTAATAATCACAATAGTTCTTTTGTTTTGGTATCTTGACACTGTGGTTGAAATAATATGTAACTGTGTAGTGCGGTTGTTAGTTGATTAAATAATACGATGAGTATAGTGTTTAATATTTTATTCAGTAGCCAATACTGTTGAGAATTAACTGATAAAGCTATCATAAGCTGTAAATACAATGGAGAAACTCGTTATTTTATGCATATGAATTTATGAAATCACAAAATACTAATGCCTTGTTTATTTATATTGCCGAGGTTCTACCATGAACAAAGAGGAGAGTCGCAGTCGATCGCGATCAATGCGCGCCGATGCAACAGCCGATGCACCTGGAGGGTTGGTCAGCACACGAAGGAGCCGTAGCCGCAGCCCTGTGCTGGGCCGTCAGCTGAATCGTCGAAAGTCGACCAATGCCTGCCATCACGTTGCTGTGACCGCTGAGGTCCACAGTCAGCAGCAGTCGCGAGGCCGCACGCGGTCACGCTCTCCGTACACCTACAGGATCAGGTATCGCCGTTCACGTTCCAGACATTCAAGGGGTAGGCGATCCAGGTCATCTTCAAGGCATGTAGGTTCTCGTGAATCTACACGACGCCCTAACTCCAATGATAGGAGGGGACATTCTTATGTGCGGTCCAGGTCAAGGTCTATGTTAAGAAAATCACGTTCACCAAGTCATGAAAGCAGATGTAGTATGAAAAATTATGACAATATGCAAAGTATGTTCTTTCAAAAATTTCTGGAAGTTATGAATAATATAAAACCTAATAGTGACAGTGACAAGTTTCCAAATTTGAATGTAGTGCCCGATTTTGATCCTTTGAACAAAGAACAGACAGTTGATAATTGGATTCACAAGGTTGATGAATGTGCCCAAATATATGGCTGGAGTGACAGGCAGATAGTCCACTACGCTATGCCTAAACTTGTTGGTATAGCGAAAACGTGGTACCAAGGTTTGCCATCACTCCTGTATACTTGGACAGAATGGCAAGTTAAACTGCGCGAGTCGTTCCCAACAAGGGAAAATTATGCAGACCTTTTGTCTGAAATGTTAAATAAAAGAGCCCGCTATGGGGAATCTTTAGATTTGTATTATTACTCTAAAATGAATCTTTTAAATCGTTGTGACATCACCGGGAAACGCGCAGTAGACTGCCTCTTAGCAGGAATAGATGATAGGAATGTTCGAGTAGGAGGGCAGAGTGCGGAATTTAAGGAGCCAGAACAAGTTCTGAAATTCCTTAAGTCAATTAAAGTAGGACAAGACAAAACCAACAATGACTCATCCAGAAATAGGGATATAGAAAAGCGACATAATAATCGATCAAACAACAATTCAGATCGGCTAATTAACAAACCTAGCACATCTCAAAGACAAGGGGCATCCGTTCTTTCGTTGTCCGAAACCAAAATTGCTGTGTACAAACTGTAAGTGGTTGGGACACACTGATGCTGACTGTCCAAAACTGAAACAAGGTGCAGTTACTGAGAATAAAAGTAAAAATGTACTAACAATAGAAACCGGACGTAATACTAGCCTTAAATATAAAATTCCAATTAAAATAAACGGTAACCTGTTGAACTGTATAATCGATTTAGGAAGTGAGGGCACCTTGATTCAGCTAAGTGAAGCAAAAAGATTGCAATTACAGTGGCAGAACGTGGAAGGGCCCCTATTAAAAGGTATAGGAAATGTGGCGTACCTACCTGTTGGGTCATTGTACGCGACGGTCGAAGTGCAAGGAATTGTAGAACATAATGTTCACATTTTAGTGGTAGACGATCACGTGATTCCTTGCTCACTTCTGCTAGGTCATACGTTCACGGAAAGGCCTACGATTAAAATAATCAAAACAGACACAGACGTCATATTCCAGCAAGTAGAACAACTCAGATCTGAAAAATTCTGTATGACGTGTAGGTATGAAACTATCCTTGCGGTAAACGAGATTAAGGCAGTTCCAGTGAAGTCTTCCAGTCCTCATACTGGTACAGTTTATGTGAATGGTAGCGTAAGACACGCATTAAACCGTGAACATTACTTGTTGCCTGGTGAATATAAACTAGAGGATGGTTTCGGAAACGTTCTCATACAGAACATAAGTAGTGGTGAATTAAAATTTAAGGAAGGAGAATTAATCACTAGGTGTTGCTCAGTAGGTGAATTAAACATTCATCTAGTGGATGGTAGTATAGATGATTTTGATTCAAATATCAAGTGTGGCGACTGCTTATCTGAACCGCAAAAGCGCGAGTTAGTTAATCTGCTCAACAAATACAAGAACTCTTTCTCGTCAGGTTTAAAGGATTTGGGATTTACAACGGCAACAGAAATGACCATAGAATTGACTGACTCCACACCAGTTGTATATCGACCATACCGATTGTCAAATACGGAGCGTCAGAGAGTTAAGGAAATGGTTCAAGACATGCGTGACAGTGATATCATCAGAGAGTCTAGTTCGTCTTACGCAAGTTCCATAGTACTGGTGAACAAAAAAACTGGTGACAAAAGATTGTGTGTCAACTATCGCGCACTCAATCGTTAGACCAAGCGGGAACACTACCCCCTGCCAAGAATCGAAGACCAGCTTGACAGACTCTCTGGGAGTATGTTATTTGTCACATTGGATTTAGCCTCTGGCTACTACCAAATACCTATTGCCGAACAGTCACGTGACAAGACTGCATTTGTTACCCCGGATGGACAGTTCGAGTTTAATACTCGGTGTTTCAGCGGACCATGAATAAGATCATCCAGAGCTCGTCAATTGTGAGTGCTTATACACTTGTTTATATGGATGACATACTCATACCTGCCAAATCATTCGATGAAGGCCTTAAGCGCTTAGATGAAGTGTTAAACTTACTTTCGAACAATGGCTTGACAATGAACCTCAGTAAATGCAATTTCTTCTTTGATAAAATTGATTATCTAGGGTATGAAGTTAGCGCAAAAGGAGTGCGTCCAGGGCTAGTCAAAACGAAGGCTATATCTGAATTTCCTGCTCCAAATAATCCTCACGAAGTGAGACGATTTTTGGGGCTGGCCAGTTTTTTCAGAAGATTTGTTAAAGGGTTTGCGATACTAGCTCAGCCCTTGACCGCTTTACTGAAAAAAGATGCTCAATGGCGCTGGGGTGATGTTCAAGCCGAAGCTTTCATCAAGTTAAAGGATGCCTTAGTTGATAGGCCAGTATTAGCTATGTACAATCCTGACGCGGAAACACAACTACATACTGATGCGAGTAAAGTAGGCGTTGCAGGAATACTAATGCAGAAAGACTCTACGAATACCTTACGGCCTGTCGCCTATTTTAGTAGGCAGACGACCCCGGATGAACAAAAATTGCATTCGTATGAGTTAGAGACCCTTGCCGTAATATCCTCTCTCAATAAATTCAGAGTCTATCTGCTAGGTATTAAATTTAAAATTGTGACCGACTGCAACGCCCTTCGTACAACTTTAACTAAGCGTGATTTGGTTCCTCGAATTGCCCGTTGGTGGTTGCAGTTTCTTGAGTATGACTGTGACATAGAATATAGAGCAGGTGACAAGATGGCTCATGTTGATGCTCTCAGTAGGAGTCCTATCATTGATGACCAGGATTGCAGTCACCTGCTGGATATTCTGATAGTTGGCACCGACGACTGGTTGGCGACATATCAGCAATCTGATGATGATATAAAACGTATCGCTGAAATACTTAACGATCCTAAAACAAAAGACGTCACTGAAATATTCAAAAATTATAAGCTGGTAAACGGCCGAGTCTATCGGGTATTAGACGACTCTTCCATACGTTGGATGGTACCCAGAGGGGCACGCTGGCAATTATTAAAAGCAAACCACGATGACATCGGTCACTTCGGTTATGACAAGACTTTAGCTAGAATAAAGACAAACTACTGGTTTCCTAAAATGAGACGCTTCGTTAAGAAGTACGTAAATGCGTGTGTGGAATGTGCTCATCACAAAATACCAAGTGGAGCAAAGGCGGGAGAGCTTCATCCAATCCCTAAGGTAGAAATACCGTTCCACACCATACATGCAGATCATTTAGGGCCATTCATAAAAACAAAAAGATGTAACGCATACATATTGGTGATTGTTGATGCATTCACAAAGTATGTCAATCTAACTGCGGTACGTAATACTAAATCTGCTACAAGTATACGTGTATTGCGCGAACATTTTAGTTACTTTGGAACGCCGAATCGCCTGGTTACTGATCAAGGTACAAGTTTCACCAGTGCGGCATTTAAAAACTTTATGAAAAGCACAGGGATAAAACACATATTGAACGCAGTAGCAACGCCCAGAGCCAACGGTCAGGTAGAGCGGTATAACCGCACAATCTTGGCCGCTTTAGGAGCAATGAACCATGATAAACCAAATGGCATATGGGACGAACATCTCCCTGATATACAGCTTGGAATAAATACCACTGTTCACTCTACTACCAAGAAAACACCAACTGAACTTTTGTTTGGTAAAACCGTCACAAACCCGTCTCAAGGAATTTTTAATGAGATAATCTCGGACACAACTCCACCTAATCAATTACCGCTCTCGGAAATAAGGTCGGAAGCGAGTGAGCTAATTAAAGAAAAACAATCCTGCGATAAAAACACATTTGATAAACATCGGAAGAAAAATGTCTCTTTTAAAATAGGTGACTTAGTCAGGGTAATTCGTGCAGCAACTGGTATCGAAGGCCAGTCAAAGAAATTGGAACCAAAATGTAGAGGACCATATCGTGTCAAAAAGGTACTACCGAATGACAGGTATGTAGTGGAAGATACCCCAATAACTCGGAGAGGCAAACGCTATGAAGCTGTAGTTGCTGTGGACAAAATCTTTCCATGGATGTCGGTCACCCAATCACCTGAAAGCGATTCGTCTGACGATGATGAAAGTGTTCTTAATGGATCTGATTCTGCATAAAATAATAATAATAATATAATAAATATATTTTCTTGTCACTCTCGCTCTTAGAAATTTTAGTTATTAACCTACTTAAGTATGTACACAAAGCCTGTATACCAATTAAGTATTATGTAAATTCATCAGAAATAAGTAATATAAGTTTCAATAAAATGTGGAATATCAAAAATATTAAGTCGCCGGTAACGGTCAACTGGACCGGGCACAATTTTAAGTTGCCGGTAACGGTCAACTGGACTGGGCACATTAGGAAGTTGCCGGTAACGGTCAACTGGACCGGGCACAATAGTAAGTTGCCGGTAACGGTCAACTGGACCGGGCACAATAGTAAGCTGCCGGTAACGGTCAACTGGACCGGGCACAATATTAAGTTGCCGGTAACGGTCAACTGGACCGGGCATATAAGTAAGGAAAGTGCATGATATAATTGTTACGTATTAAGTTAAATAATAAGTCTCTAAATAAAATAAAGATTAAAAAAAAAAAAAAAAAGTTAAATAATGTATTTAAGTTGAATTGTTATGTATATTTCGGTACTTTAACGAAGGGACTCGTTATCAAATAGGATGGCCGAGTTGTAATAGCGTACTATTAATAGTGTATTATTAATCATCTTAGTCCACGTTAATAAACTATTAAATTCATACAATTAATATTATATAAGAGGAAACGGATAATGGCTACAGTTGTTCAATTTAATTTAGGTAGAATATTTAAGCAAGACTTGTTTCTGTTGTTGTTAGATATTGTTAAAATCTTACTGTTTGTCTATTGATTAATATTGTTAATTAATAATGGTAATTATTAAGTAATTTTGTATTGATTATAATTAATTAATTTAAATACTTTTATAAATATGAAGTGTTTTGATACTTCCGTTTGTTCTGATTGGCTGAACGTTCTTGGCCAATCACAGAGCCGCAAACGCCAGCCAATCAGGTGTAAGGTGGTAGGGAAAAGTAGGGATAGGCATGGTAGTTGAATCTGGGGCAGTCTAGTTTTGGACACCAAGTGAGCAGTATCTCTGAATGTTGTGTTAGTTTAGTGAGATCAAGTGAAATATAAGAAAATAGTGAAACAGTGCAGTGTTTTATTTTCGAAATCCGATTATTCTGAGTTTATGGTGCAAGTGATCCCATACGACCAAGATGTCATATTCATATATTCATATTCATTTATTCAGTTCAATACATCGTCATAAATATAATTATTAACAGACTGATTGCTAAAATAAATACAAATTGTACTTACTCTGTTACTTTGGAATAATCTAACTTATTCATATAATAGTCTTTCTTGTGTAATTTGAACTCCATGTTGAAATTGGCTTCCTCTGTAAAGTAAATAATGCTTACATTAGTATTTTGCGCTAATTTATTAGTATAAAATTAGAGTAAAAGTTAGTGCATACCAAAAATATTTATTAAAAATGTAAATCTTACCATCACTACTATCTATGTCTTCATAATCTTCATCATCACCATCAACATCCTCAATAAACTATAACAAAAATGAGTTTTAATTTAACAGATGAAAATACGAACATAATATGCATCAAAAGTTTTACAAATCAGAGTTACTTCTTCATCTGCAGCCATAAAGGCCTAAACGGATAGGCTATCAGATGACAAAAACTGACTTATTTTATACATTAAAAAAAACACGCACTCACGCCTTGTACTAATGTACTCCCTTGCGGGGTAGGCAGAGGTGCATTGCTGCACCCACTTTTCGCCAGAGTGTTATGTTAGTCCCAATGTAATAGGGGGCTATTTCCATTTTACGGGCACATCCAAGACCCGAGAACAAATATCTGTGTTTAAACAAATATCTGCCGCGGCCGGGAATCGAACCCTGGACCATCAGCCCCCGTATTATGTAACTCCGAGTGGGGTTGGTTGGTATAAAATGGCTGACAACTTAGAGCATTATTAATAAATACTATAACTTTAATACAATAACTTTTTACTGACTTATCTGATTTCACAAACGTTTATGTTGAATGTAATGATATATTGGTAGGCTTCTTGCATATTTCTTTCACTAAGATTTTTGGTGTTTTCGGTTAATAAGTCTCTAAGTTGATACCAATGGACAACATTTCATTTTCTTTACCCTATATTTTTATTAGTTATTCGCAAAGTTTATAGAAAATTAGTGGACCCGTATTTTTTTATTTTGTATGTACATAAATTTTTGCATGTTATTTTTAACTTTAAAGTTAATTATTTTAAAACCGGAAGTGACGTCTCATTTTTGGCTCAATTTTTTTTTTTCTCTATTGCCTGAGTTTCGAAAAAAAACATAAATGACACTGACAAGTGACATTTAAACTTTGTTTACATGCCAACCAACAAATGGGTCATTTTCAAATGACCTTGATATTTCTGATGATGGAAAGTAGGTACTTATCATGTAAAAAAATAAGCAGAAGCATTTTTTCAGCTGTGTAGGCGGTGGCATGCTCTGGGACATATTATATAGAGGTCATCACTTAATAATAAATAAAAAAAATAGTCAGAAAGTGTCAGAACAGAATTAATGAAAATGACCCAAATAAACAACAACGTCACGATAAAACGTCAACGTCAGTCAAAAATGAAAGTGACAGTTACTTTATTTTTAAATCTATAGGCTGTGATCATCAAAATGCATCGCACCTGATGCATGACGTCATCAGCACTTTTTTACTATTTTATGATTTTCTCGAAAATGATACATCCAAAAAATACAAAAACATTTTTTTTGTGGTCTTTAGAGCTAAATCTCGAAATGGTTTTCGATTTATAGCAGCTTTAGTTTTTTGAAATGTTGTCCATTATCACCGGTTGCTAACTCTCAAAAAGTTATAAAATACGGGGGCTGGTCAGTAGTCAGGGTCACTAACCACTACTACGCCATTCGGTCGTCATTTTTATACATATTATTACGATAGTCATCTTATTGCTATATCAACTACAATTTCATGTGAAAAAGTATACATACGAATTGAGAACCTCCTCCTTTTTTCGAAGTCGGTTAAAGATGAGCTCTACCAGTCGGCAATACGTACCATATCGTGTGTGGCATCGATGAGCGCCTGTAGTTCATCGTCGGGCTTGTTCGCCTTAATGTCGTCTATGTTCACGTTGAATGTGTCGTCGTTGTTGGGTTTATACTGCAAAAATAATTATTATTTCTAACTTTTTTCTTCATTAAAGTACCTCCTATAGCCATAACACCGTATCTGCCCCAGAATCGATATATGTTGCTATAAGGTGAAAGTTTTAGCCTGCTGGATAGCCGGTAGTGGGTGGGTGAGCAAAGCCGAGGACAGGGTTATGGTGCTTCTATGTAGAAGACTATGTACTGCAGTGCACTATTACTGGCTGTTCGTTTGTGTTTTTGAGTTCAATATACCCCTCTGGTTTTTGACAGATACATAAACTATGTATACATAATTTTTCTTAATACTTGCCTCTTTCCTTTCATTAGCATTCGGCCGTCTGCCGGTCTTGGCCTCGAAGTATTTCAGATCTGCATATGTGTCCTGAAACTTTTCCTTATCCAACTTGGCAAGCTCTTGCATGAATATTTCAAACCTTTTCAGGTTTAATTCACCCGCCTCGTTTATGTAGCCTGAAAATTTATGATATTTAGTACACTAACTTACGGAATAATGTTACTAAATAAATCCTTGTTTATTGCGGCATCAATATAGTACTGTCATTTTTTATTTTTTAATATTTATACCTACTGTAACTCAATGTGAATTGTCCACCAAATGGAAGGAACTGGTTCCTGACACACAGGTTACCCTAGTTTAATAACCAGGGCTACATTAGATTGTACTATTTGTGTTGCAATAAAGAAATGTGTTATGTTTATTTTTATATGCAACTTTTTCCCTTACATGCATGCAAGGCGATAGAAGAATTCTTACAAAAACATACTTAAAAGTTGCAAAACTCACCATCTAACATTGGTAAAACCTTCATATAGGTGCTATATAAAATAGGCAGAGCGTCATTACTAATATGCATATTGGGCAAATTAGGTATAAAGTCATTGCCGACTAGAAAACCCATCAACACCCAGTCATCCACAACCTTCTCTATGTCATATTTGAATGGTAAGTTGTCTTTGATGGATATGAACTCTTGCTCTAGGTATTCCCTTAGAAGGGATAGATGAAGAAGGAAGAAGTTCGTCTCTTCAGGACTGGTGGCCCGTTGGGTTGTCTTTCCGAATTTTACCTGAAAATGAGGTAAGAGTTTAGTTATGTTGTTTCTTTGTCGTAATATTTTAACAGGACACTTTGTTATATTGTTCTCTTTGAGAGCAACATCCTAACTGATATTATAAATGCGAAAGTAACTGTGTCTGTCTGTTACACTTTCACGCCAAAACTACTGAACAGATTTGAATGAAATTTGGTATACATACGGTCTAGCTAGACACTGGGACAGAACATAGGCTACCTTTTATCCCGGAATTCCCACGGGAAAACTTTTAAAGGCAAAGCGAAGGGCGCGGGAACAGCTAGTTGCTCATAATTTTGAATGAGTTGTAGAATGTTTTGTGGCTATGTGGCATAATAATATAATAATAATATAGCCATTTATTTCCAAATCTTATCAAGTTATTCTTAAATAACATAGTTTGTAAATAAGATATTAAATTAACATGCGTTTTACTATATTAACTAATATTATAAACTTGTAATTATAATTTAATTTCATGCACATTATATTTCTATTTTGAATATTTAATTGTATAATAGTTATTTATTGAAAATATTTACTTTTTTATAAATTTTCTAATTTGGGTACCCATAAGTGGGTGAAGGCCTCCCCCCCCCTACGCCCCCCTAGGCTATGTGGCATAGCAAAAACATAAAAAAAGTTTTCCCCTGGGAATTCCGGGATAAAAGGTAGTATGATATTGTAGAGTGATATTGCTGAAGGTGTCATTAAGGTAGCCTTTTCCGATTATCAGTAATTTGGTGCTTTTCTCATTGGAACTTTTTCATTGCCAGTGAGTGTATAATACTAGTAGGATCAAAGGCCATTACCTCTTCTCTCAACAGCGCAAAGTGCGGCTCGTGCGTGCACATGCCCAGCATGATAAGATCGGCGTCCAGCCCGTACAGGCAGTGCCGCGTGTCCGGGTCGTAGTCCGGCTGCGAGCGAGCCCAGCGGATGTAGTCCATGATCTTGTGCTCGCCTTCGCCTGGCGTCTGTAGGCGAGGGTTAGGGTAGTCGGTTACATGCTTATTGATTGGTACACAGACAAGTTTATCCTTTTTATAGGGTTTCGGTGACAAACAGAAGGGTTTGTGACCATGGTGACAGGATTGGCCAGTCAGTAATCTGACGCAATTGCGTTAGTGGCTAAATTATATAAGAAACACCATTTGAAGAGACTTGTTCGTACTCAAAAATGAAAAGCAATGTGATACATAGACATCCAAATACCTAATAGCCAATGTTTAGGGTGATTTTACTATGTCAAAATTTGATAACTTTATGGTAATTTTAGTTAGTCACCATCATAATCATCATCAGCCAATAATCATCGACTACTGGACATAGGCCTCTTTCAAGGAGCGCCACAACACTCGGTCCTCGGCCTTCCTCATTCAACCACTACCCGCCACCCGCCTAAGGTCGTCAGTCCAGGTAGTCACCAGAGTCAATGTAAAATACCAGCACTTATAAATATTATTATTAAATCAGAAAAACCATATTACCTCATGACCAGAAAGAATGACTTTCACTTTAGACCACAGCGGGTCGGTAGAGATCTTCTGCTGCACGAAGAAGCGGAGTTGCTCGTGCAGGCGCGCCATGAACACCGTGCCCGGTGTGATGCAGTTGCTGTCAAACCGCTTCTCTGATGGCAACACTTCACCTGTGGAGAGAAATGGGATAGTTATTAGTAGAACGTTGGGCATTATTTAGCAGTGGTAAAGGGATACAGGAGTCTTTGTAGGGCAAGCAGATGTGATAGATATTTTATACTTACTTAGAAATATTTTCAGGTGCATAGGTTTTACAGGAAAATGATAGAATTGTGTTATATGCACCTTGCCACTGGTATTTAGTATACCAGATAAAAAACTGCCAATCTATCTTCAAAATATTACTGAGTACACTAACAAAAGTTGGTTTTGCTTGATAAAATATTTGAGGAAAACATAAAATATGAAATATTTCCTATACTGACCTTTTTTCCTAGCTTCTTCTTCTAGTTTTTCAGCCTCTCTGGCTGACCTGAACCTATAATGTAATTAATTTAATAGGGTTAGTAAGATATTTAAGCCATAAACTGCAAAGATATTGTTTCTCTGTTATGTATATTCCTCTATCTGTGGAAACTTATATATTTAGTGATAAAGTTCTGGATATTATGATAATATCATGACAGACAATTGAGTGCATGGTTACTCTGGGTGTAAAATATGTACTAACAAAGTAGCTATAAACATTTATCTACCTTCGTCCTCGCTGCTGGTTCATCTTGGCCCTCGGAGCCACTCCGTCAATGGCCATGAAGAAC
Organism: Plutella xylostella; assembly: GCF_932276165.1. NCBI lineage: Eukaryota > Metazoa > Arthropoda > Insecta > Lepidoptera > Plutellidae > Plutella > Plutella xylostella. Next base: position 10,051,911 of record NC_064002.1, read on the forward strand.
AGCTTCTTGGGCTTGATGATTTGGAACAGGATGCTGAGGTAGTGGAAGATGTCCTGGAATATCTTCTCCTCCGTGATCCGGAAGTGCGGGTTGGAGTCGTCCGGGTGCGAGCAGTTGTGTATGATGCCGTTCATGTCCAAATACATGTTGTCAAAGTCTGGTATCTGCAGATAAGGCATATTAGAGGGAGTTAATTAATTGTTTATTTAAATTCAATCTTGGCACTGTTGAATGTTTTTAATAATACTTTGTAATGTGTAGCAGGGGTATTTATGGTTTACATTGGATCAAATGTCTGAATTTTTTGTTGAAATTAAATTATAATTAAGTATATAGTGTAGATTAAATGATCCATATGGTTAACTATAAATATGTTGAGTATGAATAGGTAAATTATTCAGATACTGTGCAGTTAAACCTACAAGGGGGGCTCTATAGACGTATATGTTGCTAAAGAAATTTAATAATACGGCAGCATAATTCATAATTTGCGGCTAGAACACTTGTTTACCGTTACAACTGCTCAAACATGACATGACAGCAGAAGGTAGAAACTCATATTAAAATTGTAAATTTTACCTGATACGCCTTCACCAGCTCATTCAAGCAGGGGTACCGCTCACTGGTGTATCGGAAGAACTTAGGGACACCCATGATAACTGCTTAATTCACGAGACAGAAGCAAAATTATTGTTTTCACGTATTGTTTGTTGACTTCAATGACCCCGAAATTGGATAACCTATTCCTGGCAGCCTGAACTGAAGTTAGCGCACTAATATTGAAAATAAACCCTGTGGTTGTTATCAAACTATGATGTTCCGGATAATATTTAGTCAAATAAAGCCAAAATATGGAAACTTTCAGCAAACGGCATTGCTGAAAGATTATTTGATTTGAGTAAAGTGAGTGAATGAATGAATGGAAACGGAACATAAAGTAAAGATTGAATGAATGAAAATAGAGAAGACCATATAAAAATTGTAATCGAATTTTTAGATGCTTAATCGATGAAAATGAAATTAAATGTAGATTTGATTCTGAAATGTTTAGCGTTTAAGGTTGCAAGTTGTGGTAGTATTTGATGCAAGAAGAAGCCAACGAGTGAGAGTCTTGCGTGTGCAGCGTGCGTCACCTAAAGAGATTTCGTGCTGCGTGTGCGTGCACGCAGCAGCAGCCTTGGTGGCGTGGTGAGTGACAGTGAAGAAGGAGCACAATATTTGATTTGCAGAATAATCAGTGTTTTAATACTCTGTGTAATATAATTCTGACATTTGATTTCTTTGACATTTGTAGCAAAATATTTTGTGAGCGAATTGTTTGGTTTTCAATAATTTTTCATAAATTTCAGCCTCCCTGTAATTTCCTACACAAGATTTAACGTTTTCGGAACGAAATACATTTATAAGCTTCAAACTGTTTCGATTAAAGGCAGAAGCAATGGAGGGGGACGAAATTGGTAATGATTTAGTGAGGTTGGATAATGGTTACCTCGTCGAGGACGACTCGTACGTCGTCAATTCTGACGATGTTTTAGGTAAGAATGCTTGCTTCGTACCCTTAGTGAAGACATTCATTCACCGTTCTTGCTGACTGAAAGACTCAGCATCAGCTGAAAGAATCAGCATTTAACTCCACATTCATGCATAATTATTCTTCAATCGACAGATCAAGAAGAGAATAACTCAGATTCCAATGGTGGTGGCAAGAATATGCCATTGCGGGAACAAGATCGGTTCCTGCCTATTGCCAACATTGCCAAAATTATGAAGCGTGCTATTCCTGACAACGGAAAGGTGAGCTTACTGCTGTTTAAACTGTTTGGTACATTAATAAATCTGGTACACTGTTGTTTGGGCCATTCTGAGGATGGATTGCCTCTCTCTGCTTACAAACGCCTATTGACAGAAGAAAAATGGCCCTTTACACTAACCTTACTAAACAATTGTGTCTCTGCTTTATGTGTACTTCTCAGTGTTTTAAATCATTTATTTGTAAATGTAACTATTACATCTAATAATTGTGATGATACTTACATAATTTAACTTATTTTAGATAGCAAAAGACGCAAGAGAATGTGTGCAAGAGTGCATATCTGAGTTCATATCATTTGTGACAAGTGAAGCCAGCGACCGGTGTCAGGTGGAGAAACGGAAGACAATCAACGGTGAAGACGTACTGTTTGCACTCAACACGCTCGGCTTTGACAACTATGTGGACCCATTGAAATTGTATCTGAAGAAATATAGAGAATTGGTCTTGAATCCCGTAAGTCCAATTTTATACCCCCAATTGTAAATACAAACTCATTTAAAATTAGTGTAGATGGGTAATTTTAATTAAACTTACTGAACTAATTTCTTTTTCAGGTAACAATAAACAAATTGAATAGTAAACCCATTATAGTGTATGAAGGTGAGTTATTTCTTCAATATCAAAGTTAGTTAATCATTATACAGGACTTTCAAAGTTCCTTCTTACTCCGTTGTTATTTCTTGAATCCCGAGTTTATTTTACTCTTTTGTACTGACCGTACCTTTCTTAGTGACTGGTGTTTGACTACTGAAACCTACCGAATCACTTACTAAACTGAGTCGATTTTGACGTATCCTACTAAGTTACTCATAATACGACAAAAAGCGAACCTCCCTTGTGGTTTGACCGACCGATGAAAACGAAAGACTACCGAAGTACCTACTTGTACTCTTGGCCTGAATTCCGAACAAAATGGTCTTCCCGTTTGGATTACTAATTTGGGCAACAAATGTAACGTAAATCTTAGTATTACGAAACAAGTGGGCCTACCCTTTCAGGGTTATTTCGTTGGGCGCCAAATGTAACGTAAATCTTATTATTACGAAACAAGTGGGCCTACCCTTTTAGGGTTTTTACGTTGGGCGCCAAATGTAACGTGAAATACTCGTGGGGTCGTCTTAGTGCTCACACCTAGCTCTGGTTGCGGTTCGGTCGACCGCGTCGCTTCCGGAGGTCTAGTGCGCTAAGACATAGACCGGCTCAGTAAGTCTGCCTTCCTCAAGCTTGCGTTGTGGTCTTCCCCCGCACACGTTTGCAAGAGCCTGGTGGAACTACGGAGTTCTCGAAAGACCTGGCACTTCTACTAAGTCTGGTTGCGGTTCGATCGATCGCGTCGCTCCCAGAACCCAAAGGAACTGCCGGATTCTGTACCACGTTTATTCCACCCCTGCTTCCTCAACCTCTCTGTAAAAGGGCCTTCAGCCGCAAGCATAATTGTCATATCCAAAAGCATTTAAAAGCATAACGAGTCGCATCAGAATTGTCAATAAAACTAGATTATCGGTTCTTGGTCGTATTCATAGTCTGGGCCGTATGTTGTAATTATATCGTGTCGTTGGTTAAGCATTATATATATAAATAAAAGTCAAAGATTTTATCCTCGTTGTATTCGTAAAACCAAATCAGTTGTTTCAATCCAAACTCCACTCAGATAGGTAACCCAAATGATCAGTCATTAGGTTCATTTATGTTAGCGTAGCACCCCCTGAGCTAGCCGCCCCTAAGGCGCTACGTTACATTTGGCCAAATGTTACCAAGGGTTAATAGGGTGGTTTTGTCCCTCAAAACTTGCGAAACTTAACTACCTTCATACTTTTAAGTGCTACTTAGAAAAACTAATTTACTAACTATTCCAAGAATAGTAGTCCTATACCTATATAAGCGACTATTTTACTAACTATTTTAACCAAATTTTAACAAATAGTACTCCTTCTGCTTTTGACTTTGAGTACACAGAATAAAACAACAAAAAAAACTTTGTCAAAATTGTGACGAACCAAAAATACCAACAAAAAATAAAAAAAAATGTAGCTCCTTTGCTATTAAAAAGAAAACGAAAAGGAAAGGGAAAACCGCGCTCTTATTGCGATTTCCTGATATATTTAGGGAGACGGACTATCCCACTTCGGTGTCCCCCGTTCCTTTTTGGACAAGGACATAGAGACTTTCTCATTATACAGGACTAGGTTTAAGACTGAGTGTGACAAATGCTTCTCTTCGTACATAGAGTCCGTGGAAGAAAGTATAAGCAACAATGTTAAACATTTCTGGACGTATGTTTCAAACAGGAGGAGTAGAGCTGGTATACCATCAACCATGACATATCATAACCAATCTTCAAATGACCCCGTTGATATATGCAATATGTTTTCCGATTTCTTCCAGTCCGTATACGAGCCTTCCACATTAAATATCGACGATTGGACACCTCCCCCTGACTCAACTAGTAACAATATTTTAATAAATAATGTATATTTTAGTGAGTCAAAAATAAATTTATTGTTGAGAACACTCGATACATCTAAAAGCGCTGGCCCAGACGGTATTCCTGCTGTATTTTTAGTACATACAGCCAACAGTTTGTCAAAGCCATTGCACATCATTTTCAATGAGTGTGTTATCAAAGGTGTTTTCCCGTCAATCTGGAAAATCGCCAATATCGCACCCGTACATAAAAGTGGTTCAAGAGTCGATGTAGGGGAATACCGACCTATCTCTCTACTGTCTATCTTGTCGAAGGTTTTCGAAAGGTTGGTCCATAACGAAATTTACCCACACCTTCATAATTCCATACTCCAAGAACAACACGGTTTCGTAAAACGAAGGTCGACAGTCACAAACCTCATGATTTTCACTGGTGATTTATTTAAAAATATGGACAAAGGAACCGCAGTGGATGCAGTCTACACAGACTTCCGTAAGGCCTTCGACAAGGTAGACCACGAGCTACTTCTAAAAAAAATTGCCTACAATGGTATCCGTGGTAATTTGCTGCGCTGGTTCGCGTCCTATATTGACAAAAGGAGTCAACGAGTCGTGATCAACGGTTATCAGTCTGACTTACTACCAGTGACTTCAGGCGTCCCGCAGGGATCAATACTGGGTCCGCTCTTATTTATACTGTTTATTAATGATATTAATCAATGTTTTCAAAATTCCAAATTCCTCTTATATGCCGATGACCTTAAAGCTTACAGACCAATTCAAAATGTTAATGACTGTCATCTATTCCAAGCTGATTTAGATCGCTTTAGTAATTACTGTATTGATAATAAACTGCACTTAAATCTATCCAAATGTAACACAATAACTTTCACAAAAAATCGAAAAACCATATCATTTAAGTACGCTTTATGCAATACTCCTCTTAAGAAAGTTGATACCCTGCGGGACCTTGGAGTTACTCTTGACTCAAAACTTCACCTTGATCTCCACATAGGCAAAATATTAAATAAGGCTGTACAGATGTGCGGCTTCGTGCTAAGGGCGTGTACGGATTTTAAAAGTACCTCCACATACCTCTACTTATATAAAGGCCTAATACGCCCTCAACTGGAGTATGCCGTCACTGTCTGGGATCCTTTCTATAATAAATATACAGATAGCATTGAGAGGGTTCAACGAAAGTTTCTTCGAGCCGTGCACTACAGATGCTTCCGCGCATATCTTTCATATGATCAATTACTATCGAGATACAACTTGCCCACACTAAAATCTAGGCGAACAGTCTTTGGAGCCATGATTCTGTACGGTTTATGTCACAATTTCTTTGACTGTATTGACTTAACTAGCCAAATTGCCTATCTAGTACCTAGAACAGTACATCGACGTGAGGTGCGCGTCCGCCAGCTGTTCGCGCCCGGCACTTGCCGCACGAACGCTGGCGAGCGCGTCCCTTTACGCAGACTGGTCAATAACTTTAATAGTATGTTTTCTGATATTGATATATTTAGTTATTCCAAGCCTATGTTTAAAAAAATACTGTACGACACGTTGCATGTTAGTAGTAAGTAGTGTGTAGTCGTCGGCACGTGTCGAGTTTAGCACTTTACATGTACCTATACAGTACTGCGTAACAGTTGTCGTGTCGGCGTCTGCACAACGCACGCATATATTTTTATACTGTTTACCAATCTGTGGATAACGCTGTGGGTCTTATGTTTAACTAACATAATTTTACATATATACTTACAATACCTACTATACAATGTAAGACTGTTTGTTTTCCCAAATAAATAAAATAAAATAAAATAAAATAAATCATCATAAAAATAATAAATTTTCTCTTACTTTCTCATCGAAATTTTATTTGTTATGTTGTTTCTGTCCTTATTAAAATGATTTTCTGCATTTTTAAAATTCAAACTTAAGTAACTTTCACCACAGCTCTCGATTGTTATACCAAATTAAATTTTTCTTTCAGAAAATGGTCAAGATAATTCAGAAAATGAGGGCGAGATACAAACAGAAAGTGGCACAGTGATCTACACATATCCAAAAGGCAGCATTGGTGAATTCATCGGGTGAACTCAGGATGACTATTGTGTTGTGAGCACCAAGGACTATTTTACGTTAACAGTGACAGAACTATTTATAAGGTACCAACACCATTATTTTTTAATGAAATCTTTTTAAGATTGTGACTGCAACAGATAAAGGTAAGAATAAGAATAAAAATTCTAATAAATTTTATTTATTTATTTCATTAATTATATTATATTAAAAACGCGGAAGCACCTCGTTTAACTACAGATAATAATCTTTCTCAAATATACTTTACTTAATCTTAAATCTCAGGACGGAATACAGCCTTAACCTATTTTGAACACTTCAAACCCACACTACTCTCTAAACTTATCCTTAATATAACTCGGCAACGGCATAAGATACAAAAACTTATTCAGAATCATACTGCCAACAGTAAACGCGAACGCAACCCCCAGATTGAAGTCCAGATTAAAATCTCCTGTCTGATACATGTCTCCTGCAAAATTCTTCGACGTGAACCTTTCAGTTAAGAACGCTTTGCCGCTGGGGTAGCGGCAGTTGGCATTCGAGTTGGTGTTGATTGTGGAGGAGGTCTGGATGAGGTTGGTGATGGAGGAGCAGTTCTCCCGGTCGCTGTACGGGAGGAGGTTGAAGGCCGGCTGCTTGAACACGCTGCGGTGAAGGAAGATGGATGCGTAGCGCGTGTGAGTGATGTAGGTCAGGTAGTACAGCCATTCTTCGTAGCCTTTGTATGATCTGTGGAAGAGGTAATGGAATTAATGGATTATAAGTACAGTTCTCCCATATTAATAATGCGCATGCAAATCTTCGCAAACTGTCGTATTCCCGGAAACACCCGAATCAGTGCCTTAAACAAAGCACTTGCATTTTGATCCTTGTTCGAAAGAAATAGTAGTCAATATCATGTGACACATAATCGAAAACAATTTGGGCGGTCGGTGGCTGTCACCGATCAGTCAAGGGTCTCAAGGTCAAGATCAATATTACTTTTGTGGAATTATAAAGAGCTGCAATTACACATCGTTCTTGTTATTTTTTTCAAATGTGAATTTAATTTCAACTTTGCCAATAAAGCCACACCCAAAAGACCAAGTTTTTAATTGTAATATTATTGTGAATGATCAGCGCTGTAAATACTTTTGAACTGAGATTTTAATGTAAACATTTTTATTAATGTGAAATAATCAGTGCTGTAAATACTTTTGAACTGAGATTTCAATTTTTTTATATAAACCTGTGTTTGAAATCCATTTCTCCTTATAATATAAACCTTGTGTTATTCAAACCTTCTTTCATCCATCTTTACATCAGCTTCAGTAAGACACTTGAAAAGTACCTACTGTAACATTTTCGAAGTAAATTTTAATATTATGGAATATTATGAATTATCGAATCAAATTTCGTTACTGATAAATCAATTATGTCTTTTAGCACCAATTACATAATTCTACTAAAATTTCATGAAGAAAATGCACTTAACCACTCTAAATACATAATAGTTTTCCAACGCTCGGGAATACGACCGTTGCCGAACAATGACGAAGATTTCTATGTGCATTATCAATTTTGGGGAACTGTATAAGTTTGTGTTGTAAGTTTTCGTAAAATAAAATAAATAAATAATTATGTAAGTAGTATAATGTACGATGCTTAATCCCGCGCGACCTTTATCAGGTATTCTTTAGTATATCGTTATAAAAAATGTCGTTATTATCTGATTACCACATACTAATGCAATAGGCGTTTTGGGGGACATGTACCTGCTATATACTACATACATCTTCACGAATAAAGATCGCATCGCCATCGGTCCATCCGTGCTACAGATATAAATAATAGCCTATTTTTCGGTCAAAACCAAAAAAATACGACCATATCTCACCTCAAAACCCCGCTAGCCAGCATCACATAGACGCAAGTGATATAGATATTCACAATCCCGGCAATGAGTCCGTTCTTCACCAGCATCATGACGGCCAGCGCCTGCTGCTCCGCGAACACGTAGCCCGACCAGAGCGCGAGGGAGAAATAGATGTAGTCGAGGCCTTCGGTCAGGTCGCCTATGATTCTGGGGAGCGTAATATTATTTATATTTAGCCGTTTCTGTGGAGTATATTCTATTCTATTCTATTCTCTGTGGGGGTGTAAGTACCTGCACCTGGCTCTCTCGAATGGAACCTTTGTGCATATCCCCAAGGTCTAAACTGCCTTCCTAAGCTTGGACCATTTCCCACCACGCTGGTCCACTGCGGGTTGGTGGGTTCACATATCTAGATGTGCTAGATCTAGATATGCAGGTTTCCTCACGATGTTTTCCTTCACCGTAAGAGCGATGCTATACATTGTACTTAAGTTAAAAGAACTCATTGGTACATGTCAGCGCCGGGATCGAACCCGCATCTCTGGCGTGAGAAGCGGGCGCTTACCCGACTGAGCTACCACCGCTCTGTGGAGTATAATATAGACACTGTATTTATTGGATAGAGTGGACCGCGGTAGCTTTGCAAAGGGTAAAGGGTGGGAGACAGCGAGGGCTTTTTTCTGGTAGCCCTTAACGTAAATACCTAACTAAATGAAGACAATATTAATGGATGCCCTAATAAATTTTATTTATTTTTTATGTTGGCGATTACATTTGTTATCGCACTCTACAAAGTGCTTAGCGACCATCCTAGCTAATCGTAAATGTCCATTAATTGAGAGTCCGAACATGCCATGGTGTTGGTTCAATGTGTTCGATTCCATGGGTTGATATTCTTTTGTTTTCTATTCATGAATCTAGACATAGAAATAGACATAGACACATCGTTTATTCACTCACAAAATACACATCACAAATACAAAACAACAATGTAGGTACAGTGGCATAAAGAATAACAATAATTGTGGTGTGTATTATGTCAGTAAAATGGCTCTGACTCAGCATGTGCTGCACAAAAAAGTATACAGCGCTGGTAATTCTGCCAGAACCAGCGAGTTGAGGTGGTACGCGGCTAAAAAATAATATGATATATGATATAAACGTGCTGTGTTTGCTCCGAAAGATTTATGTTTAAATTAGAATCTTTGTGTTAATAGTTTAAAACAATATATATACATATCATAATATAATAGGGTAATGTGTTAAAGTGTGGTTTGTATAAATATACATAAAAGGTTGATGCTTAATCAATAAAAAATAGTATAATATTAAAATAAAATACAGGATAAGGCGATAAGTGCAGGAAGCTTAAATACATGTTAGGTACTGGCGGAGTTTAATCTTAAAGAGGTGCTTGGACTTAAGTTTGCGCAGTGGAGGGGGAATATTGTTCCAGCACTTTGTCGCCTGGTACTTAAAGCTGCCTCGGAAGGCTGCAGTTTTACTCTGTGGCAATACAAGAGGTGGCGTGTGGTACCTTGCTGCATTTCGGCTACATCGCCAGTCGAGCTTTTCGTACAAATAGATAGGAGTTTTTTTGTGTACCACTTCGAATAGCAATGTTGCAAGGTGAAGCTTTTGTCTCTGCTTCATGTTTAAGATTCCGGCTTTTTTTAGATACGGAGAGACATGTGTCCGTGGTGGAATGCTAAAGCAGAACCGGGTACATGCGTTCTGTATTCGCTGGATGAGTCGTTGCGACCTCTCTAGAAGGCAGGGCCCATACACCGAAATGCAGTGATTGAGTTTAGACGGCACTAAGGACTCACAGAGGCTAATTCTTAGTTCCTCGCTTAAGTATTTGCGGATATTATACAGTACTCTTAGTCTGTAGAAACAATTTCTAACAAGTTCCAGTACATGCTTCTCAAAACGTAGCTCACTGTCCATAGTTAGACCAAGATTACGAGCCTCTTTGACACATTCGATAAGAGTGCCTGACACCATTATCATGGGGTCCAGTCTGACCATACTCTGAACTTGTTTTGATGTTCCTAAAAGCATAAACTTGGACTTGTTAGGATTGAGAGTAAGGCAATTTCTATAAGACCATTCAGACACTACTTGGACTTGTTAGGATTGAGAGTAAGGCAATCTGCCTGAAAATAACCAATAGACGAGGCTCCAACAACATTGGAACTAACGAACCTCTGTCTACCCACTAACATACGTTTAAGTTTGTAAGCTATATACTTCCAAGGTACTTACGGATAAATAATGGCGGTGGCAGCGAACGTGGAGATCAATGAGAAGGGCAGTGAGACGAGGTTGCACGACAGTAGCAGGCTGGCCCCGCTGTACAGACCCTCCTGAGACTCCTGGTAGTAGCGACTTCTGTATGGACCGACTGGAATAAAAAACAGATGGTTGGGAGGTTGGGGTTAGATGATGAGAAATGTCGAGCAGTATTGAGGGCACTATCGCAAGCAGTGGATTAAGATAGGCATTAAAAATACGGAAGGTACCTAATTCACATAGTGCAACGACGATATGATGTAGAAATGATGTAAGTACATATTGATATTGATTCTGAAGGCAGAAATTCTAATTTTAACGCTGTCAAACTAAAAAAATTGCTAGCATAAAATGACATTTACTTAAACAATCATAGAGTCGAATTTTAAACAAAGAAATTAAGGTTTTGACATCGCTAAATTTAAAATTTCTGCCTTCAGAATCGTTATCATTGGCATACATATTATACTTACGTAGTTTGAACTTCAAGAATGTATGCAATGCATAGATCTAAGTAGGTACTCGTATAGAAAAAAAACGCACTGATATCTATTACGAATAAGCAAACATTTTAGATTATTTTATTTTATTTATTTATTAGGTTCACCAACATCAGTTACATTATACAATCACTGTTTTAAAACTAGACTTAAAACTAAATGCACTGATAATTATAGGTGTACACTACATGTAAAATTAAGGCTTATTCTAAACTGACATACGTATTAACTTACTTACTTAACTACGTACTTATTCTAAAGTGTTAACGCAATTAATATTCTAAACCAACAGCAATTTGCAACTAGGTATGACTAAGTGTTATAATTGTTCGTACAAAATTTTACGGAACTGTGAGAAGGAATCTGCGTGAAGATCAATCAACCCACTGTGTGTATTGAGCAGCTTGCATAGTCTGGGGACTGGAGAGTTGGCCCCGAGTACGGTTCTTCGCCGTGGTGGGCACAATGGAGTTATTGGATACCTAGGTAGTCTAGATGGCACCCTGAGATTGAAACGACTAAGTAGCTGGGGACAGTTTATCTTGTTATGAAACAATTTGAAGAGAAAGGAAATGTCCAGCCAATCATAACGTTTCTCTAACTTCTTAATACCAAAATGAGAAAGTCGGGTGGAATAATCTGCTAGCCTTTTTGATAATCCCGACGTGTATGCTAGGTGCGCAAGAAACTTTTTTTGCACTCGCTCTAATCGCAACATATGAACAGCGTAATGTGGGCGCCAAACGACGCTGCAGTACTCCAGTACGCTGCGAACAAGTGTGTTGTAAAGAGTGATTTTAGTTTTAGGCTTGCGAAATACTTTGCTATTCCTCATTACAAACCCAAGCATTTTATTAGCTCGTTTTGTAGTTTCATCGATATGTGGAATGAAGGTTAATTTTTTGTCCAACGTTATGCCTAGATCCTTAACTATCTCCACTTCCGTCAGTGGCTGGCCCTGTATAGTATAATAGGAAGCAACTTGATTTAGGTTTCTTGTGAATCTAATAAACATGCACTTTTTCGGATTGAGATGCATTTTATTGTTTCTGCACCAGCGATCAAGTGAATCTATATCTCCTTGAAGTACCGCCGTATCCTGGATTGTTTTAATAACGTAGGAAACTTTTAGGTCATCTGCAAACATAAAAGGTTGGCAGTGTTTAAATTGATCGGGTAAGTCATTTATAAATAAATCAAATAATATAGGTCCCAAGTGCGATCCCTGCGGTACTCCTGAGGATATACTCCACAGTTGTGAATTATAACCGTTCACTACCACATAGAAATAGCGATCGCTTAGATAAGAGCTAAACCAATTTAACAAGGATCCGTTGATACCATAACTATAGAGTTTGTGAAGTAATAACTGATGTGACACTTTATCGAATGCTTTGCTGAAATCAGTGTACACAACATCCACCTGATTTCCAGCATCGACGGATTCAACCAAATATTCCACATAACTTGTCAGATTAGTGCATGTAGACCTTTGTTTAACAAAGCCGTGTTGGTGATTCGAAATATATTGTTTAAAATAACACTGCAAAAGAGGACATATTAAAGACTCGAAAATTTTGCCGAAAACAGGAAGAATTGAGATAGGTCTATACTCGCTAACTAAATTGTCGTCACCACCTTTCGGTATAGGCACAACGATAGCAACCTTCCAGCAAGCGGGAAAGATTCCAGTTCTTAACGACTCATTGAAGATGATGTGCAGGGGATCAACAATACTTCCAGCAAGACTTACTACAAATACAGATGCAATACCGTCAGATCCGGCACCTTTTGCGACATTAATAGATTTAAGTTTAGATAATATATCATCTTTACTAATTTTGATTGATGAAAACGACTCACCCGACCAATTAAATTTTTTTACCACATTTAAATTCAGATTGGGTTGTTCATGATTATAAACGGAGCTGAAATACTGTGCAAACATTTCACACATCTCTTAGGTAAATCTTCTTCTTCTTAAGGTGCCATCTACTATCGTAGGTCGGCTATCATTATGGCCACTTGGGCCCGGGAAGTCGCAGCTCGGAATAGCTCTATGGTGGACATATTGAACCATTCGGCGAGGTTCTGTAGCCAGTGGGTTCTTCTACGGCCAGGTCTTCTTTTGCCCTGTATTTTCCCTTGCAATATGAGTTGCAGGAGGGCATATTTGTCATTGCGCATAATATGGCCTAAGTATTGCAGCTTCCTTTTCTTAATTGTGTTTAAGAGTTCTAGCCTTTTGTGCATCCTTTGCAGTACCGTTTCATTTTTTACTCTATCCGTCCATGATATTTTCAGCATTCTTCTGTATATCCACATTTCGAAGGCTTCTAACCGTTTACATAAGGTCTTGGTCAGTGTCCAAGCTTCTACTCCGTACAGAAGTATGGAAAAAATGTAGCACCGTACCAAGCGGCACCTAGTGGAGAGTTTGAGATTTCGGTTGCAAAGGAGGTGTCTCATTTTCACAAACGCAGCCCTGGCTCGCTCGATGCGACATCTGACTTCCACACTGTGGTCCTCCTGTTCGTTCACAATACACCCTAGGTATTTATATGAACTAACTCTCTCCAACGGTTGGTTGTTGACATAGAGATTGGCAGATATTTGTGAACGACCGACAACCATGTACTTGGTCTTTTTTATATTAATATTGAGACCGTTACGAGCACTGGTTGATGCCACACAATTTATCAGCTTTTGCAGGTCTTCAGGGCAGCTGGCAAGGAGAACAGTATCATCGGCGTATCGTATGTTGTTGAGGGGTCTCCCATTTACAACAATACCCTCTGTTGCATTTTCAAGCGCCTCTGAGAAAATTTCTTCAGCGTACAAGTTAAATAGCAAATTAATTAGGTAAATACCTACTACTAAAAGGTACTTTAATTAAAACTTACACAGGCAAACGGTGTTCATGATGCTGATGAAATAAGTTCCGACGATCGCGTTGAAGAGTAGACCGCTTTTTGTTATAAACGCCGTCTGGTAGTCCTGAAAAAAAAAGCCAAATGAAATAGCTCTGTAAAAGAAAGTGGCAAAACACACTAAAGTCTAACTACGAATACTCACAGTGATTCGACTTTGGGGGATAATAGCAGTAAAATTTTATTTGAGCTTAGGTATATAACGTCAACCATGTTAGGCACTGGTAGGTAAATATATAAATTGTTACCGCAGATTCGTTATAGAAGGCCCACAGCACAAGGAAGTAGAGCGGCAGACAGAACAGCCTCATGAACACCTGCTTCATGCCGCCCTTCGTGAAGTTGAATATGGACGCCAACATTCGTCTGCAATAAATAATAATATGAAGATTACTATATTACCCCTATTTCACAGTAAATATGTACTTATAACGCCCGCAGATAAAGAAACAATAAGAAAATGGCGGTTGTTTTTTATATGGCAGTAGGGATAGCCAGATATACAAATAGGGTAAGGAACTTTATATTTCGGCTATTCTCTATAATCTCTATATATATATTTCTTGAGCTACGTGGCCAGCACAGATTGATACAAATAATAACTTACCCCCCCCCCTACTATCGGAACCGGCGAAACACACAAATACACAGACACCTTAAACTTACAACCCCCCCTTTCTGCTCCAAAAGTTAAAAATGCCTCTCAATGCTGCTACTTACACATACAACATCCACACCACATGCGCGCCGCTCGGCTTGCCATAGCTCAGCGGCACCTTCCCCTGGTTCATGACACTGCGGTGTTCATGCAGAGGGGCCTGCGTGAGCGCCTGGCCCTCCATCTTGAACTTTTCTACGAGTGCCGCTATCTGGTGGTTGGACTCTATGAAGCGCTCGCGCGAACGGCGGTCCACCGTTGATAGGCATACTGGGAAGGATGGTTAGGGCGTTAGTTGGGGTCAAAGCTCCTCTCTGTTCGGAAAGGGTCTTGGGAGAAGAATGGAGAAAAGAAACTCTTCCGATGTTGGTACTGCTACTATTAGTACTTTTAGTCCTGCAGATGATGACGTATATGGTTAAGAATCGATATGAATATATAATCGAATGATAATAGAACAGGTCCACCTGCGTGTCTACGAATGGGCTATGGGGAAATTCTAACTATTTGGGAAGAGCGGTTTTTGAACCTAAACAGGTGGCCTGTTGGATGAGGAATGCCAAGAACAGTCTTTTGGTTTATCTCCAGCACTTGACGATTGTTTTCTTGTGATACTTAAGTTTCTGTTAATAGTATAGTAGCATAAAAACCTTATCCTACGTGAGTAGCTCGCTAGTCATTACTTCAATTCAAAAGACCTTATAACTCACAGTAGTACATAAGCGGGTTCTCAAGCTGCGGGCACGGGAACCCTATGCTCCCGAAGTAGTCGAGCAGGTTCCTGGTGGGCCCCGCGTAGACCACGTCGCCGAGACACAGGTACACTACACGGTCGAGGAAGGGGAACACGTCTGTGGGAGGGAATTGGTGTTAGCCCTTGAATACCATTTAATACGAACTAGATGGAGTACCAGTTCAAAATAAGACCCCACTTCTACCACTGAGCTCTTCTGTTGAATTAGTTCGGATAAAAAATGTATGACTTTATGCATTGGATGCGGACAGTTTTTGCATGTGACACACGATCTTAAGCGTATATCGTTAATCTAAGTTGAATAAAAAATATGTTAAAGCGATGTCAGACGCAACGCATCGCACAGAGGAAAAGGAAAAGCCAAGGCAAGAAGCCTATGCGGTAATTTCTGTCTTGATACAAGACTACTAATTAAATTTCACACTGTATTGCATATACTTATTTATTTTCAAAGTTATAGGTATCTACTGTTCTAAATAATAATACCTACTTACCTACAACTAAGTTATGCAACAACAGTGAGAGCACAATAGCCATTCCAAAGTAATTGTGTTATAAAATAATTATAAAAGTATCCGTGTAATTTGGCATGTCGATATGAATAGGACTGAAAATAATAAGACAAAAGAACAATACAGCCCCGATGACCCAGTGGTAATACAATTTGTGAAATATGTTTTGTTTTCTGTGACTAATTTGGCGTAGTGGTTAGTAGCCCTGACTGCTACGCCGAAGGTCCCGGGTTCGATTCCCGGCTGGGGCAGATATTTGTTTAAAGACAGATATTTGTACTCGGGTCTTGGGTGTTGATATTTATATTTAGTATCTATCTATCTATATATTTGTGTAGATATATCAGCTGTCCGACACCCATAACACAGGTTCTGCCTAGCTTGGGGTCGGATGGCCGTGTGTGAGATGTCCCCACATATATAATATATATAATTTGGGTCACTTGTATAGGAATGTTGTATTTTCTTTCACCTGTCCAAACATGAAGCGAAAGTTTTATAAATATTTGGAATTTACATTCTGGAAACTTTGTAGCAAATTGTGTATAATAAATTGTATTAACTATCAAAGTGTGAACTCAACCCTAGTTAGGAGGTTTAAGAATTTACATAGTACGGTCAGCTGCATAACTTGTTATACACTTCTGTACCTTGTCAAACTGACGAACCGTCAATGCTTCAATGAATGGATAGGCAGTTTGTTAGATTGACAAGGTTCAAAAGTGTATAGCTACTTTTGCAGCTAACTGTACCTCCCTACCTACACATAGAATAGGTCCATACAATAGGTCTATATCCTAGGTCGCCTAAATGTCGATAGAACGGGGTACTATGGTAGAAAAACAACGATGGCAAACCGACGATCGCGGCAAAGAGCGATTTCTTACAGGTAGTTAATTTTCTGGTAAGATTCATCAGTATTTCATATGCCTGTAATTATCCACTGCTGTAAACATTCAGATAATGTTCCCATACTAAAATCAAGTAGATATGTGGTGTTCTTTGGGAAAGGCTTATGTTTAGTTTAAGATAATTACGGGTTGATGATGATGTTGTAGGTTGAACGGCTGAAAGGTACGTGTAACATGTAATAAGTTCTATGCCTCACCTGATCGTGGCTTCTCCATGGTGAGCACGATGGCGCAGCCGTACTTCTTGGCGGCGTTGGCGAGGATGGACACCACCAGGTACGTGTTGAGCGGGTCCAGCTCCCATGTGGGCTCGTCTAGCAGCAGGATTACTGCAGGGGAAGAGGTTTTTTTTTAATTCTTTGTAGGTTTTTAAACACCGTTGTCGACGAAATCACGAGTTTAGGATTGGCCCCTTCTCCCACCACGCGACTCTCAAGCGAGGCGACTGCGGTGCAACCCATGATCGCCTATAAAAACGGGTCTTCGAGAAGGGGCTAAGTTTGGTGCTATATGTATGCAGACTTTACAGGATGTTAGTGTTAGTATTACCTATTGGCTGAAAGGCAGTGCACTCTTTGTTCTTATTATTGTGTACTGCATTAATGATTCTTCTGCTTATTATGTGCACTTACCTAAGTACTGCAAATTTCCAAATGGAACAGGGAAATTGTTTAGATAACGACCCTTTTTTTCGGGTCTGGCGGTAACAAGACAGTAAAAATCGTGGCTTATATCTATTTAGAAGGTATTCCATAAATAATATTACTCATATGAACACATACTCGGATCTCTGATCAGCTGCACTCCGATGACAAGTCTTCGGTATTCGCTCTTCGTGAGATTCGTAACGCATTTGTGTGCTACCTGCGAACACAGTGATATTTTAACATCATTAGTTTCATCCACAACCAAACTGTTTTATCGTACTTATACTATTTAGCTGTGATAAATTAACGAGGTACCTGAGACAGGGCGAGGTCTGCCATCACCTGTTTCACTTTCTGTGATTTCAGATAGCCTGAAACCTGAAACAAAGAAAAAATAAACCAGTTAAAAAATTCAATTAATAAATTTAATATGTGCTTATTTAGAACCTGTGCATGGTTAACAACTCAGTCAAGTCCTCCAATGAAAAAAAAACTGAATTCTTATCCGATTTAGTTCTTTGTAGCGTTGCTACAGTCACCAAACTTTTATCATTTTTATAACGCCGCCCCTTTGTAGTCGACAGTTAAAAATACACACATCCTACTTTCCACGCTTTAAATCCCAAATGTTCATTGATCTGGATTATATTTAGGTACCACACCAGCCTAGACCTCCACCTCTAATCGTCAGTCACAACTAGCACTTATCTGAATCACAGGACATGCGCTTTGCACATCATGATACCCCCTTAGGGCTATAATTCCAAGTGCGATTGCTGGTTCCGTCTCCGGTCATCATAACTGTTTCTCTAAGTGGTGGCTACTGCAGCGGTCTTCTAGACAGTCGACGGTTATTGACTTACATCTGTGATTGATAAGACTGGCAGCCTTTCATGTAAAAGTGTGTTATTAGACTTTCCGCTATGGGGATTGTAAAGACTACGTAAACGTGTGTTAGTTGCTAAATTAACACGGGTGTAAAGGAATTCAACCTATACCTATAATGATAGTGATAAATGTATACAACTAGGTAGGTATTTTTTACTAATTCTTGTAAGTAGTATGAGCCATCATTTACGACAGACTGTACTATAATTTATGTGTGTGATTGTAACATATCCTTACTTCTACTTAAAATAAAGTTTCTTTATCTGTATACATGATACATTTTCTGGAATAGTAGTAGGTGCCATATATATAGTCGACGATACTTCGTACCTTAGTAAGTTATCGGTGCGAGACAGTAAGTAGACGACGCTAGGCTTCATAGATAAGAATCCAACGAAGCGCTGGAATCGCGCTTCAGACAGTAGCAGACGCTATAGACTTCATCCTTCCACATCATTACCTTAGTAAGCGACAGCGCGAGGGTCTGCTGCACGGTGAGCGAGGGCAGCAGGCGCGCGGAGTGCCGCAGCAGCCTGCTGGTGCCGCGGGGGGCTCCGGGCTGCAGCGGGCTCCGTCCAGCAGCACCAGGCCTTGAGACTTGTAGCCAATGTAGCTAGGTTCTATAGAGGATCGAGCGCGAGTGACAGCGCTACAATGAGTATTAGACACCAGCATTTACGCATGCTGTGCTAGTATTAGGTCCTGTTCTTCAGAGCGATTCTAGTTGATAAGAAAGGGTTCTTCTTCAGAAGGAGCTTCGGGTTGATAACTCTTTAGCTTAGTAAATGACAGCGCTGGAGTCTGCACAATACCCAATAGTATACCCAAAGGCATACAATACCCTAGTAACCGTCATTGCTACAGTCTGCGCTTCAGCCAGTAGTAGACGCTAGAGCCTTCATAGATAACAGCCCATCCGTTCTTATCTTTTAAGTATCTTTACCTTAGTAAGCGACAGCGCCAGGGTCTGCTGCACGGTGAGCGAGGGCAGCAGGCGCGCGGAGTGCCGCAGCAGCGCGCTGGTGCCGCGGAAGGCCCCGGGCTGGAGCGGGGCTCCGTCGAGAAGGACTAGGCCTTGTGAGGGCACGCGGCGAGCGATCACGTCGAGCAGGGCGCGCTTGCCGCTACCTGCGGGGGTGGTAGGGAGAAAAATTTAAGTAATACGTGCAAAGTTTCACAGCGGCTGTAAGTTCAAGCCAGGTTCAAGCCCAGCCGCAGCGGAATAGCATGAATGGATTGGATTGGGTAGGCCACTAAAAGCTAAATGTAGCATTAAACATTACTAGCTGTCCCCGAGAGCTTCGTTTCGCCTAAAAAGTTTTCCCTTGGGAATTCCGGGATACAAGCCTATATGTTAATCCATGATGCTAACTCCATACCAAATTGTATTAAAATCGGATCAGCCGTTTGGACCTGAAGACGTAACAAACATACACACAAACACACATACTCACAAAATTTCGCGTGGTGGTAGCTCAGTCAGGGTAAGCGCCCACTTCTAAAGCCAGAGATGCGGGTTCGAATGCCGGCGCGGATATGCACCAATGAGTTCTTTGTAATTTAAGCACAATGTATACTATCGCTCTTACGGGGAAGGAATACATCGTGAGGATGTAACCTAAGTGCATATACCTGTAATATGTATTGACAAAAAAATATAGATTTTTTATGTTTTTAATAATGTTATTTTTTTTTTATGTACGGTTAACATAGGGAAGGAGACCCACCCTTAGATCCCAAGATGGCGGTGACCTCCCCGCTGTGCGTGGTGAAGGACACGTCCTTCAGTATCACCCCGGTCTTCACTCCGCCCGTCATGCGCTGGAACAGGCTGCCTGGCTCCACCTGACATAGAACATAGGTTTAAAACACATAATTATACTACTATTTATGTCTCTTTTAGTCCATACGTCCAAAGGTTGACTGGAAGAGATACCTGTAAGCGATAAGACCGCCTTTTGTAATTAAGTTGTTATGTAAAATTGTTATTTCTTTCTTGGTGTACAAATAAAGAGTACTGTATCTATCTATATCATCTTTATCAGCCCGTAATGGTACACTGCTTAATTTAGGTGGTAGGTGAGGAAGTGCCACAAAACTCTGTCCTCGGCCTTCCAGCTGACCGGAGGGCTTCCCGCGCTACACTTGCCAGTTCGTTTTAAACATACAGGTAATAGGTTTATTTAGTTATCTTTCAGTTGTCACCTTGTCACTATCGTATCATCAAAATAAATCATCCACTGTATACAAAATATCTTCCCCATACAACCAATTCCTGTCATATTGTCTCAATGATCAATATTGATTGCACCGTATGTATTTAATAAGTATATTAATAAATGGGTTGTACTTATAAGTGCCGCCATAAGCAAATAAAGTGACACTATGTATTGATGCTTACGACAAAAACAAAGCGCCTTAATTGTTAAACATAGCAGCTACAGAAGATTAGGCTAGTGTTAAAATAACAGTACAATTACAAAAGCACTCTAAAATTTACATTACGTACCGTTTACAGCGAATAAAATGTAAAATAAATTTTACAAATGAGATATTTTTACTCTAGGGGTGGAAGTGCCATATAAAAGAGTTCAACGGGGAGCCAGGACTTTCGGGAAAATGTAACTAATAGCAATCGAAACTGATATGTAGACTATTTAGTTTATTTTGTTGTTATTAATATTTTGAAATAATCATTTCATCAACTGTATTCTGTTAATTAGTTAGTTGTGATTGTGATGCACTTTCAATAAATATGTATTTTTATTTTAAAGAAATAGATTTAAAAAAAGACTTACAACGCCAGAATGAAACACATTGCATAGCTCCAACGTATAATCACTCCCGATCATTTTAATCACTTCTTAGACCAAGTTTTGATTAAAAAAACTTTTAAATTAAAATAAAAACAAACACATATTAGAAAAAAAAACCGACACAGCCTCCCCGTCTCACGCAACCTGCAAACTGATTAATTTGTTGCTAACTTCATAGTAATGGAATGCGAAATGCAACGATGCCATATCTAACTGTGGCTGACTTCGTGGTGAGGTTTTAACTCTATGGTGGGAAGGCTGTATTGTTAGTCAATTTTGAACTTTGTTAAGAGCTAGTAGAGACCATACTTGTAATGTTCGCTCCTATGGCTACAGTTAAGCGTCAGCGCACACCGAACTGCAAAATGCTCGCGCATGGTCGAGCAAAATGTAGAACGCATACTCGAACATTTACTAGAAAGCTCGAGCATGGTCGAGCATCAAGTTGGGACGTGTATTCAATTTTGAAATGTATGGAATTATCATAAGATTAATTTTTCAATGATTTCACAATATGCTCTGCTCTGCTCTGCTCTTGGTGTGCGCTGAGCCTAAGGCGAATATATCGGATCGTAGTTACCAGTTACAAACGTAGCAAACTACTTGATATAAAAAAGAGTATTCATTAAGGTACTAGGTAGCTACTAGTTACTACATACCTAATAATTATCTTTTAATAATGAGCATTTTTCTAAGTACTTATGATCTTGTAATAAATAGTTTACATACCTAAACTAATACCTATGCAAATATTTTCTATTGTAAAAAACAATAATGACAAATATTATGTGAAGAATTTTTACTGAGCGTATTTAAATAGAATTAATGTTATTAAATATTACAGGTATACATGCTCGTATTGTCAAAGTTATGTAAACGTAGCCTTAACAATGAAAGCCTCAATTTTTCACTACAGTCATTTCTCGCAACGTTGCCATATCTATCCACCATGAACCTCACAAAGGCTGCTGTTTTCATCTCTCTCTTCGTACAACAAACTTACACCTTCAGCTGAGACAACAAACTATTTAGCTTCGTGCTTATGTTCATGCATTCCTGTGGTTCTTTGTCTCTTTCTTGCACGAAGAATTGTTGTTTAATAGAGAAGGAAGCAAACAGTGGCTGTGTCACTGACTGCTCACACCGCGTTAGTACGGCCGCGGCGAACTCCGGCGCAGCAAGTATCAAGACCGTACGACACGTGCGGTCAATCGACTCTGTTTAATCGAATGAAAACGATACAAAAAATAGATAAAGTGACGTTTTTGTCATTCGAAAAAAAGTTTATAAGTGGCCAGGATTTTCAGTGGAAAGTGTTTACTGAAACTTTGTGTTTTGTTTGTAAGAGTGAGTGCCTAACTGAGTTTAGAGTCCCGTTGCCCGGCTCGTGATATCGGTAAGTTTGTTCTAAACACGCTTTTTTGTTGTCCCATATCTGTTGGCTCACGATTTTTTAAAACAAAACTTTTGTTTTTTTTGCCTGCAGTTAACATGAAAATTATAAAGCTTAAGCTTAGCTCTTTCATTCAATAACAATTAACAATCAAAAATAACAATGTGTAACTGTTGTTAATAACCGAGAAATTAAAATATTGCAGCGATCTTACGCCTCGGGTATTTTGAGGTCATCAGAAAGCACCAAATGTGATGAAATAGATTAGAGGAACGATTGTAATTAAAAGGAAATTATAACACCAAAAAATACGAATACCTAGTAAGTATAGGTATACCTACTTACAACGCCGATCTGAGAACTAAGGTCATCAAAAAAGTAGTTCGAGAGAGACCTTGTATGGAGCAAAAACCTTTAATCTGCAAGATTCAAATACTCATAATATAAAACCTTACTTAATTATATGCTTACCTAAGTAGTAGATAAAGGTTATTTGTTAAAGTTACAGGTATATTGATAAAAGTTTTATTCAGGTTTCAAGCATTTTTAAACCCTTAGCCTTATTACGAATTCATGGAATGGACTATGTCTGCATGGACCAACATTATGCTGTGCAATAAATATGGTAATGTTATGTCTGTGCTTAAAACTGAATCCTCGATTAAAGGAGATTATTATTCGTAAAAAAAATGTATAGTTAAGTACCTGCTTAGGCTGCGTTTATTTACTAGGTGCCTACCACGCGTTATAGGCCCGTAGCTAAAAATCATATCACTATTAAGAAATAATATGTGGGGTGGATATGTGCAAAACGATTTAATATAAACATTTTCTTGAGAATTTCAATATAACCTGACTTGAAAATTAAACTACATATGAAGATATTATTAATTATCTTTTTTGCAAACTATATGATGCTGACTTTAATTTTAGAATAATTTAGGAACAATAGACAGTGTGAATGAACTTAGCACGCAGATGATATTGAAGACTTGAACCAACGGAGCGGTGAGACAATTAAACTCAAAATGAACTCAAATGCCCAAGTTCAAGACATTTGCATGACTGTTATTGACGCGAACCAGTTACGGGCTTCCAACTATGAAATTAAATGTATCTTGTCTTGCTACGTTTTTGGCAACGGATACATGTACCTATGTAATCTATCTAGAGAAAAAGGCATAGAGCAAAGAGCAACCAACGTATTATCGATCAAACTTGAGTATTTATCAAACCTTCTTGACGGTCGAATGGTGTAGTGGTTAGTTACCCTGACTGCCATGCTGAATGTCCCGGTTCGATTCCCGGCTGGGGCAGATATTTGTTTAAAGACAGATATTTGTACTCGTGTCTTGGGTGTTCAAATTTATATTTAGTAGGTATGTATCTATCTATGTATTTGTTGTGTAGATATATCAGCTGCCCAACACCCATAACCCATAACACAGGTTCTGCCTAGCTTGGGGTCGGATGGCCGTGTGTGAATGTTCCCACATATTTACTTCTCATCTCTCATGTAATAAGTACATAATAAGATTTTTCAGTAGGAAGTTTTATGGTAACTATTTAGTATAAACTGTTACTTTGGAACCAAATAATCAGTATTGAAAATCGTGTCACCCACGACGCACCTTATATCTCACTCTTGAATGACAATGAGCGTTCATGTGATGATTATCATCTGATGAATCATGCATGGTGAGATGATCATTGGAACTCCATCATTGCTATTCAGTGTCGGCGCAGGCTAATAAAGGCTTTACGACGGGAAGACATGAAAGCCGATAGAGCTGAAATGTACATAAAAGATGAGGACAAAATGGGAGTGATATTTTACATTCCATTGATTCTGTTTAAAAAGGTTTGAAATGATTTTGTATTTCATTTAGTCAATTAGACGGGCGACAGGCTAAAATACTTCAAAACTTTGCCATGCACAAAAATATGACGTGTAGATAGTTTTATACCAATCATACCTAAATAGGCCGAATTCTAAATACGAGTAAAGTTAATGAACTCATTACCATGGCCAGTTGAACCGAATCGGAGGTATGAATAAAAGGCATTTTACGGTGGCATGCTTGATTGGCCCCGAGGGTAGTCCTGCCATCAGTTAGATTACTGATTAAAAAACCTGCCATCAGATTCGTCTATTATAAATGGACACCGTAATCATAGTGCCCCTGATTTCCTTATATAAGAAAGATCGTGTCATGTTTATGCCAATGCCCATATGCAATAGGAAACTATTTAAAAATCCACTCTAGTCTCCAGATTAATTTACATCCATGAGCGGCTATTTCTCTAGAAATCTGCTTTCTTCGGAGGAATAAAACCTTTTAGTTACTCGCTAATTGATCAAGGCGCCCACGCACGTACTTGTAGATAAGCCCTTTTACTTTTACCGCTGACTGCTGCGTGTCCTGGGTAACGACGAGGCTAACGAAGGGCACGGCCTAAGCTGGAGGAAACAGATTCGTCGCGATAAGATTCGATAAACAATCATTTCTTTACGAAAATAAACTAAAGGCATGTCTAAAGTAGTTAAGCAAAGGCATACTACGGATATTTTTGCATACACACATTACGATGATGTTAAACTTAGATTTTTGGTAAAATTTACGCTCTGATTGTTGTACGTTATATTTAATGTTGAATGCAATTAGGCAAGCTTGCCTACCGCTATAATGTCTTAAAATAATATGATGATGTGATTCTCGGCTGATACTGTGACAATTCATATTTATTAAAGGTGTTATTAACAATTTCGTGGATTAGTCAAAAAAGTAATTACAGTATGAATTTGCCATAATGAACTAACTTACATGAGATATCATGAGGTAAGGCGTGTATATAAAATAGGAATCGTGTTTTATGGACGCTAGCTTTGCCACAGGTCATCAGTGTATAGATAGGTACAACTATTGCCAATATGACATTGCCTGGCATTGATTGATTGACTGTTTTGGCAATCTCGGCTAGGGTTGTTTATAAGTTAGTTGTTGTTTATATTCATTTTAAGACTCATTTGGAGAAATTTCTTCTTTTCGGACACGATCGATGATGCATTTTTGTAGCTAGAAAGTGTCTACTTTTACTTTTTTCGAGTTTACGGAAATGTCGCTGACACTTTCTACGTAGAGTTTTACATACCTTCTACTAAATAGCAATCACTAAGTACGTACGTATACAGTAGGGGCAGTGCAGTATAATATACCTACTTTTTAAATTATGTCACAGGCAATGAAAAAGTTCCAGTCAGAAAAGCACCAAGTTATTTCCAAGCGCAAAAGGCTAGCTTAATGACGCCGTCTCTGCAATATTGAAGTACGTTTAAAGGCTTACCAACTATTATACTATTTTATTTATTTATTTATAAACACTTTATTGTATACTTAGAAAACACAGACTTTACAATAATGGGACTTAAAAGTATTGTATACAAAGGCTATGAAATGTACGAAAAAATTCAGGCCATTTAGTGTCCGAATTTTGAAGTGGAACTGTTTCTTTGCACGTGAGTGTATGATGCTGTGCTTTTTTAAATGTAGGTCTCTCTCTCTCAGCCTTCTGTAGTCCACTGTTGGACATAGGCCTCTCCTAACGATCGCCACCCCAAACGGTCACCCGCCATCTGCATCCAGCGGCTTCCCGCTACCTTCCGCAGATCATCAGACCAACGGGTTGGGGGGCGACCGACACGCCGTTTGCCGACACGGGGTCTCCACTCCAGAACCTTTCTACTCCAGCGGTCGTCGGCTCTGCGGGCTACGTGGCCAGCCCATTGCCACTTCAGCGTGCTAATCCTTTTGGCTATGTCGGTAACTTTAGTTCTCCTGCGGATTTCTTCATTACGAATCCTATCTCGCAGGGACACGCCTAACATAGCCCTTTCCATAGCACGTTGAGCAACTCTGAGCTTGTGGATAAGCCCTTTGGTGAAGCACCACGTCTCGGCTCCGTAAGTCATCACTGGCAACACGCACTGATTGAAAACGTTTGTTTTCAGACACTGAGGTATGTTTTCAGTGAAGATGTGTCGTAATTTCCCGAACGCTGCCCATCCGAGTTGGATTCTACGAGCTACCTCTTTATCGAAGTTGGATTTACCTAATCGGATCACTTGTCCTAGGTAGGGATACTGATCGACAACTTCGATGGTGACACCTCCTACAGTTACGGGCGATGATGAAACATGTTCGTTCGACATGACCTTTGTCTTGTCCATGTTCATTTTCAGCCCAACTTGTTTAGAGGCATCATTGAGGTCTGTGAGCATTTCGCCTAACTCCTCCAGCGTTTCCGCCATAATAACTATGTCATCAGCAAATCGTAGATGAGAGATATATTCGCCATTGACGTTAATGCCCAGTCTTTTCCACTCTACAAGCTTAAAAACATCTTCCAGTGCACAGGTGAACAGTTTCGGAGAAATAACATCTCCCTGTCTCACGCCCCTTTGCAACTGGATCGGTTTTGTGCTATGTTCGTGTAATCGAACTGACATTGTGGCAGCATTGTACATACATCTCAACACCTCGATATAGTGATAGTCTATATGGCACCGCTGAAGGGATTGAAGCATCGCCCAGAGCTCAATAGAATCAAAGGCTTTCTCATAGTCCACAAACGCTAGACATAAAGGTAGATTATACTCCTCGGTCTTCTGTATAACCTGCCGAAGCGTGTGTATATGATCTATGGTACTATAGCCTTTTCGGAACCCGGCTTGTTCGGGTGGCTGGAAGTCGTCGAGTCTTTGCTCGAGACGATTCGTAATAACTCTCGAAAACAGCTTGTACACATGGCTCAGAAGTGCAATGGGTCTATAATTCTTCAATAGGGCTTTGTTGCCTTTCTTGAAGAACAAAGTCACTACACTTCTGCTCCATGCCTCCGGGCTTGTGCCTTCGAGTATGACGGAATTAAACAGCCTCCGAAGTGCTATTAAAATCGGTCTACCGCCGGCTTTCAGAAGTTCTGTCGTTATTCCATCATCTCCCGGAGCTTTGTTGTTTTTTAGCTGTTTGAGAGCTATACTAATCTCGTCTAGACTGACGTCCGGAATATCTTCGGTATAGTGTCGGGTGAGTGGCGCTCGGCTGTCGTGAGCACCGCTGGTAATAGGGTTTTGTGTTGTGGTGTATAACTGTCCGTAGAATCTCTCAATTTCTCCCAGAATTTCGGGCACTGATGAAACGGTGTTGCCAGTGTCGGTCTTCAGTTGGGTCAACAGAGTCTGCCGAACAGGTCGATCTCTAGCAAAGACTTTGGAGCCCTTGTTTTGCTCTATTGCGTCTTGAATGCGCTTGCAATTGTAGCGTCTCATATCGCAACGTCTTGCTTTGGCGATCTGTCTGTTTAGACGTCTGTATTCGACCATATCAACTGAAGACTGCAACCTCATTTCTCTCCGTTCTCTTATGAGACTCAGAGTCCCATCTGAGAGTTTTTGAGGTCCTCGGTTGGTTCGGGACGAAAAATATTTCGATCCTACCTCTCGGACAGTTTCCACAAACCTATTATTTAAATCGTCAACTGTAACGCAATTCTCTAAACATATCAGGCGGTCGCAAAGCTCAGACTGAAAGCTTTCGGGATCCTGGATTTGAGCAGGAGTAGGGCGGAGCGTGGACTTCATTAGACGGGAGCGTTCTATTTTGCAGTTTATATTCAAAGTGCCTCTTACGAGTCGGTGATCGCTGCCGGTCTTAACCCTACTGATCACTGAG
The DNA here is from genome assembly GCF_932276165.1 of Plutella xylostella. Classification (NCBI taxonomy): domain Eukaryota; kingdom Metazoa; phylum Arthropoda; class Insecta; order Lepidoptera; family Plutellidae; genus Plutella; species Plutella xylostella. The sequence continues at coordinate 10,080,130 of NC_064002.1, forward strand.
ACATCATTGAATATGTGCTTCTTATCCGTCAATATGAAGTCGATCTCGTTTTTAGTCTTCCCATCGGGGCTAATCCACGTCCACTTCCTTTGTGGCTTCTTCTTGTAGAAGGAGTTCATCATATAGAGGCCCTCCTTCTCCAAGAAGTCAGCCAGCATTTGCCCACGATGGTTCCGGACTCCAAATCCATGTGACCCCACTTTCGTCTCGCCGCCTTCTTGTTTTCCGAGTTTCGCGTTAAAGTCTCCCATCACCACCGTGAAATGAGTAGTGAGCTTACGCAGGGCAGACGATACGTCTTCATACGCAAGTTCGACCTCATCATCGGTGTGCTTAGATGTGGGTGCGTAAACCTGTATGACCTTCATTGAGTATCGTTTAGATATTCTCAGGATGAGGTACGCAACCCGTGCCGACACACTTCCGATTTCAACGATGTTGTTGACGAGGGACTTGTTGACGATGAACCCGACACCCCCTTGGGACAGTTGGTCGCCCTCCCGGTGGTACAGCAAGTTTCCGGACTGGAGAATTTCCGTATCCTCTCCCTCTCGTCGGACTTCGGATAACCCTATAATGTCCCATTTTAGCTTGCTGATTTCCTCTTCCAGCTCCTCTATCTTCACGTCTTCCCTCAGTGTCCGTGCGTTATATGTTGCCAGGTGCAAGGGTCGGTTGGGCTGGTAGCCGACTCTCTGCCGGAGATTCTTCGCACCCCCTGCCCCGCCGTTACCGTGACCGCTACCGGAGTCCGGGATAGCGGGGCTGCCGGGGACTGGGGGCCGGGGCTTTGTTTTTTCCATCAGGAGGTTTATTTGCCATAATCACCGCGCTTGGCAGGCGTGTTGGTGATTCTCCTTTTTTACGGCGGGAGATCGCCGCCTCTGCTAGGAGAGGAGGTCGGGTCGATTTACCGCCGCCCGACATTCGGCGTTGTCACTCGTTAGCACCACCCAGGGGACACGTGTAGGGTAACTAGGGTTTGTACCTACGGACGTGAGCGACAAGCCCCCCGTGATGAGTACCTACAAATGTAGGTACTCATCACTATTTATGTATACACGTACTTGTTTTGGTTTTTTTCCCAGCTTGACGATTTTGGATATTCGTACGATGTTGGAAGGTTGACGCTTACCTATATAACGGAATGCAAGTGAGTCAGCGGATTTACACGTAACGAGACCCGACGAGATGCATATCTCGACGATGTCTTTGGTAACATGTCGTAAAAATGTTAGTGCTAATATTTAACTATCTTAAGATTTTACAAGGAAGTCTTTTGTTGAACCGCTAGAATGGTTCCCGTTGAAACAAAACTATAGTTATAAACTGAATTTGCTTCCGGATTTAACATACAATTAAAATGTATGTCAAAGGCTATTTGGTGTCCAAATTTTGACTTTATTTTATTAATATGTATATCACCGACACGCTAAGACAGAAAGTAAGTCATAGTAGAGGTTAGGTTTCCCGTTTAGCAACTCATAACCTTTTCCTGTAGTAGCATGGGGCGCTTTTATGACGAGACATAACTTTTGCATCGCGCTCACTCACAACGTGCAGCCTCAAGAGCGAGCGCGACGGAGAACTTTTGTCACGTCTTAAATGCGCCCCGTACTAGCCCTTCTTCTGTGTCCCAAGTCTCCCAAGCAATCCAGCCACGCCACTTATCGTGTTAGAGAACAGTGCCGGCACAAAAAGCCGTCCTTCCACGCAGAAGACGGTAATCTTCGAACAATACTAGCTCTTACAGCTCAAGTGGAGTTTTTGCCGCGACTGTACAGTCAGCTAAAGATATAAGTATGCCATCTCAGAGCTAACACTTAAATTTTATGATCCACTGACGGGTCATACGGGCCATGAAAAATACTAAACCTATACGTACAGAAATTGTTTGTATGCGTCCATAAAATATTATTAATATATTAATATCATTATTGCACCTATGAATCATAGGATCAAACATAAATCTCTGGGGTGGCACACATATCACTTTGGCTGAATGTACGTCTGCTTCCGAAAGACAATGCCCTTGTGTGAGTTCATGAGACTTAGTTATTGTTATTATTGTTGTGCAAACGGGTTTATTGCTTTACTAAGTCGGTGAAAAATTGAGCTACATATATGTAGCAAATTATGAACGCTCCAGGCTCTGCGGATTAAGATCAAATATATAGGATAAATTTTGCAAATAATTACTTTAACTTCGGAAATATTAAAAATATTCAACAGTGCAAACAACTTAAGCCAGCCAGCCAACCCAGTAGGTTTATGCAAATGTAGGTATATGCTAGCAAGTCTTTCAGTACATAAACACATTACATAATGCCTATTATGGTATTTAACTGTGTCAAAGCCAAGACACTATTTATTGGTGTGTCAGAAGAGGCAAGTGTGTCAGCCTTCTTACACGCAATACTCAATGTAACCTCAGATTTTCACTACAGTTCAAAAGAAGTTGTTAAAAATTTGTGTAAGTAAGTAAGTACCCACTTACTAAATTGTGTATCTAAAATAGGCTCACACAGGGTTTTAGCAATATAGGTAAGTATATGAGGACTTTAAAACATCAAAGCCAAAAATCTCCCCGTACTCTAATAAATCACGAGATCTACAACGTTGGTATAAGTACATTGTTTCTGGATGTTCCCGAATAACCGATTGCTTAGTAAAACTATATAAACTCTAAAGAAACAACACATATTATATTTGTTATGATATGAAGCAGCCTATACTTACCATCCTACCTATGGATGCCATTATCGTGATAGTGGGTATTTCTGTCACAGTCAATGCGGGTGCCACATACTTATAAGTAGGGTGACATACTTAAAACTTATCGTCAACCGATTTTAAATTGCCTTACACACTGTATTCCCTCCTTCTAGGCACCCTAGAAGCTAACTAGACAGTTAATAACTTGTACAAATCTGTAGAAAATATCTCTGTTCCGTAACAATATGTAGAAATGAGGACAAATTGCTCTGTAGTAAGTAAGATGTGAGTCAAATGCGATAGTAATAAGAGGTTATGTGCATTCCATAGACTCGCATATGACAACAGTATAGAATGATGAAGATAGATGCGGTAAGATAAAGCCAAGCATTTGTCTTGTACGAATGATGAAAGTTAGTCGACTCTCTATTTTTGCTGTAAGAAACCTTGCACATATATTATTATTATATATAAAAGCTAGTCCACCAACCCGCACTTGGCCAGCGTGGTGGACTAGGCCTAAACCCTTCCTTCACTGGAAGGAGACCCGTGCCCCAGCAGTGGGGACGTAATGGGTCGTGATGATGATAAAAGCTAGTGCAACAATATTTCGTTTACTACTCAAATCAGCGGTTACTTAATTGTTAACACGTTAATAACAGATATGAATTACCAAGTTAAAATGTGTTTAATAATGACATTACGTAACATTTTAACATTACTGTTCACCTGTCATTGAACCCAAGTTTAGTTAACACTTCATTACACTTGATTATAGTCTTTCAGGCCTTGCTGCCTCTTATAATTATAATGTTATAAGTTTTGTAGCCCAAGTGTGTAATTAAGTAACTTTGCGTGCCATGAAATTATAATATAATAAAATACCTAACTAGCCTTTTCAATTAGTAATAACATAAAAAATAAACGAAAATACATAAGAGGTGAAATAAACTTAAAAGTGTTCCAGTCCTATATCCATTTAAGTAAAAATTGTGATAGAGGCCTTCTTATGCAGGTATTCCCACAGTGATCGCAGGAAAAGCTACTGATTTGTAAAATATTACGATTTTTATATCTGTTGAGGCCTATATAGGATGCCTAGGTATAAACGATTGTTGGCTGATGATAATGTCTGGATAAGTATCTCTATCACGTTGAACGGGACAAGTAGCCATTGTTCCGCTGTCCTCACATTTAATAACCATGAAGGATGCGCTGTTGATCATGCAGAAAAAAACTCACTCCATTCATTTTGGGTTGTCCTTTGTTACCTCATTTTCAAGAACGAATGTCGAACATATCACCTTTATGAACTTGAAATAGAGTTCAGATTGTTCAGAGCGATATCTGGTCAGCGAAATTCACGGGACAACCAAAACATTTCATAATATCTGATGGCCGTAGCTGTGGCTTTGTTTCCCAATGCCAGACCTGACTTTAGTGTTAAATCGTAAACGAAGTTAAATCATGTTCAATGTGGAGAAAAACTAAAAGCTAATTACAGATGGCGCCTTAGGCGACTGTGCCTAATTCCCCAGTTCCTATTGGTGGGTTCAGTCGCCATTTTTTCCCCCCATTGATGTAATTGGTCAGAACCAGAAAGGCACACGCTGGTGCTGCCATAGTTTCACTTGGTTTTCTTCCCCATTGCACCTGAATTTTCAACGAGACATACAATGTTCATTATTTCATCAAAGCCTCATGTCACCCGAGTAACTTCGGATTACTAATCGGAATTACTAAGTAGTATGTGCTCAGAGATCATAAACTCATTATGTATAGGCTTAAGAAACATATTGTTTGCATCACTGTGCTGCCTACCACGCGATCCGACATCGTTGTTGACGTAATATTAGGTATTTGATGATTTCACGCCTCCAGACTAAACCGTCTGCTTCGATCGAAATTTAAAAATAAAATTACTTATAACAAATCATTGATCATCCTGCCAATTGCCATTACACGACTGCCGATTGGCTAAGAATTATGCGATAACGAATCGTGATAAAGCGCTACTAATGTGAATCATATCTTATTGGGTTTATATCCTTATTGAATTAACTTCGGTATACCGATTATGTGTGTTATAGTTACAGATTAATGGTTAGGAACTTATTGCTCATACAAAAGAGTTCAACGGGGTGCTAAGGCTTTCGGGAATTTATGGATGAGTAAATTTATCGGTGATTACGTAGTTTTAGTACACATTTTATATAACTAATTGAAAACCCTTTTTTCATAATGGTTAAAAAGTTTTAAAACGTAATAGCTAAATTCAGAGACATTTCTAACATCTCACCTCCATACCATTTTATTAGTCCCCTAAGGTCCGCTTGAATAACTGATAACCGGAAATGTAAAGGAGTCCCATTAATGATGGCTACTTCCGGTATATTTGGCGCTATTTGCTTCCTCCTGTTTGAATATCGAACACTCTTTGTTACGTGGAATACATTTATCGGACCATTGACCGTTCATTATGTTAACCCGAAGACCATTAACCGATCATGTAATATGAGAGGAACTAATTGTAGTTATACGTAGTATCAGTTTACTCAAGTAAACGAAAATTGCGGTCATAACAAAAAAATATGTTCGAGATGGGTTTTTTTTAGATTAATTTGATATAATACAGAAAGGTTAAACTACATTTAATACCTGTTTGATCGTCTTTGCTTTATAAAAGTTAAATAACATTGCGATCTATTGGACATCGTACAGCGATGCTGCCAGTATGATATTTAGGTGACTGCTTCTAGTAACATTGCTATTCTTCGACCAGTTTTACTGGTTTTTTCCTCGCATTCTCAGTGAGATGCTCCTCCGCTTTTCTCCTTATGGAAATAACTGGTAGCTGGACTGGATCAGTAAAAGTGATATTCAATTATTTTACCATATTCTAGGTAGGAAATAAGTATTTCTTTGAGTAAATAGAACCATATCGCCATATTAATTATATCATTTAGGTACTCGTACTACTACCTAAACAGCACCTATGATCATGTTTATGTTTAACATAATAAGTTAATAAGTAGCTTCAAAATTGCTACTTCTGTTTGACCAGTGCCATTTTTGTTGCTATTTTTATCAGCGTACAGACAAACACAGGTTTCTCTACATTGATTCTAAAAGCGAAAGCGGATCTAGCTTCACCACGGACACTAATCTGTGATTCGGAATTAACATTCGATGTGCGTCCAGATAAAAATGTGAAACAATGGCGGCGGTTCCGGTCCGGCCACTCTTGCGCAGGCGCATGTTGCGTGTGCCGCTAGCCTAGGAGCTATCCCGGTGGCGCAACCTACCTGTGTGAGTGGTAAATGTGTATGTAATCTATGGTATCAAGATTCCGAAGAAACGATGTATTGGTTTTGTTGCGAAAGATGCGTTCTACAGGGAGTATAAAGGTAAAAAGGGTATACTAAGCCGAAAGGGGGTGACTCAGGGGATCACACTGAACAATTTTTGTTGGTCACGTAACTGTTTACTACCCATGGAGAAGCAATTGTTTTTTGCGAATTGTCAAAACTCGTAAAACAAAAGTTGTTCAGAATGAACCCCTGAGTTACCCGCTTTCGGTTAGTACTTATACCCTTTTTGTAAGACCCTGTATATTTTGTAGAGCCTAAGTTCAAGCTAAATGACTCCTCCGTTTTCAATATGGGAAGTAGAGGAAGCCACTATCACTAACTGTAAATCTAGTGTGTATAAGTGCTTAAATTAAATAATATCACAATAAACTTGTACATTTTTATAGTCCCATTGTATTAAGTAGACCCAAGTCATGTGTGCGGTTTCATTTCTTTAAGAACAATTATTCAGCTTCAAATTAGATTAAGATACCGTAATCCTTTGTAGCGGTTATCATGTATGCTGGACAAAACTAGTTCCTTATTTCATACTGCACAAGAGTTATAATTTCATGAAAAACGTAGTGCGGGCTTTGGTTAACGTGAGAAAAATGCATTTTCGACTGAGTACAGAAGGAAGACTGACGATATTATTTAAACAATTTGTCTAATTAAGTCTGTACAGCCTTGGAAGAATGATGCCATAGCGGCTGGCTGCTTGAATATAAGACAATTGATTCTCACAATTACAATCTGGCGGTTTTAAGACCAACATGTCGTCTGTACCTTCCAGCTTCAATCTAAGAAGGTATATTTATCGTTTACAACTGTACACGTACTTCACTTTTGATTAAATTAAGGTATCTACTTTGTACTGCTAACGGTATAAGATATCCACACAAGCAGATAAAATCCTGAAATTATGGTATAGTTATGTGCACAAATTATAACTGCATAGTCTTCTTTACCTTCCTTAGTTAACCTACATTTTATCGATGTCTGAGTAAGGTATGTGGCGCTAGGTGAACTACTATAATCAACTTCACAATAATTATAGTATTGTATGTATAATATGTATTATTATTTTTACACATTACACTAATTGGAGTAATAACTGAAATAGGTAAGCGCGTACACTTTTATAATTTAAGCTTCGAAATATCAGGGTCAGATGAGTAGCGGGATCGGTCAAACCGAGACTGAGAATTACGCTTATAACGTAGTTAGTTTTAACTGTAATCTGGAAACGAGGTTGACAAATGCATCAGCTCTGTTTAGTTATGGGTTAACCTCAAACTCTTAGCTTAGATTAGCTAGCTTAGGATGAATCATTGTAGGTACTTAACCCTAAAATGTTGGTTAGCCTATTTTAGAGCTCAGTTTCAATAATTTAGACACACTGCTATGTTATAAAGAGAGATCGTGTTTGTTAAAATAAAAATAAAAACTAATATTTGTTCGCTACTACATTGAGTAGCTAACAAAGATCCGTTTTGAATTCCTGTTGAGATACCAAAGATTGGATTCACTCCATTTATATTTGCAAAATCATGCAATATGGTCAGAGAATGCGGCGTACCTCAAGGCTCTTTCTTGGACCGTTACTGTTGTTAGTGTACATGTATGATACCATACTACTTACCAATACACTGTGTTGCGCAACGAATATGTTGTAAGGAACGCATTTGCTATATCAATAAATTATGAGTGTTTTTACTCGTCTCGATATGTTATTGCAGTTTGCATTAGCGATGAAGATCGATAGCCTCAAATTTATTGTAAACTTTCGCAAGGATATGAAATTTGTATAACTTACCTACTACTTACTTAATTGTTTTAGAGTTTATAGCTATAATTGGCCATTTGATAGAATAAACCTACAATCGAATATATCCTGATGTACTTATATATGTATATATATATGAATCTTTTTGAGTTTAGAAACTCCGTGTTTATTTGATGGATAAAGAACCTTAATTGATATGAAAACAATCCCACAATTCTGCATTAAAATTACCTACTACATCAACAAGTATCGTGTTACATAAGGGAACACCCAAATATTCCGAAAAACTTTTTTCCGAATTTGATAACCCCGAATATGTAATTTACGAAATATTGCAATACCGATTTTTTAAAATACCGAATTATAATAATCACGAAAATTATAATTTCGAATATTATAATCACAAATATTGTTATTACGATTGTTAAATATACGAATGTTAAAAAATACGATTACTTTAATATACGAAAAATAAAATACCGATTTATTATAATCACGAAAAAGTCAAATCCCGATCGGAAATATGATAATTCGTGATTTTGACAAAAAACATAAACGCCTTTAAAACTTTAGAACCAAAACCAAAAGATAGGTGCGACGACGAGCAAAGCGAGGAGGAGCGTGTTAGGTGCACATAGATATCGAAAAACAAAGCGGAGCGCAGCGAAGCGGAGCGGAGCGTTTCAAATATAGAGCAAAACAATTGTTAGGATTTTTATGGTGTTTAAACTTAAAAACCTTAGGACCTAAACCTAAAGATAGGTGCGACGACGAGCAAAGCGAGGAGGAGCGTGTTAGGTGCACATAGATATCGAAAAACAAAGCGGAGCGCAGCGAAGCGGAGCGGAGCGTTTCAGATATAGAGCAAAACAATTGTTAGGATTTTTATGGTGTTTAAACTTAAAAACCTTAGGACCTAAACCTAAAGATAGGTGCGACGACGAGCAAAGCGAGGAGGAGTGTGTTAGGTGCACATTGATATCGAAAAACAAAGCGGAGCGCAGCGAAGCGGAGCGAAGCGGAGCGGAGCGTTTCACATAATATAGCTTAAAAAATATTGTTTTTATACGCATTATGCTGCATTATTCATAATAGTTAACCATTTCTTGTTAACTAAGAAACATTCGGGAATTTGTATTTTCGGAATATTAAAACTTCGGGATTCGTAATTTAAATAATTCGATATAATAAAAATCGTACTTTTGAAACATCGAAATAATAATATTCGGAAAATTGACTTTCGTCATTTTAATAAATGTGTTGTTTGAAATTTCGTTTATAAACTATTCGTGATTTTCGTTATTCGGAAACTTAAAATTCGGGATTGTGAATTATTCGGAACTATGAAATTCGAAATTTAAAAAATCGTTATTTTCATATTCGTAAAAAAGTAATTCGGAATTATGTAGTGTACCCGTTACATAAGTATGGTTATATTTGTATTATTAGACAAAGATTATACTTTCAGTTTCTACGCAACTTTCTGCATCATCGATTTAAAAGCCGAGCCTTAATAATAATAATATGGTTTAATTTATTGCAACCAGAGACTGACCTCTGTCACGTACCGACATTGACATTGAGATAGCATTTGATATGAATACTAAACAAATTATTGACCTAAAGGCTCTTAACGACTATTACGTAAGAATTTGATTCAACAAATTCATTTGATTAAGTTTTATTTCACCAACCCGCACTTGGCCAGCGTGGTGGACTAGGCCTTAACCCTTCCTTCATTGGAAGGAGACCCGTGCCCCAGACGTGGGGACTTAATGGGTCGTGATGATGATGAAGTTTTATTTTCGCAAAAGATCGCATCCAGTGGCGTGCTTTGGGAGAGGCCTACGGCTAGCAGTGGACTGCTATAGGCTGATGATGATGATGATTTGACTGTAAAAAATGAAAATGATTATTTTAGGAACCTGATAAAGTGTGTGTGGTAGTGAGGTCCTGTGTCGTATTGAGGGTAGTGGCGACATGAAGGACCGGGATCTTTGAACTAATATTACTTTATACTTCAATGACTAGGACACAGATTCTGATGCCCAATAGTAAAAAGAAGGGAAAGGGAATGACGGCTTGTAATTTTTTCTAATAATCTTTGTAAAAAGTAAGGTTTGAAATAATTATATAAAATATATTTTAAATAAGTTAACTATACTATTTATAATTATTATAAACACTCTTGCAAGGCAGTGGCAGACACATATTATTCAAGATGAAAGTCAAATAAATTCTCTAGAGTGTTGAATAAATTAAAATATTGTTAATATTCAATATGCGCTCATAATTACTGGTTTGAATAGTTATTTATCAGTGAAAGTCGAGGAGGTCAATGCCGTAATAATTTACTAGAAAACTTTCTTTATAGGAAAAGTAAAAGGATTTGAAAACATCCTAATCCTAACTAATATTATTAATGCGAAAGTAACTGTGTCTGTCTGTTACTCTTTCACGGCAAACGGCCAAAACTACCGAATGAAAATTGGTATACATATGGTCTAGAGTCTAGACCTTGAGAAAGAACAAAGTCTACTTTTTATCCCGGATTTCCCACGGGAAAACTTTTTGAGGCGAAGCGAAACTCGTGGGAACAGCTACCTAGTTCTTAATAAAACATGCATTTTTTTAAAATGTCGAGCCTACCATGGTCGAATTTTCCATTCCAATATCCGCAGTGACTGATCTAAAACACGTTCCTTATAAGAATCGTAAGTACATTAATATTTTACGTGAGACACTTCGTATTAAACTTCAGTGTGTTACGATGTACGAATGTAGCCGATCCGATATCTACGAGGCTACTTTTGCTTGACTATTTCAACATTGAAGAATAAGGCTTATCCCAGAATAAGTCGTCTATTTACCCGAGAGGAAGCTACCTCATACATCAACTTATTTTCAAATAAGCATATTGGTGAAATCGGAGAGTTGTCATGCAATTAGGTAGATCCATATATTCAAAGAGATATAGGTTCACAAAGCAGCTTACCAAATGACATATGTGTATCTATATATTTTATATAGTTTTTATAGTTAGCAGCCTGAATTTGGGCCTAAGACGTAGGTAATTTGTGTAAACTGCAATAGGAAGTCGCTTGCCTACTGTATGTACCAATTATAGTAAAATGTCAAGGCGATTCATTCATATCCATTTATTAGTCACCATCAAGGAATGTTTTGTGTTTTGCAGTGAACGCTCATAGTATGACCAATGGTTATAGGATTTAAATTGCAGTAAATTTTAAAAATATGTAGGTTGGTACTTATGTCAATAAAACATGTGTAAGTAAGAAAATAAGAACTTACTTAGGTAGGTTCATATTTCGAAAAAGATATAGTTTATAGTTAGAGTTATTAAAAACAAAGTCCGAAGTGTTAAGCTTAATATAGGTATCTATTTTGGTATAAGTACATCGGAACACAATTGGCCATTCTCACCTGATCGAGGTTATTGATCTCTCCTATCTTGATTTAATTGATCATCTAATAGTATCCGAACGCACGCTTTCTTCCGGTATCAAGGTTAACTGGCTCTCACCTGTGGCTGCGCAGTATGTTGCGTCTTGCGGTAGAAACGACGACCCCTTTACAACTTTCGAACGTAACTGCGGTGACAATTTGACATTTGTAAAAACAGCGGGAAAATAAAATAGAACATTTTTAATTTTCTGGATGTCCACTGTTTATGAATAGACATTATTTGGTGAAACATAGTGAAAGGATATCCCCAGAAAGGCCTAGAATAACCGGGAATGAAGTAAAAATATTACTCTAAGAAAAAAATAGTACCTACTTACCTGAGCTACTTACCATCTTTATACCAACCCAGAATAACAAGATGCGTTTCAAAATTGATAAACGGTTAGGTTGGCGCGACATAGCATTATAGATGGCTCGTGGATCGGTTACGGTCTTACGGTGAATTGCAAGAAACGGTTCGTTTAGTTAGCTGGTTACCATAATAGGTGCACAGCTCCTCGTATAATATGATGCAGTCCAGATGGCACGTGGGGTGTAATCCAGTTGTGCGCGACTGACTTGATTGACATTCAGACAATTGCCTTTGAGTTGACGGGCCGGTTAAATTGCCTACCTATGTAGGTAATCTGATATAGTGATTCAATTGAGTAAGCAAGCATAGAAAATAGGCATGCTTCACTAATTTAAGTCTATGTCTTTTAACTTTCATTTAAAGAAATTTGTGCGGACCTACGAGTAGTACATATCTAAATAAGTAAGGATAGAGAGTTTTGAACCAAATTCTCAGGATCGAAGCGCGGGCCGTGATAACCGTATTAAATTGAGTGTCAATCTGAATTTCTTTCACACTACTCTACCAATTTACCATAATGCGATCGCGATCACAATAAGCCATAACTATTTGGTATTTTCTTATCTACAGTAACAGTTCTGTTTGGTAACGGTATATCGGTTGAACTGTTAATCTTCGTTGGTCGCTACGAGACTGTATCAGTGACAGACGGACAGACAGGGAAACCGGGGCTGGAGGGCTACTCTACACTGACGAAAAACGAAAAGCAAAGACTCCATCTCCTTGTATTAAACGCTGATTGCCCGACAGCTCTCGTTCTTTAGTTTTTCGTCAGTTTAGACTAACCCCCCTGGTTAGATGTAACATCTGTCTCGACTGCCGATACTGAGACAGAGATTAGTGTTCACAGATATTTAGCGGTGCTAGTAGGTACGTAATCTAAGTAGATACAAAAGCACTACTAATCCCCATAGCTGGGTTTACAGTACACAAATTTCGGATTGGTTAATAAAATCAGCAATAGTTTTAATGTTACTATGCACAACTAGGCTTTAGCTTCCTAAATCAGCAGGTATGTATACTGACCTATCTAGCACATACCTATAGTTTTCGAAATTGTACACTTTATAAGCTGTTTATATCCCAAATCAGAACGATCTGACCCAGTTTAGCACTCATTCACAACAAACGATCATTAACATCACATCGGAATGTCAATGTCTCGCTTCACACATTTCTAAACGAACACGACTCGTCTACTTGTCTCTTCCATCACCATGTTAGACCATATCACTTTCATCTTATTTTCAGTATCTTAGAGACTATTTTTCGTGCAATGCTTGCGAGTTTCAGGGGACACATACTTACTTGCGGTGAACGCATTGTTTAACTTTGCATTTTATGCCAACTCCCACACTTAAACTATGTCACTTTTTGTTTCATCTTCACTATCAATGACAAACCAGCGGAAATAAACTGTATCAGATGGTGATAAGATGCAAATTGGCGTGATATTTTACGGCAGGTACTGTCACCGGATGTTGACGGAAAAAGGCGGAAAATTGGTTTAAATATAACTCGTTTGAGTTTTCCCCGAAGAAATGTTTGTAAATTATGTGGTTTGATAAGGAAAACGTATATACCTACCGTACTTATTGAGTTTTTAGTAACCTTCAATAGTACTTAGTCAAAGAATTAATAAAAACACAATGTAATGAGCTAAAAACAAATTATATCCAATCAACAAATTGACACATCAATGCTGAATAATGTATTAAAATAAACAATGGCGTCTTCCTCTCACGGAGATCTAAAACGTTTATTTGACCATTGTTGCATTTGAATTTAATTAATACCTAATTACATACGTACAATTTTATTGTTTGTTTCCTAACGTTTTAATATTGCCCATTAGATATTTAAAAATTTTCCAAATATACGGGGTGTTTAATTTACCATTTAAGGTTATACTTACTTACATTCAAAAGTAGCCTAGTACTACAACAAACTCAGGCCTTGTTCAAGGAATGTTTTGATTCTAATGGCATGTCATAGAGACACATTAATAATTTATATTCATCCCCGACGCATTCCGTATCGTGTGACCATAGATTAGTATCTTTTGCACCTATTGCGATGTACAGAAACAGAACAATATTCCCAGGAGGTCAGCGAAGTCACGGCCACTGTGTCAGCTCAAACCGATGTTCGAATTTTGAGAGGCGTTGCTTTTTAATATTCCGTTATTGGTGGCTTGGTTTTAATTCTTAAGCTACTTATCGGTCTTTGGAGGCAAAGGTTACCAGCCTCTACGTACAATGTATTCGTTATTATGAACTTTTTATGGGAAACACCCATACATTTTTTCGGATACTTACGTATTTTATAACCATAATCCTCACATATCGGCTATAAGTTCTGGACTATAAGCTTCAGAAGGAAACTGACCGTCACACAATATACAGGGTGTTGCAAAAAGGGTATACTAAGCCGAAAGTTTTTTTATTGACGCGAATTTTGAAATTCTGATTTCAGTTAGATATACCATGCTGCTCATGTAGGTTTCGGCTTAGTATACCCTTTTTGCAACACCCTGTATTAAAGACACCTTCGGATTAAAATAAACTATCAAAGGTACTTAGGTCTAGGAATGGTCTTGGTCAATGTGTGTGTTTCAAACACCCAACATTCCCGAGTTGTAAAATTTACTGTTCTGATACCCTACTATTTTATTCGTTCATTAACATTCTTTATTCAAGATAAAATCTACGATTCACCGTAAACCGTAATATACTATCATACCTAATTTCATAACACTATTAAATCAATATACTAACGGAAATCGAACCTTATACACTGGTAATAAGGATGAGCGATTGTGGATTACTTAGATTGCTAGTTTCGGAAATTTTCCCACTTGTTCAAACCAATACCGCATTTTTTGTATACTTAAGTTATTTTAACCTACATCATACTCGTATATACCTAGTACGCCCTACAAACGTTTAACCAATAGAATTAATTTATTGAAAAAATCATGTGCTTGCAATAATTTCGCGAGAATCAAAGTTTATGTATTGGGATTGGGCAGTTATGGGCATTGGGCATGAGAAATCGAAGCATGGATCTGATAATGGATAAGAAAACATTTACTTATTGGTTACAAAAAATCGAAACTGCGATATGTGTTGCATTGGTTGATTTTCCACTCAACACTCCAATAACCTTTATTAAATTGGTTTAAATTCCACCTTTCAGTAAATACCTAGTTAGGACTAAAGTTGGTCTTGTTAATTTTCACCTTGGCAGACCTTTACTTTTGTGGGGTGTGTCCAACAAGATCTAGTATTTTTAGAGCTTGAATTGCAATCTAGAATGCCAACTAGATCGTTACATGAAATTTTACTGGTCCAATTAGGAAACTCAGTTTTAAATTGGATTTTGCCTTGAAATTTGTAATGCACAGTGGAAGCTATTCTAAATGTAACTTCAAAAATAACTCTTTGATTTATGATGAAGTATGAAATAAGAATCTTAAGTCGATAAGAACGTTTTTTTAATTACCCGCGAAGGGAAAATTGCTCTTCACTTGTTATGATTATTATGAATTATGGCTAAAGATCAGACAATCTAACCTGAAAATGGGAATTAATTTATATTTTCAACAAATTACAACAATTGTAACAAATTACAGCTATGAAACAATAGTGACCCACTAAACAACAGAGGAACAGTCTCAACAGAATTGATTATACAAGGAAACGTTCTAAGTAGACCAATTTGCACCGGTTTACCCTGTTATCCATAACTCGCGGCTGGAAGCACGAAAACTGCAATTGCAATGGTCAATACGTGACCGAGGCATGGTTGCCTAATCTTAACGAGGAGAGCTGATGAGAGCCAAAGGACAGGAAATCTAGACTAACCAGATTGTACTGGCCAGTTGTTTCGCAACACAAGTTACAGGATATGGGTTTGTTGTCAATTTATGAGTAATTGATGTTGATTCTGAATGAAATTGAAACAAATTATCATTTTGTAGCTGTCAAAACCTTAAATTATTTTATTTAACACTCTGTTTTAAATGACAGATCAACCACGAAGACATCTATATCCTAACTAATTTTATAAATGCTAAAGTAACTGTGTCTGTCTGTCTGTTAGTCTTTCACGCCAAAACTACTGGACGAATTTGAGACGAATTTCAATGAAATTTGGATTACAATATGGTCTTGACCCTAAGAAAGAACTAAGACGAAACTTTTTAAGGCGAAGCGAAGCTCGCGGGAACAGCTAATTTAACAATAAATATGAATATCGACAACTCTCGTTCGTTCGTTTTTTGTCTAGCTATATAGAACGATTCTTTACTTTCAGTCACGTCTGTTATTTCATCTGTGTAACTACTATGAATGAGAATTACCTACTTACTTAACTTACTCTCTTAAAACGTCGACGTGGTGAAGGAAAGTAGCCGATGTTGTCACAGTTGTCACTGCTACTTGTTTACCTACAACTTGTATTGTGAGGACGTTGTATTGGGTAATATGTATGACTGTATGTGTGTCATTTATTGGGTTTATTGGTTTAACCTTGTCTATTTATTTGAGCTGCAAACAGTTTTGCATTTATTTACCTTTTATGTTTATCAGTCGGTAGATTTCAGTTTACTTTACTGTCGTCATTTAATAACACCTCCATTTTAGGTACATTTTATTGTTATATTTTTTGTACCTACTCTACAATTATTTTTAAATATTTTCGATGCAATCCTATATTTCACCTAACAGAGGTTTTATACCTCTCGTTTTATAACATCCATTATCATAATTATTATTTTCCGTTCATGTCAATACTACATAAGTACTATCTATATGTTTAAATCCTTCGACTAAGTGGCTAGTAAAGAAAAGTCGTCACTATAAAGGAAAGTTTGAGTCCAATTAGACCATAGACAAATTGATGCGTAGAATTACCCACCAGACACGTACGTGGTCCCAGCTCGGTGCAAGTTCAGCACCGTGGCCAATCTATTTATTACATGGCTTTCACATAACCACTATACATAATATAATATAGATTGAAAGAAAAGTTTCACAATTTCTTCTCTTTTTTTGCAGATTTGCTAAGCTTGCGTGCCAGGATCTTAGAGAATTTCTTATTATGTAAGTAATTAAGTGTTTTGGTTTATTTAATGAATTCATTGAAAAAATTAAACAACTAACTAACACTTACGAGCAATGATAAAGTTCCAGTGACAGCACCAAATTAGTCCTTAAAACAACGGAAAAGGCTAGCTTAATAATTATATTATATCATTGTAATTATATAATAATAATATAATTACATTAATAATTAAGAACATTGTTACTAACACATTGGGCTTAAGTTGTCAATTTAAATAAATACATTATTATTAATTTACTTTTGTATCTTTTAATTTTAATTTTATAAATGTAAATGTAATTAGGATATGATATGGGCTTTTTACACCTGAAATAAAGATATATTATTATTATTATTATTATATTATTATTAATAAAGCCGTCTGCGTAATAGTGAATTCAGAACAGCGTAAATATTTTGATCAAATTCTAAATTAAATGTTTTTATAGTGTTTCGGCATTTTCTAAGTGGAACTTTTTCATTGCTTACTTTTCTATGTACTTACGTAGGTAGGTGTGCTCAGCTGCTCAGACTGAAACAGAAGTGTTACAATCATAATCGACATCGTCTCGATTGCATTATGCATTCGATTCATTAATCGATACACGATTGATGGAGCGTGCTGTCTGGGCAATTCCTATGGAGACACATAATATTCTACATGATTGGTGGCCTAAGTCACAAATTATTATGATTTAAGTAGAAGATAAATGTAGGTACCATAACATAAGCTTGTCACGAGACAAGAAGCAAAAGTTAGTTTCATACAAACCTATTTTTAACATGTTAAAATGACGAGCAACCAGAAAAAATATGGATTTTACAACTTTTACAACTATTCTTCACCAGCATTCATATAATATCTGCGCTGTATGACTTCGAGCATACATTAATCACAATGGCATTTTCATAGCATGTGAATGAGAATTAGCTCAATTATTGCAATTAACGTGCAAATATTGCAAAAACATTTTAATTTTACAATGTTCACACAACAAATAAATCACAAATGCGTGATCAGTGATCATTCATGAACAGGCCTAGGCCCAGTGTTCCGTGTGAGGAACAGACACCGCCCTGTCTGTGCGTCTATTTGCGACCTAATACTTAATTATATTAATCATCCAGTTAAGGAAATAACAGTTATTTCGATTACAATTAGCTACATTTTTCGTGAAATGGCGTTGAATTTTTACATTAGGTATTAGGTGTGTTTGTATAGTTATGTAGACTGCTGTAAAATTGTTGGGAGTAGATTGTTTTGTCTAATAGGTATACTTACGGCAATTTATTGCTTTGGAAATCTTCTTCAGAATTACTTACACTTATGAAAGTGTTTAGAAAATAAGCAGAAGAACAAGTTGCATCTTTCCAAGTGCCGGAAACGCTAAGTGTTTCTTCAGTCTGCGCGGAAACGGCTAGAAACTATAGTTTTTGTTACTTTCATTTAATTTCATACATAAGTTATAAACTAATAGCTTACATACTTATCCTGAAATTAATAGAAAATATTGTTAATTTAGTCAAATTAAGTCTCTTTATGTAAAAAAATTGATTTGAATAAACTTGTAAATTTACAACAAGGTTAAAATTTACTTTGAAACACAGTTAATCAATATAGCAATTTCTATTAATCTAACTAAAATATATATTTAAATACCTATGTATATATTCTCTATAAAATAAAATGATTTTAGAGCGAAAATTCAATGATACAACATCTTAGAAGAATGGTTGAGGAATCAAAACCTTAATTTAGAACCTTCATTACACCTAAGACATTGATAGCGGTTATTTCCTACTGCTGACCATTGTTTTTATATTTCCCATGGGAGGTTATATCAAGGCATTCATGTTATGGCTTGAACTTGAAAAATTATGGGTTACCATAAAACAGGTACCCAGGTACTTTTGTTGACGGTCAACTAACACAAAATTAAATTCCCACAAAGTGTGTTGGTCACCCTACAGTTAGAACAAACGGAAATGGCAAAATACATGTTTTAGCCGACACTTCGATTGCCGGCCGCTGGTTTGGCTACAATTTTGCAATTTATAGTAAATGTTGAGATTATAGCTAAAGCCCTTGTCGGGCTAATTGAGATTGTACTTTGGTCAGTATTGAAAACTAGTACCTACTTTATTACTTCCATGATTGAAATCGTTGTAATGAATTTATGGAAACTCGTATAAATCGGGTAAATAACTAATGCATTCAAAATTCGTTACAAGTTTGTGAAAAGATATACTTTTACCGCTAAGACCATGTCCTAAGTGTCATCTCATAAACCGTTTAATTATGAAATGCAATACCTATACTTAGTTATTTCTGTATCCTTTTAAGCAGGGGCGTAGTTTCGTTTCCTGTCTGCTCAATTCTCGCATTCTGAAGTATGAATAATATCTGGTCGCTAGTGAGTAATGGTTGCAGCGGGCCACCTCTCCTTTGTTTATGCACCTGCGGTTGCGGTTCACAGATATAAAATATTTTATTCTGAATGGACAACATTTCAAAAAACTAAAGCTGCTATAAATCGAAAACCATTTCGAGATTTAGCTCTAAAGGACACAAAAAAAATGTTCTTGTATTTTTTGGATGTATCATTTTCGAGAAAATCATAAAATAGTAAAAAAGTGCTGATGACGTCATGCATCAGGTGCGATGCATTTTGATGATCAAAGCCTATAGATTTAAAAACAAAGTAACTGTCACTTTCATTTTTGATTGAATTTGACGTTTTATCGTGACGTTGTTGTTTATTTGGGTCATTTTCATTAATTCTGTTCTGACACTTTCTGACTATTTTTTTATTTATTATTAACAGATGACCTCTATATAATATGTCCCAGAGCATGCCACCGCCTACACAGCTGAAACAATGCTTCTGCTTATTTTTTTACATGATAAGTACCTACTTTCCATCATCAGAAATATCAATGTCATTTGAAAATGACCCATTTGTTGGTTGGCATGTAAACAAAGTTTAAATGTCACTTGTCAGTGTCATTTATGATTTTTTCGAGACTCAGGCAATAGACAAAAATAAAAATTGAGCCTAATATGTGACTTCACTTCCGGTTTTAAAATAATAAACTTTAAAGTTAAAAATAACATGCAAAAATTAATGTATATACAAAATAAAAAAATACGGGTCCACTAATTTTCTATAATCTTTCCGAATAGCTAATAAAAATATAGGGTAAAGAAAATGAAATGTTGTCCATTACACACAAAATTCACACCGAAATAGTAAATACTCGATCTACAGACAATTTTTGGTACAGAATTTAGAAAAAATATATATTTATCGTAAAGCTATAGAGTAAAGTATTAAATAAAGCTACAACTATATTAATTATCGGGGTGCACTTCAGCTACTGACACTGATGAAATGACTGGCTAAACTTTCCGCCACGGTGACAAATCCTTGTCCAGATCTATTGTTTGTAACCAATAGGCTAAGAAAAGATTGGATACTTGTATGTATGTATGTATGTATTGCACAAAACCCAGCCAGGAGTTACCCTGCATCCTGGATTACGCCAGGCCAACCAGGCAGCACATAGTTTTTAAGAGGAGGGGGAACACACGCTCAGGGATAGGTAAGGAAAGTGAGTATAATCGACCGAGTATGCACCCTAATAAGCCAATATAGGAGGTAGGGTACGGGTAGGAATAAGGTTTGTGGAGAGCGTAATTTGTTAGCCTTCTTGGCATGTCTGGGTGCATGTGATACATTCTTCTTCGTGCTGCTGCTGCTCGGGTCTGATATCCTGTTCCAGTCCATGGAATGGTCCTGTGCTGATGCTGAAGTGGTCCTGTGCTGATGCTGAACTTGTCCTGTGTTGATGCTGTAGTGTGTGCCAGTAGATGGCTGGAGTGGTCCTGTGCTGATGCTGAACTGGTCCTGTGCTGATGCTGTAGTGTGTCCTGTGCTGTTGCTGAAGTGGTCCTGTGTCTGATATCCTGTTCCAGTCCATGGAATGGTCCTGTGCTGATGCTGAAGTGGTCCTGTGCTGATGCTGAACTTGTCCTGTGTTGATGCTGTAGTGTGTGCCAGTAGATGGCTGGAGTGGTCCTGTGCTGATGCTGAACTGGTCCTGTGTTGATGCTGTAGTGTGTCCTGTGCTGTTGCTGAAGTGGTCCTGTGCTGATGCTGCAGTGGTCCTGTGCTTTTGCTGGTGTGGTCCTGTGCTGACGCAGAAGTGGTCTTGTGCTGATGCTGTAGTGTGTGCCTGTAGTTGGCTGGAGTGGTCCTGTGCTGATGCTGCAGTGGTCCTGTCCTGATGCTGAAGTGGTCCTGTGCTGATGCTGTAGTGTATGCCAGTAGATGCCTGGAGTGGTCCTGTGCTGATGCTGCAGTGGTCCTGTGCTGATCCTGAGTGGTCCTGTGCTGATGCTGGAGTGGTCCTGTGCTGATGCTGTAGTGGAGTGACTGTAGATGGCTGGAGTGGTTCTGTGCTGACGCTGAAGTATTCCTGTGCTGATGCTGTAGTATGTGACTGTAGATAGCTGGAGTGGTCCTGTGCTGATGCTGTAGTGGAGTGACTGTAGATGGCTGGAGTGGTTCTGTGCTGATACTGGAGTGGTCCTGTGCTGACGCTGAAGTATTCCTGTGCTGATGCTGTAGTATGTGACTGTAGATAGCTGGAGTGGTCCTGTGCTGATGCTGTAGTGGAGTGACTGTAGATGGCTAGAGTGGTTCTGTGCTGATGCTGGAGTGGTCCTGTGCTGACGCTGAAGTATTCCTGTGCTGATGCTGTAGTATGTGACTGTAGATAGCTGGAGTGGTCCTGTGCTGATGCTGTAGTGGAGTGACTGTAGATGGCTGGAGTGGTTCTGTGCTGATGCTGGAGTGGTCCTGTGCTGACGCTGAAGTATTCCTGTGCTGATGCTGTAGTATGTGACTGTAGATAGCTGGAGTGGTCCTGTGCTGATGCTGTAGTGGAGTGACTGTAGATGGCTGGAGTGGTTCTGTGCTGATGCTGGAGTGGTCCTGTGCTGACGCTGAAGTATTCCTGTGCTGATGCTGTAGTATGTGACTGTAGTTAGCTGGAGTGGTCCTGTGCTGATGCTGTAGTGGAGTGACTATAGATGGCTGGAGTGGTTCTGTGCTGATGCTGGAGTGGTCCTGTGCTGACGCTGAAGTAGTCCTGTGCTGATGCTGTAGTATGTGACTGTAGATAGCTGGAGTGGTCCTGTACTGATGCTGTAGTGGAGTTACTGTAGATGGCTGGAGTAGTCCTGTGCTGATGCTGCAGTGAGTGACTGTAGATGGCTTAAGTGGTCCTGTGTCTGATACTGCCGTTATGCTGTAGCTGTAGATTTCTGTAGCGTTCCTGTGGCTTACGTCTGTGACTTCTGAGCTGGGTAGTGGTTTACAGGATTGATGATACTTATTCTGTGTTTGTGTGCGTCTTCGATTGGTGGCGATAATTGATTGAATTGATTGTTATCTTCCATTTATTATTCAGTTCTAGCGGTGGATGCTCGTGTAGGCAACGGTTGCATATGAACTATAGTTGCTATAATGATTTTATTATATTTTATCTTGTGTTCGTTTTTCAGTTTCCCTTGAATGGTTCGTTGATGTAGACAGCTACATATCATCATATACCAAGCGGTCAAAAATACTTGGTAGAATTCCATTAAAATATTTGGTGAGCTATTGTTTTAGGGGTGCAGTTTCTGTCTATAAACATTTTTGTTATATTCTGCTTAAAAAGTATCTTTGTTGCAATGTGGGAATTTAGTTTAACAAACTTTGGCTTTGTCTACTTTTTCCCCATTGTTTCAGTTTGGGTCTATTTTATGGCTTGCAGATGTTCCGTTTCTTTTGGCGCAATGGGTCTATTGCCGCGGTTTTTTTTTTTAAAATATTCTGGTCTGAAAGAGAGCTTATTTCTAAGAATTGCGTTTGCTGTGGAAAAAATATTAGTCAGTGGTCCTAAACCCTGCACATGTTTGTATAATAGGATACTTACGTTAGTTTCCAGGCATTGTTAATTAAAATATATATTATGTTAAGTTTGTTCATGCAATGAATAAATTGGTGATGTTTTAGTTTACTAACTAAAGTTTTTATTCGTTGGTATTTTGCTGGATGGTGTAAGTGTCGTGCTAGATTTTTTGGACACGCACTGGTTTCGTTATTAATCCTTTTCAAAATGTAACAGATCTTAGGAACACTGTTCATGCAATAAAAGAATTTGAGTTTTTTGTTGTTGACTATAGATAAATGCATTTGGTGATATTCTGCTGGATACTGTGCTATTTGGATAAGTACAAGTTAAAATTAAAGCAATATGAGATTCTTTTTTTCTTTCCCTGTTCAAAAAATTGCAATAATCACCACGTTTTGCTTAGTTCAAGTAACCACTACTTTCGTTCAGGACATATTGAGATAAAAGGCTTTTAATTTCAAATGTATTCGGAAGGATGATAAAGTATGCTGATTGCCTTCTGTCAGGTGCCCTGAAGGTCTAGCTGGTAAAACTACGGTGTTGCGGATAGTTGGTATTTCTGAAGCAACGTCAGCTGGTCTCTAAATCGGGATTGGAATTCTCTCACCAGATTCTCACGGATAATGCTTTAGGGTATGACGGTGGCGGACGGCGAACTTATATCACGCCTATAAAGGGGCTGCGTCACACTATAATTTATACACTTCACACACTAGAACCGCGCACTTTAATGAAATGACTATATTGATACAAGGCAAGATACGAGTATTAGGTAATTTGACACTATAGTATACACATTGCAAAACTTTTTAAATAAATAAGAGATCACTTAATATAGATACTTATAAAGACTCAAGCTTTCGTACAACGGTTACTGATAAACAAAAGGCAACGCGAAACAAAGGATTTTTATGCGCAAGGGCCAGCGGCCAACACGTGTTGGGGCCCGGGAGCGCCCGGCGGACCCGACCGTCCCGCTTGCCTGTCACAATGCAACTCCCCTAAGAAAAGATTGGATACTTAGTACAAAATCCTAAAGTTTAAGAAATCAAAAGCTTAAACTGTACGGTGCACATGAAAATATCTGGTGAGTCAGGCGCCATGATGCAACGTTATAAATGTGTAAAGTTGTAAAACTTAATTGCTTATTTTATAGTAAGTAATTCGCGTAACTGTCTGCCCTTTTCTGTCAGATGACTTCCAAATAAGTCTCGGGGAATCAGAAAACTTGTCTTTGGGTCAGCAGGTTTTTGTCCAGTATCGGACCGAGACACAATCGTCATAACAACACCGTATTCATACATAATGAAATCTTTAACTTTCGCTTTAGTTTAGCCAAGTTTTTGGATAACTTTCCTATTGGACGAAAGTTTGAAACGGTTGCATATTTTTGAACTGGTTTACGACGAATTTCTCGAAGAGTTTCTTCCTCAAAATACGAAATTCAATGTCATATTGCAGTTTTATTAGACCGGTTATGTTTATAAAAGGAAATGTCCCTAAGAATGTAGAAAAAGGACCATAAGTACGTATGTGGTACATGCAAATTCTAAAGAGTCAAATCTCCCTTAGATACGCTCATGCAAGAAGTCCTAGCTATAGATATCTAAATAGGCTGATAAATTATGAATGAAACAAAAAACACTTTCCTTATAAATACCTATGTTTAGTGAATCCGTTATAAATTCGACATGTTCGGTATACCGTGAAGTTTCAGTGTTCAGAATCTCTTACTTCATTGCAATTAGTGGTTGCATCCATGTTGCATCGCGGTTATACAATCTCTCGTTCTGCTGCAATATTTACCAGGTTATGTTTACATGGTTAACTAATTTGGGAGTGGACTTTGTTTACTTCCGGTAACGTGACGGTGTGAGGCAATAAGATGTCCCCAAACTCTTGTAATAGATAGAAGCTATTAGCACCAAGCCATTAAGTATAAGTACCTACTAACTTTATTTTATATTTAGATAGATGTTTGCATAATGTTCAGTTATGTAAATCTTAATGCTAAAGCTTTTCCTACCCTCCTTCAGAAGCAATTCTCAATACACTTATTAATTTCTTGAGTGAACATCAACAGTACTAGGATCGCATAAATCCTGAAGAGACCGACAGCCATTCCTTTTCCTTTCAATAGCGATGTGCATTGCGAACACGCATGCGCGTCGACTATGCGTTCCTTTAGCTACCTTCGATGCCTTATCGTCTCAGGACGCTCAGGGTATTTTTAGTCAGTGACTGGAAACGTTAATCTTATAACACCCGTTGTGTGTGTTTGTCTGTGACCTAGGTATGGTGGCAATTTTTGTTTGAGAACTTGATAAATTCTTAGCTATATTATAAAGGAGACTTTTTCATTTTAAATTACGTTCTTCTAAGACTACATTTCATGGCCCTAAAAACAAAGCCTCTACCTACTCACCCAACTATTTTCTTCACAAGCGAAAACTGAAAGCAAATTCGCATTCTGTACGCATTACTTATTATTCTGTGGTATTACTTATATTGCAAGTTTTCCCCCATACATTGCAAAATCGTCTGCGTTTTTTCTTAGCGAGGTCGTGCGGCGATCCCGCCTGGCCCTGGGTCAGTGACCTGGCCATTGACTCCTGGGGGGTCACTCTCTACATCGTCGAACGAACAACCAAGAATTGTCATGCAATCGGCACGCTTAATACAACGAAATAGAGCCGTAGTCAGCGCAGTACTCCGAAGCTTCGGAAAAGAAAATCTGCAGCGTTTACCACGACTCTATCTCATTGTATTAAGCGTGCCGATTGAGTAACAATTGTCGTTCGTTTATTCGTCAATGTAGAGTGACCCCCCTGGAGTGTCGTAGTCTGCCCACGATGTGAATTACCCCGGCCGAGTGGGATTCTTGTGGGATTGTGGAATTGATACTGATATTCGCAGTGTTCTATTGTTAAACTTTACAACGCTTTAATTCAAAGTGTTTAAAAAAAAATAGAAAGTGAAGTCTAAAGTTTAATTTGAAAAGTAATGATCTTAAAAATATTGAGGAGCAGAAAAATAAATACCTACTGACCTACAGTTTTGAACCAAAAAATAATGGTTTCTTATGGGTCTTATAACTGGTTGAAGATGGGCTCTTCGAGCGTACAATACCTACTTAATTATGACCAAGCTCATAACCTCTCTCGAGAGAGTCACATGAAATGACGAATTAACTTGCAATTTGCGATGAAAGTTTCCTTTCCTTGTTTGAAGAGATTTTAACACAAACCCAGCAATCGCTAAACAAAACATTGACCATCTGACACAATCTCTTTACAAATCTAGAAGTATAGTGCCACAATCTTATCTGTTCCGGTGGTCAAAATGTGCAACTAACGAGACGTCATTGTCAAACGTCATTTCATACTCTGTGCGTTATTTGAGTTGTCAATTTCTGTGAAGAGTTATTTAATTTGTTTTGTGATTTTCTGGGTGAAATAATGCCAAAAGCGCTGTAATGTGATGCAAGAAAAGTAGTACTATATATATATTGGCTGTTATGCAAGAAGAATAACATATTCAGGCGCCTTTAATTCCGTTTGAAAAAGTGGAAGAACGAGTTGCAGCGGCTACAGGTTAGTGTTGCCAAATATGACGAATAATTTTACCCATATACTCCATGTAATTTTATTAAATATTTTCCCGAGAGGCCCGTGCCCCAGCAGTGGGGACGGGATGGGTCGTGATACTCGTGATGAAAAGTATATAATCTTTATTTTTCTTTGATTACAGGTGTGAGGACATGACATGATACTTTAAATCTTAGGCAGTATACCAAGAAGAATTTCTCGCACCTGCAGCGATTTTAGACGAAATAATGATGATTTATGACAAGTCATTGTTTTCCCAACCTATCAAGAGTTGGCTGAAAGAAATTGCTTTTTGGCAATTAGCCTTTGGAAGGAGACCCGTGCCCCAGCAGTGGGGACGTGATGGGTCGTGATGATGATGATGATGATGATGAATTAGCCTTTGCACACTGTCTGAATTTTTTTAAATTGTATGTTCTTGTTTCTATTTACTTTATAAAATGTAAAATAAAGTGTTCAAAAATAATAATTAATAGTTTTTTTTAAGTCGTATCTCGTTATTTCCACGACCCACATATATTACCTATACCATTTTAATCTAGATTTAGCCCCTGTTTCACAATGTCTGGTTAGTAGCTACCTGTAAGATAAAATACATGCTGTCACTCTCTGTTATTACTTTTTTGACCGTGACAGCATGTATTTTATCTTATAGGTAGCCACTAACCAGACATTGTGAAACAGGGCCTTAATCTCCTATATCAGAACATAATCAGAACTAATTTAATTTCTGTTCGCCGTGGACAAATTTTCCATACAACAAATGTCGTTTGATATATTATATCCTCTTTCATTTACTATCGACCCTATATTTTGATATATCTATAAGTACTTATGAATGTACCTAATTATACAATAGGTAATAGCAGAAATGCATTGTCGTTTAAACCAGAAATAGGCAAAATTTATTCGATGGCATCACTGGATTCAATCACAGCGACGTCAGCACCGGAACAGATAAGATTGTGGCACTATACCTACATTAAGTGAGTCACCTGGGTGTCAGCTGGTAGAAACAATGTCCATAGACTTCCGTGTTAGTGCGATTCCTGAAGGTTGTGTAATACTGAAGGGTTAACCTAGCTTAAAGAAAAACGAACGAACGAGG